>NC_142082.1:8248727-8561941 GCF_054644295.1 Miniopterus natalensis | reverse complement strand
CTTTTCAGATTTCCACTGACATACCTTGTAAGAAGTCCCAGGCCAAGCCATGGTTCTAGGAACGTGTACAGATAGGATTTATCGAGTTGCTTTGAACTAGATAAAATTGGCTTAGGAAGAGAGAAAAGAATAACTGAGAGATAGAGATATGAAAACAATCTTAATTATAAGAATACTTGGCTAGAACACAACTAAATTCTAAAGCATCATTTCATATAAACAATTACTTCTCTGTGATTCATTTTCATTCCTGTGACTCACAGAAATCCAATTAGAGTTTTGAGCATATAACTGTCACGCAGTCTTGGAGACTAGACGGAGATGACAGGAAGCAAAATGTCTAAGATGCTTCTCTGGTTCCTGCCATGAATGAGGAACCAAGTGGAGTCATTTATGGAGGGTGGGAGTGAGGGAAGAGGCAGGTGAATCTAAGGATGACCACGTCGAAGGAGATGGAAATCACAAGTTCATTCTCAGGCATGTTGCTTTGGAAGCATTCAAGTGGCCACAGTCTGAGAGCAGGTCTGAAGTTCAGGATTAAGGCTATACTAAGGGAACACATGTGAGTGTCTCCAGGGTATAGATACCATTGGGAACCATGGGCATAACTGGGTCACCTGGAGTCAAAGTGAAACAGAAGGAATGAGCTTATAGGACTCAGCGCAAAGTGATTCCCAAGCTTCTGGCTGCAGTTCCCTACTCTGGACAGACCTCCATCCGCAAAGGCCAAGGCCACTAACACTAAGTCAGCAGTGGCTGAGATCCTGTGTGTGGCCCTCTCACTATTTCCTCTGAACCAGTAGATTCTGCAGTGTGGTGCCAGAGACACACTAACAGTTTTCCCACAATAACTAAGAAAGAAATATCCCAGGTCAATTCCCTAGGAAATTCTGCTTTTAATTTTGTTCCATGAAGAGACGGTCTGTTGGATTTCGTAATAGTGGTGGTTAGGGAGGAGGCCCTGGTTACTCTGGAGGAGGCAGAGGCTGTGGGAGTGGGGGACAGGGTTATGGAAGCCAGGGCGGCTGTGACAGCTATAACAACGGAGTAGGCGGAGGCGGCTTTCGCTGCGGTGGTGGAAGCAATTTTGGAGGTGGCGGAAGATACAATGACTTTGGCAATGACAAATTTTGGACCTATGAAAGGAGGAAACTTTGGAGGCAGAAGCTCTGGCCCCGCCCTAGGTGGTGGAGGTCAATACTTTGCCAAACCACGAAACCAAGGTGACCCTGGCAGTTCCAGCAGCAGCAGTAGCTATGGCTGTGGCAGGAGGTTTGAATTACTGCCAGGAAACCAAGCTTAGCAGGAGAGGAGAGCCAGGGAAGTGACAGGGAAGCTGCAGGTTACAAGAGATGTGTGAACTCGGCCAACCACAGCGGTGGCAGGGCCTCGCTGCTATAAAGAAGACATGTTTTACACAACACTCACGTGAAGGGGCAAAAAAACTCGAGGACTGTATCTGTGACTAATTGTATAACAGGTTGTTTTAGTTTCTGTTCTGTGGAAAGTGGAAAGCATTCCAACAAAGTGTTTTAATGTAGATTTTTTTTTTTTTTTGCACCCAGGCTGTTGATTGCTAAATGTGATAGTCTGATCATGAGGCTGAATAGGTGTGTCTTTTTTTAAATGTTCTGTGTAAAGTTAGTCTGCTCTGAAGCCATCTTGGTAAATTACCCCAACAGGGTGAAGTTAGAATTCCTTCAGAGTGATGCCAGGTTCCATTTGAAATGTATTTACAACCTGCTTAGGCACAGAACTCATTGTCTTCAGAAACCTTGGTGTAGTTGAATTGACGGTTTCTGTGTTGTGGCCTGGAGTTCACCATTAAAAGGGTCACCTAAGCACAGTCAGGGAGTTTATTTGGTTATTAATGATTGTTGGCACATCCTATGCAATATATCTAAATTGAGTTATGGCACCAGATAAAATTATAGATGGGTATGAAGCTTGTGTATCATCCATTATCATGTGTAATCAATAAACGATTTAATATCCTCTTGAAAAAAAGAAAAAGGGAAGGTCCATTTATCCCATTTTTACTCCCTGAACCAAATCCTTCATCATCAAACCACAAGACAATTTCCCCAATGTCACCATAATAAGTGAAAGGTAAACAAGTTTTTTGAGGAGTAATTTCAATAGGAGTAATTTCAATGGATTAACAATATCAGCCCTATCAATATCAGATTAGTATTCTCTTTTAGGAAAATTAACTTGGAATAATAAAAGTATAATGGATATAATATGAGACTCTGAGCATATTGAGGGAAACACTCACATTTTTATTAGTCTTATATTTTTGGAACTTTAAAACAGTGCCTGGCAGATAATGTGAGCTCACCTTATGGGATAATTTATTTATGGTTCTATTAAACTATATCCTTCTGCAGACTTTCCAAAAAAGGAAGACAAACATGTTTCTTGGTAACAAATGCGTATAGACATGTAGAGGCTGCTCCTTTTCCCAGAATTCAGGCTTATCTCTGGAAAGCATTAAATGGCACCTACGCAGCCTAGGATATTTAATGGAATGCTCAGTGTGTTGAATTCTATTAAATATAAGGACACAGTCACTGTATGTGTTCTGATGAGACCCTCACAGCATCAGATATGCACTGGAACCCTGGTGATTTTCACCACAGACTCACCTCCACAGTTTCTGCTTTGAACATGGCGATGACTGGCACAGGGCCCAGCCAGAGTTTTAGCATCGGCAGGTGTCTGAATTCAACCGTGTAAGAAATTACTTGCTGGAAAAAAACTAGGAGAAAATATTTCATTTTAAATAAGTTCCTTACTGTATCATTTTGGGGTTTTTTTACTGTTTTACTTTGGGCAACTCACTCAGTACCCCCCAGGTCTTTCACATCTTGAAGGGAAACCACACAGTTCTCATTAAATGATTAGTGAATGAATTAGGCTAATTCAGTGATGAACAATGTAACAGATACGCAAAATCTGGTTAGCTGTGAAATGCCAAACCCTGCAGATGTTTGTGCTGAGCCCTGTCACAGGCCTTTCCCAAGAACACGGAGGCTGTTCAATTCCTCCACACTTGCTGCAAGCTACCCTTCCATAGGAAGGGAAACCTGCCCTGACTCTCCAGCCCCGGTAGGTAGATGCTTCCCTTCCACTCTCTCGAAACAGTATTGAAGTTCCTAAAAAAAATGATAATAGAGCTACCATATGATCCAGCAATTCCTCTTCTGGGTATTTATCTGAAGAACATGGCAATACTGATTCAAAAAGACTTATGCACCCCAATGCTCACTGCAGGGTTATTTACAATAGGGAGAATAGGGAAGCAACCTTAGGTGTCCACCAACGAAGGAATGGATAAAGAAGAGGTGATATATATAGTGGAATCCTGCTCAGCCATAAAAAAGATAGAATATTGTCATTTGTGATAACATGGATAGAGCTTAAGTGTACGATGTTAAGTGAAATAAGTCAGACAGACAAAGACAAAAACAGTCTGATTCCACTCATATGTGAAACATAAAACAAGAGAGTAACAAGTGAACAAACATAACAAAACAAAAACAAACTCATAGATACGGACAACAAATGGTGACAGATGGAAACTAGACTTTTGGCCGTAAGCACGCAACAGAGTCTAAAGATACCAAATTATACTGTGGTACACCTGAAATGTATAGGTTATTAACCAATGTTATCTCAAAAAAATAATTAAAAATAAATTCTTCTGTTTTACTAACCCTTCAACTCCTCACACGTCTAGGGGCCTTCACAGTAAATCTCTTCTCTTTGTGGGAAACTCTTATTCCTACTGCATTTCGTCCAATAACACTTTTCCTCAAAGGTCACCTTAAATGTGATTTTGCTGAAAAATCTTCTCTGGCACTCTGAACAAGATTTCTGATACTGTAACTTCCCAGGCTGGCTCCCTGTCCTTGTATGGGCACCCAGGTCTCAGTATTTCTAAATACTGTTTTACAATAAAATAAACCAACTGTCCTTGGAGAAGGCATTGATTTCAGGGACGAGGCAGAGAAAAACACAAGAAGAGTGGAATATATTGTGGAAAATAAGGAATTGCTCAAAAAATGATGGGGTCATGTTGAAACATCAAGGAGCCAACCTGAAAAAGCTCCTCAGACCCCAAACTGAAACAATTAGAGCTACAGAATAAATAGTGACCGTACTGGATTGGACCACCCGCATTCCGCAGGCGGGGAATGTGCACCTCCGGAGGGCCAGGTCCCTATGCTCAAGGAATTTATAATCATAGGAGATGGTCACTTTTGTAACTGCTCACAGTATCAGGTCAAATGAAATGGGTGTCTGAGGAGCTATCGGTTTTCATTGAGAGGACTGGAGAAATTCCATGAAGGAGATGCCATTGGAGCATAAAAGTATGAATTGGCTTTTTATGCGAAAACGGGAATTTAGGGTGAGGGGTGAGAGTGTAAACTGAGCAGCAGAAATAGCAGAGCAGATACACGGAGGTCTGAGGACTCCCTGTAGGTTTAGCCAAAGCACAGGATGGGAATGGTGGCATTGGGAGATGAGCCTGGAGTGCTGGAAGGCTGTGGGAGCTGGTTTTTCTTCTATAGGTTCTAGGCAATAACAGAGTTCCTGATGAGAACCAGCACGACTGGAGTTGTATTTTAGGACAATAACACTGAGGTGTGTGAGATCTGTGAATAACCTGGTTATCCTGGGACCACAGGAAGTTTCTGGGGGTGGAAAAAAGACTGGGATTCAATGCAGCCAGGGTTAGGGGCCCTGGTCTTGCTTTATGGCTGGTCCTTGTGTTGGGTGTGGGGAAACGGTGACCATTAATCCCATCAACATTGAAGAGTCCTCATTGCTTCTGGGGAGTCAACACTTTCTGTGCTGAAATCCCTGAGGCCTCAGTCTGGGGAATGCAGCCTGGCATTCAGAGAGGTCAAACAATGACAAAACTTTCAGGCAGGGAATACTATACTGGTGAGTGCCATCTGGAAAGAAACACAGTGACTAAAGGATTGGGGCACAGGGTCCAGACCTCAGAGAAAAGACGTGGCAATGGTGAGGCAGAGCCCAGGTCAAACGGGGTGAGGTCCAGGGAGGACTGGAGTGCTGGACGGGGAGCTGACTGCAGGTTAGGAAACGAGGCAGAGGTCTCATCGGACTGCTAGCAAAACCCAGGTAGGGGAGGGTAAGGAGAGTGGGCTGCCAGGAGCATGTGGGTACCCAGGGCCGCTTCCGGGCAAAGGGGATGCCCAGCTGACAGCAGCAGGCCTAATCCCAACCGCGCTACGAGGCTGCTAATGTGGACGGCACTTGAGATTTTGACAGAGCTGTTTTAACACGGGACAAGTGGACACGGCCTGAAAAGTAAACCATTAAACTTTTCAGCTCCTTTTCAATGCCAGTAAATGTCCACATACTCAGCTGATCAGCGCTCCTTCTCCATCCCTAAGCTTCACCCATCCCTGGGCTTCAGGACAAGCTGCTCAAAGTGCAGCAGGAAGGAGGCCAAGGCGTGGGGATGTCCACTGCATATGATATTGAACAAACAGTAACAATTTCTTAAGGCATTTGTATATCTCGGTACATCAAAACCTAATAATGACTCCCCTAAAATAGCTAACATTCATTATGTCATATCTGTTTGCTGTGGCAGGTAATTACACATGGGACTAGTGCTAAGGGTTTTGGCACCTTGAGTCTTCTCCGCCACGCCACAGTTAGATGAGATGCACTCTCACAGCAGTACTGAACAGCTGGAGACCTCGTGCACAGTGAAGGAAGTTGCACAATATCACAGCCCTGGTAAGTGTAGGATCTGTCTTTGCACCCGAGGCACCCACTTAACCATTACATCACACCGCTTCAAAATGACTTCCAGTCAAAACATTTGGCTAAATTGCTGAGAAAAGAGCTAGGCCAGATCAACAGTGTAAAAATATATGTAGCATGACCATAAATGGACTGCCTTGGCCTGGTCTGAGAGGGGAGACAGGGAAATCAAAACCATGGTTGGAAGGTATTAGGTCAGTCCAATAGCAGGGAGCAGCTCGGGAAGACAGGTGTTGACAAAAAAGGACTGGAAAAGCAAGAGGTTAGGGTTCAAGAGCCTAGCTGGAAGTCAGCTGCAGCACTTCAGGTGAGATTCCTGACGCCAGAATGTGGATGGTAACCACAAAATGAAAGGCACAGCCTCTTGTGTAAGAGACAAGGGCACTGAGAACAGGGAGTGTATCTGAAAATGTCCTGATATTCCCAATTTTGCTGAGTTCAGTGCTGGGCACAAAGGAGGGCCTCAAATAAATGCATGATTGACAGTTAAAGAACTTACTCTAACCAAGGTCTAGACAGTGATCTAGAAAATGCATGCATTACATTTTATCCTTAAAGTAACTGCAATATAGTCACTTTTACAAGTAAAGGGTAACACACTCTAACTCAGAGAGTTTTAAACAACTTGTCAAACTCAAACAATTTGGTTGCAAAGCTGGAAACTGAGCTACGGTTTGTCTCATGTTGATGGATTAAAAAGTTCCCTTGAGCAAGACAATGTGTATCCATTCTCTTCACTTGGGAAATAACTATAATAAGAATTACTTTAAATAAGCCAACAACTCACAGTGTGTTTGGAAATGAGGCTTAGTCACTAGAGATTTCAATTCTTAGAAAAATTCCCCCAAACGAGTTATGATGAGATTTCTTAAGTACATTGTTTCTTGTTGGGGAGAGGATGTCTATATTTCCATACAATTATATTTTTAATACTATAAGGCCTTGGGGTAGAAGGGAGGATTAGCTCTGCTTTTGGTATTAGCCATGGTGATTTTTTACAAATGTGGTTTTCATATATGTAAATTAGTTGCATCACTTGTAACATTAGGCACACATATGTTTTGTTGGTGAAAAGTGTACTTGGATTTCCTCTGCCAGAAACATTTTCAGTATTTTGGTAAGGTGAAATGACAGCATTCTTTTTATTGGGAGAAAGTGACACGGAAAAGAGAATCCTTCAAGCTTTGGAGCTGATGTTCAGTCTGTAAAACTTCTACAATTCATCTGAGGGGGAACTGGGTTCTAGTTCTGGGCTCATTTTAAAATATGTCATCTGGGGCAAATCTTTTCAGTTCTGGGTATCTCAACTTATACACCCACGAAGATGATGTGCTCAGATCTAATTCACCCTCCTGGGGGATTCAAACATCAGGTACTTTTAAGAGCTTTCTAACTTAGTGATTCCCCACCCCCACCCCCACCCCACCCCCCCGCATCAGCAAAACATTAACATAAAGCTGCCTCTTCAGAAGATGACTTCGATAAAAAACACAACGCGCTCTTTAATAAGGAAGACTTTTGAAACTTGCTGTATGAACTCTGGGGAAGGCCCTGCCAGCACAATTTATTGTCATTATGTAACCTCCTTAGAAGTGCTGAAACATGAAGGCCAAGAGGGAATGAAAGTTGTGACCAAGCCTTGTGGTTTCTGGAGGGAGAGGGATCTCAAATGAATTTTCTAGTCTCTTATTTTTCAGATACATAGATGATTGATAGATGATGATATAGATGATAGATAGATAGATGATAGATAGATAGATGATAGATAGATAGATGATAGATAGATAGATGATAGATAGATACATAGATAGATGATAGATAGATAGATAGATAGATAGATAGATAGATAGATAGATAGATAGATAGATGATAGATAGATGATAGATAGATAGATAGATAGATGATAGATAGATGATGATAGATAGATAGATAGATAGATAGATAGATGATAGATAGATAGATGATAGATAGATAGATAGATAGATAGATAGATAGATAGATGATAGATAGATAGATGATAGATAGATAGATAGATAGATAGATAGATAGATAGATAGATAGATAGATGATAGACAGATACACAGATACACAGACACACAGATAGATACAGAGATAGATGATAGATGGATGATAGGAGACAGACTAGGTTTTAAGGTGTGTCTGCCTTCAGGACTTTAAAGGAAAGGCAGGCCGTGCTCTGAGGCAGCAGCAGCCAGGCGCTGGGGAAAGGAGAGAAAGGGCAGGGCAGGAGTTTAGAAGCCCTGCGCTCGGCGCTGCACGTAAAGGAAAAGTTCGTAAGGAACCGGCGGCGGTGGGGGGGGGCACCCGCGGCTGTTTCGGGCGTCCCAGGGAGGGCTGGACAGACCCGGGAGCCCACGATGCCCGCCGAGCAGCCCGCCCTCCGCGCCCCGCGTCGCAGGCCGATGGGCGGCGGGAGGGCGGTGCGGCCCCGGCCCGGGCCCGGGCTCGGGCTCCCCGCCAGGCGGGCGCGGGGGCGCGGAGCCCACGGGCCCCCGCGCGCGGTCCCTTACGTTCCGCGTCCCGCTTCAGGATCAGCGTGTGTCCCACGAAGGGGTAGGCGCCCGCGACGGTGGGTATCGACCTCAAGTTCAGCCATTTGTGCGCGTAGCTCGCCAGCATCTGCACGAGGCTCAGGATGACGGTGGCGCCCGCCAGGGAGACGGCGCTCAGCGCGCCCCAGAGCAGCAGCTTCTGCGCGAGGTGCACCAGCCACGCCGCCATCCTCGCGCCGGCGGGCGGCTTCCTGCGGGGACCGGGACCGGGACCGGGGACCGTGGGGCCGAGCGCTCGCGGCCGAGGCGTGGTCCGGACGCCGGAGTTTAAGCGCCGGGATCCTGGGAGGAGCCCCGAACTCCCGGGAGGCGGGCGCGGGGGGGCGGTGGGGACGCGCTTCCCCCCGGGGAGAGGTGGCGCCGGGCCAGGCCGCGCCCTCCTCCCCCGGCGACCGGAGGCCGGGACTTCCCGCTGCGGGGCGGCCCTGCCCCTCGGGACGCGGCTGGACCCACCCAGGCTCCAGGAAAGCCCCGCCCGGGTGGTGATCGTGCGGGGCGCACGCCTACGTTACATAACGCACCGGGGCCGCTGTGTTTGGTTCGAGCAGAAACCCAAGGCCCCGAAAGCAGTGGGCAGGCGGAGTGCGCGAAAGTAAAGGAGGCGCTGACGTGCGGCGGGAGGGGGCTGGAGGTGACATTTGGGGCGACCTTGTGATGGAGAGGCGCGCCGGGCCCGGCCGGGCGGGGCGGGGGGCGCGGTGACCTTGGTCTACACGGCCCCCCCTGCTGGGCGCGGGGGAACTCCAGCTAGAGCGAGCCGTTGTGTGTTTAAAATGGAAATGCAGAGGCGCGGGTTTGAAGTCCGGCCTTTGGAGTTATTTTTCCCCGGCTGGGCACGCAGGCTCGTCTCATGATGCTTCTTGCGCAACCCGCCCGCCTTCCGCTCCGCCCGGACTGGCTGCGCGCGGGAGGTGGGTTGCACCCTGGCGTCGCATCGGTGTCAGCAGCACAGCTCCCGCCCTGACCTACGGACACCAGCCTTAGGGCTAACCGGGTAAAATTCGTCATCAGGTCAGAGCTACATAATGTTCTTGTGATTCCGGCGGCTTCCAAATCATCCTCGGGACTGAGAAGTCAGCACATATAGGAGGGCGTAGTGGTAGGAGACGGGGTCAAGGTCTCTGAAAGTGGTGGAGATAAGACCCGCTGGATAAAGAGGCACTTGGAGTACTCTCAAGGCAAGGAGGACAGACCTCCCAGGCCCCCGGAGGACGCCCCGCTCTGCCGGAGGCCGTGTCCCCTGACTACCCATTTTCGCTCCTGGAGCAGAGGCCCAGTCCTGACCCCGGTTCCCTCCTCTGCAGGCCGCCCTTCTGACAGAGGCTCCCGCTAGGAGTGTCCTCTCCTAGAAGGCGTTGGCTAAGTTACAGGAAAAGTGCCAAGGAAGCTGACGCTGAGAAACTCCCTGGATCCCTACTTGGTTCAATTAGATTTGTTTTCTCCGCAGCTCTTATACAGGTTGCAGGGCCTCTTGGCTGCTGAGAAAAACATGCTTCAGGCTTTTCTCTGACTTTTTAAAAAGTTATCTATATGCAGTGACATGCAAAGAGGTTCAGGAAATAGTAAGTGAAAGAAAAAAAAATTTTTTTAAATATATCTTTATTGATTCAGAGAGAGGAAGGGAGAGGGTGAGAGTTGAAACAACAATGAGTCATTGATCACCTGCCTCCTGCACGCCCCCAACTGGGAATGGAGCCCACAGCCCCGGCATGTGCCCTGACCGGGAACTGAACCATGATCTCCTGGATTCTAGGTCGATGCTCAACCCGTGAGCTAGGCCTGGCCCAGGCAGCAAAAGAAAATTTTTAAAGTTGCAGAACAGAGTATATAATGTTGCCATTGGGGGGGGAGGGGAGTTCCTTTCTCTACAGCTAGACTAATGTCTGGGAAGAAAAACACTGGAGCAAAAGAACTTACATTATTTTATTCACTTTGATATTTATCAGTTTAAGACTTTTTAAAATGCATTTATTTAATATATTTAAGTATATCTCATCTTTCTAAAGGTCCATTAGAGCTATGCAACTATATCTGACTCTGCTAATCTCTATGGACAAAACAAGGGACATACAACCACTGCCCTGAAGGAGTGGAAAGGGGGGGGGGGGGCTTAAGGCAGCAGCCAACGTGAGGGAGATGCCCTCCAAAGCAGAGAAGGGTACGTTGGGTTCAAGACACTGTGTAAAGGGGCCCCTGCTTGGAGCACAGGGTGGCTCCTAGTGACCAGAACAAAATCATGTTCACAGGTAGCATGGAGCCAGTTTGACTAGACCTTGACTACCAGGCTTAGAAATTGTATCTTTATTTTGAAGGCAAACTGTGGGTGAGAAAGGGAGCATTGAGGATTTTTTTGAAAAGGGAAAACAAAGCAAAAGCCTTGTCCCTTTGCTCCCTGAGTCGTCTTTCCCGTCCTATTTGTTACCAGATAGGGCCCACGGCCCCGAAATTTCAGACCAGAAACCCCTGGCAGCACCCTTCTACCCTGGCAACAAAGTCCACAGTGTTGCACCTTAGAATGTCTACCCTGAGACAGTGCTGCTCTGCGTGGCAACACAGCACTGCCAAGGCAAAGACAACCTATCCACATTTGTAACCACTTAGTCAGCTTCACGGACTACCAGCTGAGTGGGAAGCTGCCTGCTACCATCTGTCTCCAGGATTCATTCTATATTAAAGGACAAATCCTTTCCCACTTGGAAGATCCTTGCTACTCTCTCCTGCTTGAAGTACATGCTTTTGAAAGTTAAAGTCATGGGCCAGGATGTTTTATAAACCACAGCAAGGTTTTGAAAATGTTAACACCTTGATTTTCTCAAATTTTCTGCTACTTGGAATGAGTCCCAATATGGAAAATATATTTAATTTAGATTTCAAAAATAAATTCTGGCTGAATATAAAATGGTATTATTCACATACTTATACATAGCAAATTATCAAGAGAACAGGACACCATCATGAATTTTTGAATCGCCAATATCAGATAAAGTACACTTTACTTAAAAATACAGTTTTATACTGCCCGGCCGGGCATAGCTTAGCGGTTAAGCATCGACCTAGGATCCAGGCGATCAGGGTTCGATTCCCGGTCAGGGCACATGTCCGGGTTGCGGGCTGCAGCTGATCAGTGACTCTCTCATCATTGATGTTTCTATCTCTCTCTCCCCCTCTCCTTTCCTCTCTCTGAAATCAATAAAGATATATTTAAAAAAAAAATACAGTTTTATAAACAAGCATCATGACTTCTATGTAATTACCCCCAGGTCATACAACAGAACATGAGATCATATTGCATGTGCTCTTTTGCATCTGTCCTCTTAAATCAGCATTATGCCTGTAAGATGACTCTATATTGCGGCATGTAGTATTTTCATAGCTGTGTATTATTCCCTAGTTTGACTACACCACAGTCGAGAATCCTAATATAACCATTTTATTAAATTCTTATTATCTTATGTTTTGGAGGCTGTTATAAATCGTATTTTTATATTATATTATCCAACTGTTGTTAGTGTGTAGAAATGCAAATGAATTTTTATGATGAGCTTGTATTCAATGAGCTTGCTAAAGTCACATATTAATTTTTAAGTATATCTGTAGATTATTTTGGATTTTCTGCCTACACAATGATGTGTGTGTGTGTGTGTGTGTGTGTGTGTGTGTGAGTGAATTTTTTTCTTTCTTCCCTATTCATAAGGCCCTCTGTATTTTGCTCTGGCCTTACCAGCCTGGCTAGGACATCTCGCATAATGATGAACAAGTTGGTGGCCAGCAGAGACTTTTTGCATTGCTTCTGACCTCAGTGGGCATAGCTGAATAGCTTACATTTACGTGCGGTTTGCTGTAGGGTGTTTTTTCTCTAAATGCCCATAATCAAATGACAGTTGTTCCCTTCTCTTCTTAAATTACCAGGAAATTTTATTATGAAGGAATTTTTTTCAAAGACTTCTTATTTATTGAGGATATGATACGGTCGTTTTCCCTGACATCATTTGTTCACTCATTACTTTTCACATGGTAGACCAAACTTGCATGCCTGACGCAGATCTAACTTGGATGGTATTTATTACCCATTTCATATCTGACTGATTTGATCTGCCACAGTCTTGCGTAGGAGTATATCATCTGTGTTCAGAGATGAGGCTGGCCTCTAATTTCCCTTTTTTGTAATACCCTTATCAGTTTATGCATAAAGGTTATGCCAGCCTTTCAAAACGACTTTGTATTATCTTAGAAAAAAATTTTTATATTGGTGTCATTACTGCTCTTTTTCCCCTTAAATATTTGTAAGAATTAACCATGGAAGTCAGCAGGACTTGGAGTTCTCTTTGAGAGAAGGATTTTAATGATAGTTTTAAGTCTAAAATAGAGATCAACCTTTCCAGGTTTTCTATTTCTTCTTTGTCTGGTGTGAGTAATACTTCTCATCTAAGAAGTTTAAACATCTCATCTAAATTATCAAACAGAATTCATCATAGTAAACTGGTTTAATTTTAGCATCTGTTAAGATCAGCAGTGATATGCCCAGTTTTATCCCTTGAAAAACTTTCCCATTTGACTCCAAGGATTCCACATGCTCTTGATTTTTAGCACGCCTCACCAGTCATCTTTTCTGTCTGCTTTGCTGCTCTCATTTCTCATCCCACACCTCTGATGCTGAAAGGCTCAGGCTCAGAGCTCTTCTTTCCGTTGCTTTATACTCACTCTCTCGGTTATCTCCTCCATTTCAGTGCTTAGATACCATCTATATGTTGAAAAATGTATACTTCTAGTCTGTACCTTGTCTCTAAACCCCAGGTGCAGATACCCAAGTCCCTCAGCATCTCCACGTAGGCGTCCAGTAGGCATCTCAAGCATTACATGTCCCAGCTTCTAATGTGCTCCTCTGGAATTCCTTTTCAGCTCAGTATGTGACCACACCGTCTACCCAAAGATTCTTTCTTTAGTTACACTTCACATCTAATCCCATAGCAAATCCCACTGACTTGACTTTCGAAACACATCCAAAGTCCCATCACGTTTCAGCAGCCACATCACTGTCATATGACTGAAAAGGAACATCTTCTCGTGACAGGTTGCATCAATGTCCTGAAAACTCTCCAACTGCTTCCTATTTCAGATAACTTTCCCTTTCCAAGGCCAAAAAGGACCTTAATCAGCAATCACTCACTCCCGTTATGTCACTGATTACCTGCTGTTGTTCAGTCCCTTTCAATTCCATTCTATCTCCCAATGGCCTATTTGCTGTCCTTTAAATCTCCAGGTATGCTCCTGTTTTCAGCCTGTGTGTTTTCTCCTTTGTCTAGAATTCTCTTTTTCATATCTACATGGCTTCTTACCTCATTTTCTTTGCACCTTTGCTCAAATATTATCTCTACAGTAAAGCCTTCCCTATTTAAAGTTGTAGCCCTGTTTTAAGTTTCTTCATAGCATTTACTGCGATTTGATCTTATATTATTTTTTATTGATTTGTTTCTTGAAAACAATTACAGTAAAAATATAGTACCAAATGATTTATGATATTACAAAATTAATTGCCTCCTCCACTAAACTCTAAGTTCTGTTAGGGCAAAGGCTTTATCTTGTTCAGTCCAATGCTTAGAACAGAATCTTAACACAAAGAACATGCTTGATAAATAATTGATGAAATAATAAATCCATGATGATCACTACCCAGGAATGTAATCTTCTGAAAAAGAATAAATTGGAGTTTTCATAAAAGAGGTAAAACCCTCACAAACACAAATGAATTGAGTGAGTGAGCTGTGTATTAAAAACTGCAGAGTAGAGAGATATTTACACAAGTTATATGAAAATTGGAAACCTAAACAAGCTTGTATGAATGTAATAAATTTTTGAAAACTCTTTCAACACTTTGTATTTTATTAAAAATTAAAGAATTAAAAATGCTGAACAATGATCTGTAGTCATAACAAAACAATGACAATAAAAATATAATACCCGAATGATTTATGATATTATGAAAACGAACCTCTTAATTGGTATAGTAATTACATTCTAGTTCAGAATAACATCAATATGGACACTTCCTCTTTTGTTAATTTTTTTAAATCTAGCAGTTTTTTATAGTATTTTACATGTTTTTATATTATTTTTCAATTCCTTCATGTCTTCTTTGGTTTTGGATAAATTAACAGACATTTGATTAGTCACTAATCTTAATTTAAAAATTGATCTCAGGAGTAATTTAGTTTGCCTTTGGCAATTTGTAACAGAGAAATTTTAAGATGACTCATCTATCAACAGTTGTTTTGAAAACACTGCCCTAATTCTTACCTAACCAGTTCAAAAAGCACCACTCCTGATATAAGGATTATTTACTGACCTCTAAATCTCAGCCTATAAATAAAACACTATCTTTAATACAGGTGTAAAAACATGTGCTACAAACATGTTTTTAAAGTCAGGGCAAAGCCAAGTCTTTTTGTTATGCCTAAAGTGGTGCTTTATCTTCCAATTGAAAATATTTAGAGAATATGAGTCAAGATCACTGTACTTGGTTCAATTTTTTTAAATTATGTTTATCAATATGTGTAAATAATAGGGTTTTTGTTGTTGTTGTTGCAAAACTCCAAAGCCAAATAAAATAAAGCCACTATTCAGTGGTTCTCTATGAAACAATAATTCATTTTGGATACTCTTAATGTTAGTGTAGGATGCGTATCAATTCTTTCCTCTTCTAAGAAGTCTGGGCTGATTAGGGAAGGGCTTTGATGGTTCTTGAAAACTGATATAAAATAGCCTGAACGCTTTTAACAGAGCTGGGGGGGGGGGGGAGGGGTGTAGAAATGGCACATTTAGCAGTAATTATGGACCAGAGAGCACCTAACTTGAGACCCTTAGAAACAGGGTCTCCCGACTGCTTACATGTCTAGAGATTCCTCATGTTTGACGACTGTAAAATTAAAACTGATATTTTCTCTTGAAAGTTTCTATAGCTAATATTTAGGGTTAGAAAATTCTTTGTGTAGCTTACTAAGCATTGGGAATATTACCTAGAGTTACGGAGGTGTGGCCATCCAAAAGAGCCCTAGGTACAGTGACCATTCTCATGTCTGCTCCCTGACACGTTCCATTACTATAGAGACTGGAGTCGAGAATGTAAAGGAGAAGGCATCAATCGGAGGCAAGGCTCTGAAATCAGGTTTTGTCACTCTGTGATAAAGGACGACACTAATTCCAGTCCCAATGCACTCTGTAATTTCCAGACATCTGTAAGCGGGCAACCATCCTCCCTTCTTACAACCAGAAATATGTCTGAAAAGAATTTACTCTACATATATATATATATATATATTTCATTTGGGATTAATAAAAATTTAAATTGATAAAATATAATTCTCTGATAGAAAAGAAGAAATTATATAACTTGAGAACTGAGAAGATCAAAGTGAGTCCAAGGATTTAAATCACGATAAAGAAAAACAACTGGGGAGGGGAGGAAAAGAGAAATGACCCCAACTGATCATGTCTCCTCTGCACTCTCTACATCACTGTCAGGTAGGGACACATGCTCTGGAGAAAAATAAAGCAGGGCCAGAGGAGAGCACAGCAGGAGCTGCTTAGACAGGAGGATGGGGCGGGGGGGGGGGGGGGGCCCAGAGGTGACATCATGGGAAAGCTCAGGCTGCGATGAAATGAGGAACCTGCTGCTGCAAAGCCTTCTGTCCACCTCAGCTGTGAACAGTAACGATGAAACCACAGGCAATATATTTTAATTACGTTTATATGCATAATTAAAATCAGTCACTTGATTTGAAAAATCAGTAAGTTGGGGATATTTCTCAGTAGGCCACCTGAATTGGAACATGAAAACTAGTAAAAGAAAGTCAGCTCGGGAGACAGCCACGGCCATTCCTCAAAGCAGTTCATGACTAACCTCCTTTTTGAAAGGGTATGAGAAAGTCAGCACAGTGGCCAGAACAATCCGAATCTTAGACGGGCACCTTGTCCCAAAGGTGGCTCTGCTGTTTTCTAAAGAAGAAAATAATATCTATCAGTAACGAGGGTTTTGATGGAATTAATAATGGAATGAGACACAAAAAATATGGTAAGACACCAAGTTACAAAATGGCATTGACTATATATATTGAGTAGTGTGTGAGTATGTACAGTAATTATGTGTGTGTATAATTGATAAAAGGATGGATTATAAACACATATTCGATTCTTCTGAGCAAAGCTAAAGAATCCATATCGGAATGTTTCCGATAAAGAAGATTGGTGAGCTTGACTGGTATTCTGTTTACAATGCAAAGTGCTCAAAATTAAGTTATTTGCCTGCCTTTCTCTCAGACAGTCTAGTATCTCAGGCTGTCAGACCAACAGATCCATAGCATAATACTTGTTCTTCCAGTTTCAAGTGACAGGTGGTGCGCTGGGGCTCTGAATGGTCCCACAAAGGCTGTGCTTCTGGGGAGGTAACATCAAGATGCCACTTGGAATCTCTTCCTTAAAGTCAAAGTTGTTCTCTGAAAAGACTTAGGTGGATACTGTGAACCTGAAACGCCAATCACAAAGCCATTCTCATTGAAATGTTTAAAACTCCAGCTCTCAAAAGGATTGTTTTATATAGTCTGTGCAGATGATATTTTTAAAAGAGAAAAAACAGTATTTTAATGTCACTTTTATTCACACCAGAACACAGTCATATGTAAAAACTGCCATTTGGGGTCCTGAGAAGAAGGAAAGGGGCTCCTCCACCGAGCCTACGTGCTGGCGAGGTATCCCCCCAGAGCAGGTGGGTCTGCGGGAACCTTCTCCCCTAGGTGGATCCCTAGGGCCCAGCAAGTTGAGTAGGGCACTCTGGCAGCCCTGCGGCTTCATGGAGTAGAAGCAAAGTCAGCTGCCTTCCCGCTGTTGGGGACACCCCATCAGCTTTCCCGCTGTTGGGGACACCCCATCAGCTTTCCCGCTGTTGGGGATACCCCATCAGCTTTCCAGATGTTGGGGATACCCCATCAGTTTTCCCACTGTTGGGGATACTCCATCAGCTCCTCTTCTCTTTTTTGGGACACAAAAACAATATCTTGATAAGTTAATAGCTCCAGATGCTTTTTGACTTGGAAGCAAAGGTAAGAAACAGACCACATGCTTGCTTATCAGAGAAGAAAGAAAATAAGTCCTTAGAAATAGAGAAACATCTCTCTTAATGTACCTTCAGTCACTTCTATAGAAATGAACAAAGGCCTCCAACCATCAGCAGTTGCTGTCACAAGTTTCTGAGAAGAGACTACACTGACTTAGTATTTGGTGAAAAATTAAGAGTACAGACTTAAAGCAAATTCAGAGCCCAGTTCCATCCCCTAACTTCCACTCGGTGTACCCAACAGACTAGCTGGCATCTCCACTTGCCGCAGCCCGCATCTCCAAAACAGAGCTCATCAAAATTCCTCGAGTTCCCTCTTTCAGCACCATGCACAGAATCATACTTACAAGCCTTCACACCTTTCTCTCTCACACACCACAGGCTGTTCCTCCTGATCCGGTGGCTCACGCCCCCTCCAGGAAGGCCCTCTGCCCCTCTGCCCACCTGCATATCCAGCTAGTGGCCCTGCTCGCCACTCCCACAGCCCTTTCCACCTTCCCCACTAGACTGTGTGTTCCTTCCGGCACAGGCCAAAATGTCCTTGGTGTTTGAATATCTGCCTTTAGCATAGAACTTGGCACAGAGTGAGCAGTCAGCATGATGTAATTTATTAGTAAACAACCTTGGATGTCTACTCTCCCCTTGACCATCCACGATTATGTTAAGAGCAATACCTGATAACGCAGCATGGCTGCTGTCACTGAGCGTGACAGCTAACACTTCCAGGGCATGTATAAGAGGGGAAAAAGCAACGAAAATGTACAGCAGCCTAGAGTTATCAAGCAACGGAGAAAAATCTCAAAGGGCTAAAGAACCTTTGACATCATCTGCTACAGAGCTATGAAAGAGCGGATGCAAGCAGTGACAAACCTGTGTTGTTCCACTGCTTCAATGTTGCTAAATTTATTTAAAAATTATAATATAGGCAGTATTTCCCTTAAAACATTTCAGATTACATTTACATTCCCTTTACATTTCAGATTATCTGTATTGCAAATGTCCATAATTTTTGAGCAAACAATGTCTGTCTGGCATCTAGTTAGGTCCTATCCATAAATGTTTCCAATAATTATTTAATCCACCCAGCCTGTTATAAAAGAAGAAACTGAGGCCCAGAGAGGTTGAGGCACCCCAAAGATTGCTCAGCTAGTAGGTGGTAGAGTCAGGCTGAAACCGAGCATTTGATTCCACGGGGGCAACCTCACAACAATGCCATGTGGTCTCCCTGAAGGAAAATGTTGGTCATAATTGGAAAATTAAAACGTCATTGGCTTGAATTCAGATGAGAAACTTTATTCTTCCAAGGGTGCACTTATCTGTAAAACTCTACATTTAAAATAATTAGAATACACGTATTAACTTTATTAAGCATTTTTATAATTAGATCTTCAAAGAAAATCTAAGACTAGGGTTTCATTTAGGAGAAAAGCATGAACCTCTACAGCTGAGACACTCATTTCTCAGAAGACTCATAAGACAGCCTTTTCCTTTTTATGAAGGTAAGGCCCTAAGTGAATTAAGGGAATTAGGGCATTTTCCTCTTTACAACCACCAACAGCCTGTCTTTGCAGTTTTGCTCTTTATAGAGATTTACGAGGTCTGGATATATAGACCCTAACCCCTTGGTATTTCCTCTAACCTGGTCAAAAACAGTCCAATCAAGGCAGGCAATCTTCAATGTCTCTTTCAAGACTTGAAACTTCACAAATTACGTCATTTTATTTATACATGGAGAACACTGACCTGTCAGCAAACCTTGACCTGTCCAGGTGTGACCAGCAAACTCCAACAGTGTCAGTGAACCTTTGAGAGGCGTGTCTGACTGGCAGAAGAAAAATAAAATGAGGGAGGAGTTTTATTCTTTCAGATAGTTTTCTCCTTGTTTGACACTTAATCAAAAGTATATTTTTTTTACATTCAATCTTGTTGTGTATTGGTTTCAGGTGTACGGCATAGTGGTTAGACAATCACATGCTTTACAAAGTATTCCCCCCCAATGTTTCCAGTACCCACCCGGCACCATACTTAGTTATTACAATATTATTGACTAGGTTCCCAAGCTGCACCTCCCATTCCCACGACTATTCTGTAGCCACCAATCTGTACCTCCCAGTCCCTTCACCTCTTTCACCCAGTCCCGCAACCCACCTCCCACTTGGTGACCATCAGTCTATTCTCTGTATCTATGGGTCTGTTTCTGTTTTGTTTAGTTTTAGATTCCACATATAAGAGAAATTATATAGTATTTGTCTTCTCTGACTGACTGATTTCACTTAGCATCATACCCTCTTGGTCCATCCATGGTGTCACAAATGGTAAGATTTCATTGTTTTTTTATGACTGAGTAATATTTCATTGTATATATGTACCACAAATTCTTTATCCACTTATCTATCGATGGCACTTGGGTCGGATATTTGTTTTTAAATATGTTTTTACTGATTTTACAGAGAGAGGAAAGGAGAGGGAGAGAGAAAGACAGAGAAACATCTATCGGCTGCCTCCTGCACATCCCCTACTGGAGATCAAGCCCATAACCAGGCCATGTGCCCTGACCAGGAACCCAACTGGTGACCTATCAGTGCATGGGATGACACCCACCCAGCTGAGCCACATCCGCCAGGGCATGGGTTGGATAATTTTAAAAGCCAAAGTATGGTTAACACAAGGCAGTGTACAGATCATGTATCACGGAGATGCACACTTGGAACCTGTATGATCTTATTAGCCAATGTCACCAAAAAATTTTAATTAAAAAAAAAAAGAATAAAAACACAGCATGGTTAACAGAGAACCTACCCGGAACGTATGGGTTGTGCTGGGCCTGGAAAGCTGTTCCACAGTCAGAGATCTTTCTCGAAGAGGTGATCGCTCTACACTATCAGGTATTGCACTTAACACACGGTTTTGTGCATGCCTTCCTCTGTACTAAATGAAAGATAATGTTCTTGTTGAAATGAAATTCAATTCTTAAAAAACAAAAAAGATCTATATATGCTTCACTTACTCATTTAGTCCTTCATTCACTCACTTATTTGAAAACTTATTTTGTATAAGGTCTACTAAGCATAAACATCAAAATATATTTTAATTATGTAATTGTATTATTTAGCCTGATAAAATGGTAGTGTCTTAATAGGTAAATCTGTAATAAAAACCTTAACCACATCACATTCCTAATATTAAATTATAATAAAAATATAATTCTGCACTTGTGAAGCATCAGACTTTTTCTAAGGTGATATTTGCCTTCTTTTCTGATTTCACTCTAGGCCTCAATATTCTACAATTAAACATTAAAGCCTCGCCACTCTGGCCTCCCAGGGGTGGGTTCCACAGCTGTGCTCAAGGAGGCACAGGGAATACAAGAGAAAACATTGCCTTAGTCATTTGTTTTCTCTCTAAGTCTTTATGTTCCTACAACTGGGTCCTTTTGTGTTTTATAAAATAGGCACTACTACTTGTATCGGAGCAAAGTGCATGGTCATTATGGAATCCGGTGATGCGTATTATAGGCTACCCCAGAGCTTTTCCAATTGTATGGCTGAGTAAAGCTTGGGTGAAGAAGCTATTCCGCTACATTGCAGTGAACATGGTAAAATTAGCTGTAAAATGGCAGGGGATTTGACCGAGCTCTTAATTTATGCCAGTCATTATTTAACATCTACACATTCATTTAATCCTAATAACAAGTCTTTGAAGTAGGAATCATTATTGCCCTTTTATAGATGACAAAATTGAGGCTCAGCGAGGTTCATTTGTACCAAATCATACAGAGTGTGTGTGGCAGGATTCAAACACAGATCTGCCTGTCTCCTGACCTCACCTTCATGCTATTTTCTTCACCACACTATCCTGACCATCAGATAGTTCCTGGACCCCTACACTTTCCGATTTAGTTCAAGCCATGTTTTTATTTCACAAAATATTAAATGAACCCTCCCACCCCCTGTAAATTCTCACAAACCATTTACTTTCAGGAAACAGATTATGGAGACATTTTGTTAATGATTTCACTTCAAAGTGCCAAGATTATATTTTGTTTGTTTGTTTTCCAATAGACTATCCAAATGGTGCACTTAAATATAATGAAATTCGTCTTACAGAAATAGGGCGAGACCCAGGAACTGCCAGGTTCTGCTCAGCAGGCTCGGAGCCGATGGGGGGCAACCTGCTCCGTGAGGTGTGGACTGGGGGGGAGGACACGTGGTCTATGCCAGTTGGCCTGTAAACACAACAACATGTAAGTGAGCACCAGGTGCCAAGACAGAGGACAGACCTTACCGCAAGCTCCTGATCGGAGCTCCTCATCACAACCTGCCTTCCAAAAGAAGTGAGCTGAGTTTCAGGAAGACAGATGTGGGGAGGGGCCTGACAGCCAGCTCCAGTCACCTTCTCCTTGCTCAGCAGTGACCGTCAACCTGTATTGACTGAGTTTCCAGTTACGCTATTCAGAACAGACAGGTAATAGAACATCTAGTGCTGAGACTTAAGGACATTACAAGTTATTGAAAGCACATAAAGTGCCAATAACAAGGAAATAATAAATGATCACATACCCACATGATTATATTTAGGTCATTAAAAGCATGCTTTCAAAAATATCTAATACTATGGAAAATATGAATAATGTTAAGTAAAAAAGTATATAAAAAAGTTCTACATTCTGCAGTAATAAGGTAATGTTAGGCCCTAGCTGGTCTGGCTCAGTGGTTAGAGTGTCGGCCTATGGGCTGAAGGGCCCCTGGTTTGATTCCGGCCAAGGGCAGGTACCTCGGTTGCAGGCTCCATCCCTGGTCCCAGTTAGGGCATGTGTGGGAGGCAACCATTTGATGTGTCTCTCTCACATAAATGTTTCTCTCTTTCTCTCTCTCTCTCTCCCTCTCCCTCCCTCCCTTCCACTCTCTCTGAAAAGCAATGGAAAATATATCCTCAGGTGAGGATTGGCAAAAAAAAAAAATTGGAGATTAGTATTAGAAAAAAGGCTAACATTGGTTCTCGGCAGGACAAAAAAAAGATATTACTCTTTTAATGTGCAAATCACAGATATAAAAAAGCACATAAACCATACAGGATATTTTTGGAATATTAAAATTCCACAGGTTGGAAAATAGTTAGGAAAGAGAGTGTAAAAGGGCTCCTGAGCGTGACAATATTGGAAAACACGTGTCTGCAGAAAGCAGGGGCCAGAGGAAAAAGGGAGCGTACAGCTGGAGGTGTCCCGATTCTTTTCCATAGGGAACAGAAAAGGCCCTGACAGTGGAGCCCAGGCGGGCTGGGAGGAAGAAAGGACCAGCCGCGCTCCTGACGTGGCCGAGGCTGCAGAGCGGGGCCCGAGCAGCCACGGCGGGGACGCGGGAGGAAGAAGGGTCTGGAAAGAATTAACATGGCAGGGCCAGAGAGCTGGGAATTCAGTTCCAAACTGCGAAAGAAACACTGACCTACGGGAAAGCTGAAAGTGGTGCTAAGTAACGACTGCATCGTGGAAAAGTCCAATCACTGGGGAAGCGCTGGCAGGTGCTTCCACCTCCCGGCCCTGCTGGCGGGCCTTCCGTGCCTCCCTCCCCTGCCGCAGAGCCTGTGGGACGATGGTCCGGGCGGTGTCCCCAAAACGAGACAGCAGCGAGGGTGCCAGTAAGCTACATACACAGCGAAGTGTACCGCTGAGACAAAATTCGTGTCAAAGAGCCAAAGTTCACTATTCGATTCATGTTAATATTCAAATGCGTGAACTACCTAAAAAAGTGTCCACATAAATTCGGTAGACGGTGCTCTGCCCGAAATCATCCCTGAGCCCTAAATGACAAAGGTCTCTGTTCTCTGTGACCTCTGGTTGACAGGGAGAGAAACAGGACTTACAGTTTTGTTCCCCTAAGCACCTCATCACTGTCCACACTGGGGGCTCTCATTCTCTGCGAGTCGGAGGGAAGGGAAGGCAGCCTCCTGTGCGCCGTTTTCTTTGCGGGAGTCTGGAGCCTGGGGGCGTCTGAGATGCGCCCCAGCCGGTGGCGTGCGGCGGAAAGGGCACCGGCCCCCACACTCAGGGATCTGTCCTGCTGTTCGCTCCTGGGGGAGGGAAACCGAGTGAATCACTCAGATGTAAGCTCTGCGAGCACTTGTAAGCACTTGCCCACGACCAGACACTGTCTAGAACAGCGCCCGGCCCGTAGGAAGATACTCCTAACCACCTGTTGAAAGAATAGATTATCACTTCCAGTTCGGTTTCAATTTCAATGAATCATCCTTGAAAAGCATCCAAGTTTCTTACCGTTTCTGATCAAACAGTATCGCCCATTAGATTAAGAATTCACAGCTGCATTCCCTTTTTCTTACCTGCCCCAACCTGCCTCTTGGGGTGGATGTTTGAATAGTGTGGTTTTGTTCTGACACACCGGCTCTCCTGCCCCGAGTGGGGTTGGCACTGTCTCAGGCCCTCCACAGTCTTGGGGCTCAGGTGTGTCCGGCACAGGGAGGAGGCTGGGTGGTCATTTCTTATACGTACTGCGTCCTGTCTGCAGAACAGGTAGGTCTCTGCTGAAGTGGTTTCGCCTGAATTGTCATCACGCCGTTCAGATCACTGTAAAAATTGCTGGAGAAGCGATGCATCTGAGAAAAGTGAAAACAATACACGTTAAAAAGCATCCACGCCACTGCCGTCCTGAATGCCCGTCGGGAGTCCACGGGAAACAAGGGCACGCTCACACTGGGTAATCTGAGGGAAACTTAATACAGGAGCTAGATTTTACACAGATGTGGGAGGGGGATGAAGCAGCAGCTTAATTCCCCGGGGCTTCCACCAGGCAGGGGCGGGTGCCTGCCCGCTCGCGCGCCCGAGAGATGCCACCCACACTGTGGCCTGGCAGCCGGGACAGAAGCAGAGCCAGGCGCCTTCTTTTCTCACCTCTGAGCTGCCAGCAGCTGCTGGGCCAGGAAGCCGGCTAATGCAGCTCCAGGGCACAAGGAGCAGCAGGTCCCGAGAGGCCCTGGGGAAGCAGCGCAGCGGCGCCCAGCTCCTCACTGGTCGGCCTGCCTGGGACCCGGGACCCGGGACCCAGGACCCGGGACCCGGGACCTCTCCTCCTACCCGCCGTCCCCGTAGCGCCCCGGGAGCGGGAGCGGGAGCGGCTGGGGAAATGCAAGCTCCAGGTCTCAGGGGCTTACATTTCACTCCCAGTTCTAACTGCATCCGGGCTGGTGACCTAGGGAAGACTGCTTTGGAGTTTTAATTTCCTAATCTTTACATGGAGAATAATGCCACCTACTTCATAGGGTTATTCTGGGAATTAAATTAGACAGCGCTGGGGAAAGCAGGAGGCAAGGGCTCAATGATCAGTTCTTTACTCAACCCCTTCATAGGTGCAGCTAAGATTCAAAACAATATTTAGGTCTAGAGAAACAGGGTATCTGAGCTAGAATTCTATTCTTCAAGAACACACGTAGCAACCACAGTCACATTTTCCTCGTGTTGAATAAGTATGAAAAGAAGTTGTTAGAGGAGTAAACAAAGACCTACTGTGATCACGGCTAGAATGCTTGACAACTTCAAAACAGGTTCTATTAGTATTTACTTTTACTTCTCACTGCACTGTCCCTTCATTTTCTTTTAGCATTTATCCAAAACAAAAACCTCAAAACAGATGTTGAAAACATTTTTTTAAACTAGAAAAAGCTATAAAAATCACAAAACATCTATAAAAAACTGCTTAGATATCAGGTAAAATAAATAAACTAGTGAAATGATCAGAGTTCTGTTTATCAACTGGTCATTTTTTATGTAATGTGTACTGCACAGTTCACTGTGCAAGGTGGGAAACGTGGCTGAACCCGTCAGAGCAGTTTCAAGAGACCGCAAACCACAAGCTGGAAGCAAGTTCAAGAGTTTTTTTTGAACAGCAGACACAAAGAAGACTTAGCGCAAAGCCTTTACACTGGAAAGCAAAGCAATCCTGTTAGGTGTTTCTGTTTCAAACCGCTGCTCACTGAACCGCATGCCCCATTCAGGCCTGTGTCCTTTCAGCCCTACAAAGGTATTCTGTTGATTTGCTCCTGTGCTAGGTGGACATTTTTGCCTCTGCCTTGAATACTCTCGTTTTCAGCTTACCAAGTCTTACCTGTTGCTTGAGACGTAGCTAAGGTCTTACTCTACTTTGTGAAGGGTATGCTGTTTTTCCCTTGGAACCCTACATCATTTATGAGCTAAAGGACATCTAATTATTATAATAGAATGTAATATAATATAATATGATAAAATGATATAACATGATATGACATGATATATAATTAGCATCTAATTACAACAGTAAAACTAACACTTATTGAGAGCCTACTCTATGCCACAAAATATCTTGTCTCCTCTCATTCTTAAAGCTTCCTACCTCATAGATTCCATAGATAATGAAACAGGTTTTGAGAGAAAGGGACTGATTCAAGATCACAAAGCTAATAAATCATGATGCCGGGCTCCAAAATTGTAGTCTATACTCAAAGCTCAATCTCCCATCCACTCCTCTACCTACTAGATCGCCTCATCTTGTGTGTGTGCGTGTGTATGTAGAGTCGTTTTGCAGAGCTAGACTCCTTCCTTCTAAATTATAGGTACTTTGAGACCAGGAGCCCTCTCTTACCCCTTTCCCTGCTCCCCTCCACGCAAGATGGGCTGCGCAAAACATAAAGTTCCAACTCCTCAGCACTGCTGAGGGTCTCCCGCGCACAAGCTTCGCTTTCCACTAGGTCTTTGAGTAAGAGCGCAATTCAAAGATTTACTGAGTAAGTTAGTTGCCAGGTTCTGTGTTAGTAACTCTCATACAGTTTCATGATTTCCACCCTCTTCGCAATCTCTTGGACAACATATTATTATCCTCATTCTGTAGATAAGTTCAGAAAAGTTAAACAATACATCCAAGATAATGCCCCTTATAGGTCTCAACTCCAAATGCTCTGGTCTGGCCACGACACCTCTGCGGGTCCCGGTACCCCACCCTCTAACCCAAGTCCCATCGCTGTTCCCCAGACACGCCCCACCCTGTCTTTCCCTCCTCCGTGCCCTTGCTGGGCAGAGGTGACCCGTGCAGACTTCCTACGCCTTCCTTCTCCCACGACAGCTTTCTGACATTGTTCACAGGATGTATTGCTTCTGCCTTGTTTTATACTTTTGGTTTTTCTAGGTCAGGGACTGTGCTTCTTTCACCTACAGCTCCTCAAAACACCTAATACAGTTCACTTCATGCAAACTCAACAAACGTTGAATGAACCCAATGGATACTCATGGACTGATTCTTTTATCACTTTGGCGGGAGGAGAAGACATTTCTAGCCTGCAAATTGGCTAGAAATATTGGGGGAAACATTTTTCTCTTTAAAAGTATGGAAAGAGCGCTACAGCTCAAAGCTGATGGAAAGTTTCAAATCCGAGTGTCCTCACTCTTTTCAAGTATATGGTGATTCTATTAAACGCCATGAAATAAGTATTTTTTTTAATATGTCTTTATTGATTTCAGAGAGAGGAAAAGAGAGGGAGAGAGAGAGAGAGAGAGAAACATCAATGATGAGAGAGTCATTGATCGGCTGCCTCCTGCACACTCCCGACCGGAGATCGAGCCCGCAACCCGGGCATGTGCCCTGACCGGGAATCAAACCCTGGTCGCCTGGATCCTAGGTCGATGCTCAACCGCTGAGCCACACCGGGCCAAGCGAAATAAGTATTTTTAAATGTTAGTCTTACTAAGAAACAGACCCAAGTATCTTGATAATAGAATAGCAGTCTTGACAAACTGGAGCCAAAGATATAAAAGTTGAAGGAAAGAGAGACACCAGGGGAGAAGCATTACCTGGGATGGGTTAAGATGAGAAGCCAGGGAGATGCTTCGAGCTTCAGAACTTCTGGATGGGGGAAGACTCGATAGATCAGTGTTAACATAGGAAACGTGTCCATGGGGAGATTTAGTCTCAGCTACTTTCAATTTTTCTTTCTGTTTTCTTCTTCCTATGTCAAAAGAAAACACAATATTATTAAGAAACATGTTATCTAATATTAAAATTCACTGTTCAAAGAAAATATTTGTTCTTGAGTTGCCGTGAGTCTTCTATGTTCTCTGAACCTTGCTAGAGAGAGCAGAAACCCCACAGAGCAATTGGCTGACATGACACTTCTCCATGTGAACATAATGAAAAGCTTATCATTTCAGTACTAGGCAGGAAAATAGAGATTATATACTAAAGCAAGAAAGATTCTCAGTATTTTATAATATCAGAACTAATCCCTTTGGTTGGAAAAATATTTAAATTAGCATGATTTTACACTACTGCACAAATTGATTGCATAACACCAGGCCACCACTAGTATTTCTATGATTTGCTTCTGCTCAATTTCAAGTAGTTCAAAAATCATTTTATAAGGTTAAATGAAGTGAATATTAAATGGTCTATGTTTACATTTTACTTTACAAAATAATGTCATAAACAATTAAAAACCAATATCCCATTATTACAGATTAGCTAAGGTTTTTGTTGTTTTTTTACCATAAAACATTGTTGAGAAATATGATCTCTAGCTCTTTGCTTGTGTATTTCCATGAGTTTTCATCCAGAGTACATACATACTATTTTTACAACTCAAAAAGAATAATGTCCCTTTTGAAGTGATTAAAGATCACTCGTGAATAAAGGCAGAAAACCCACTTCCCTTTCAATCCCAGTCATGTCCTAGGTATGGCCAGGCCAGGGTTGGGGCCCAACACTGACAAACGGGGCTTTTTATCTCTTCATTAGACTAAGTTCTACAAAATCAGTACCTGTGAGTGTAACTTCCCAGTGCTTTCTGATCAGCTCTTCCAATATTTCCACCACGTTTGTCCAGACGTGATCGAACACTTCTGCAGCCACGGCGTCTTTGATACAGTCATGAGGGGAAACGGGAGGAAGTCCATGTTTGCGCCGTGTCCTACAGTGGTGAGCTGATTTTTGTTCAAGATAGTCGTCATCACTAAGGACAAAACCCATTCTAATTACTAGAAGAATCAATGGTTAAAGGTAAATAATGTTACCTATCTATCTAACATGCATGTGTAGATATGTATTATATACATATACATAAACGTTCTTCTTTAAACAACATATTGTTATTTTTTTAATGTACCAATTTTCCATCACAAGGCAAATTTTTATTGCATAGTATCTGCAGTTTTTGTTTAAGAACCAAGTATGCATTTAGTGCAGAGACTGGACCGTCCCCTCTGCCCTCTGGGCAGCCAGGTATAGGGTACCAGGAGTTCCTGGGCACCGAGTCTACTGATAGCCTGTCCAAGTTCACCATGACGCTAAACACAATTCTTGTTTTCTGTCTGAGCCACATTGTCAAAAAAGGGAAGCACGCCTCTAGCACATACACTTCCTGCTGGGAACCTGAAAACTTTTGAGAGCACATGACTCTCCAAAGAATGGAAAATCTTTTAGATATGTGAAATACACACAAAGCACTAAATGAGCACGTAATCAAAATAAATAGCAAGTAAGGTAATATCATTAAACGATTAAGTCAATGTCAAATAAAATTCTATTCACTCTGCTTTTCTGTCGAAAGCTAAATACTCTTCAATCTTTCCATCCAAGTCATAGACCTCTTCTTGCAAGGAGGAACATGCCGTTAGGTCAACCACCTCTGTGCAGCCCGGACCTGGCAAGGCGGGGGCCGCAAGTGCTGCTGGGAGTATCTGAGAGCCGGAGATGCACAACCTACGGGCAAAGGAGATTCTCCATGGGAGTTTGTAGAACATCAAGAATACAATGTGTGTATGATTATGGTAGGTCTTTACATTCTCCATAAAGCACAGAATCCCAAATTTAAAAGTGACTAAATATTACATTTAGAAAAGGTCATATTTTAGAAGCAACATTTTTAACACAGGCATCATTAAACATTTTAAGGGCTTCTTGAGAGCCTAAATTATTCTGAGTTTGTATCTTCTTTGCTACAATGAAGGATGTCATGGCACCATCCTAAATATGTGTGGCTGGCACAAAAGCATTATCAAAATCTGTTAGTGAGCAAAAGAAAATGGATGGAGCTTTATTTCTGCTGCTACTGTCCTAGGGTTTAGGAACCACTGGTTTTGATTTTGCATCTAGCTCACCTTTCAGAGATCATTTTAAACAAAAGTTGAAAAGTTAACTCCCTTGGTAGCTGTATTACACACACACACACACACACACACACATACACAAAGTCATCATCAACATCATCATCATTATCAATTTAGAATCAGAAGCATCTTGTGAAAATAATGCCCTTCACAGAAATCTAAGCTTTCAGAGAGGTGGAGCCGAGGCTCACGGCTGAGACGGGCATGAAAAAGTACAACTCAAATGCAATTTAAAATACTTTTTTGAAGCAGCTTGGGGCACCTACTGTCTGACGTCGCTGCCGCGTTCACAGGCATCCGCAAAGGGCTCGTGAACCGCAGCGCGGGGCTTGCTGCCCTGGAAGTGCCGGACCCCGTCGTCAGTGGGCAGGAGGATCTGTCTTCCTAACACCCTGCGAGGTTTAGAAAAAGAGAAAACTACTAATGTTTTTTATTGGAAAAGGAAAAATCGTTTTGCAATTTTAAAAGCCACATAAGAGACTATTTCGAAGGAACGTACATGAAGCGATTAGGTACATCCTGGTGCACGAGCAGCATGGTGGCCTCACAGGAAAACCCCGGGCTTCAGGGCAGGGCCAGGCCCTTCCTGCCACTGACCAAGAGGCGGGAGGCAACGTTCTCAGGCTCTCTGAGCCACGGGTCTCATCTGCCTGATTGCGCAGGCAGGACAGAGTAATAGTCACCTAGGCAATGTCTACCAGGTCCTACGGTCAGGGCAACGGCTTTCAAACTTCTCCATCTCACAGCACACAGAAGCTAACTGCTAAAATTCTGCAGCACACGAAAAAATATATTTTTTTGCCGCACGAATTTTTAAAACATGCCAGACTTGACTATTTAGTCAGGGGCACTGACCTCTGTTCCCTGAGGTTGTCAAATGGAAGATATGACAACGGCCAACACAATAGCCATCGGTGGGAATGAGTCAAAATTATACTTATTTTTATTGTCAGATCAGGAGAAAAAATAACATTTCTTGGTGTGCTCAAGAATTTTAGTCATTCGTTTATGTGTGCCCTGAGATGAAAAAGGCTGAAAATCGCCGACCCAGGGTAGCGCCAAGCACACAGACATTCTCTATAAATGTTAACTAATATCTGCATAATGAATAGAAACACAGAAATATGTAGGCTTGGCTTCTGTTCCCTGCGATCTTTCCTTTCTCCATCCCTCCTTCCTTCGTTTTTTTATCTTAACTATGTGAGTGAACAGTGACAGGTCTGAGCTCCTGACATTTCGGCAGGTTCACCAGGCCTAGCAAAGTAAGCGCCCACAACTAATATCTAGTGGACATATATTCGGTAAGGTTTATAGACGACTAAAAAGAAAAGGTAAAAACCTACTTAGTCAAGATTTTTTTAAAGATACTCAGTCAAGGTCACCAGAAGATCCACCAACACCTGTATGAGTATCTCATTTACCTCCCCAGACATAACACAGAACAACTCTGGATAACCTGTGTGGATCTTCCCCCTAAGTAGGTGGGCTGAGCAATTGAAAGAAGAGTTTCCCTTTATATCCAATCTATATTCTGCATCTTTCATATTAAAAAACAACTGATCCTTCCTTCATAAGGAATCTTGGTGCAGTGCTAAGGTTCATCTATCCAATCATTCAGCAAATAAGAAATGCTCTGCCCCTCCCCCGCCCCCACCCGGTGCCCTGCTCTCAGCCCTGAGGACACACGCACGCTTTGCTCACATAGTAGTGAACTTGAAGGTAAAGGGCGACTCCTACCATTCTTGCATTTGTTATGGATGGAACACCTTTCTGAGGATGGGCTAAATGTGCTTCTCACAGATCAAAATGCACTTGAGCATTGGGGTGTCTCAGTACTTCCCCAGATGCCATTCCAAAGGATGCAATTTCTCAGTAAAGGGCATGTGTCTGGATACATATTTTGACGGTGCAAGTGTTAAAAATATATTCGTTGTTTTAGTAGGGAGTGGGAAGTTCCCAAATCCATTCTGCGAACGACCTCCCTACCTCAGGTGAACGGAACGTCTTGCCCACTCGCTGCATTCTGCCATTAGGTTCTGGGTCTGAGGGCTCACTTTCCCTTCGAACAACATCTCCTCGACCTCCCAGAATAACTGCTGTACTTTCTGCGCACTGGTTTTGTCAAACTCCTAAAAGAGAAAAGCGCATTTAACTACAAGACTAAAAGCTGTAGAAGTATCGGCTTCAGGGTCAACAATGCTGACATATTTAAAGCACCATTATGACAAGACAGAAATAGTGGACTTCGTGGTCAGACACACCAGGGTTGCAATTCTTACTCTTCGGATAAACTGCATCCCACTCTGAGCCTCAGTTTCTTTAACTGGTAAATAGAGATCATCTACCACATGAATTATGAGGAATATTTGAGATTTTACATAGATTTAGCTATAGGTACACATATTGACACAGACTTTGATATACTTAGACATATACACACCCATATATCTATGCACATACATATAGGTATGTTTACGCAGATATGTGTCCCTCATATAGTTGGGTGAGGCACACCTAAGCATATCTGCAAAATTCAAACCATTTTTTCTCTGATGATACCACTGAAAAGGAAAATTGCTTTTATAGAAAGGGTCATTCACATTCTTTCAATCAATGAAAAAAATCCTGGGGCATGGTTATTAAAGTGAGGCCAGAGTGTTAATTTTTTCTGCCCGACCTAAAGAGGTTCTTGGACTGTGGCTGCAGTGAAATGTCGATAAGAAAACCTTTCAGCCTCCCTGTGTGATCTCAGTGGTTGGGAGGCAACAGTCCTACAGCCCTCAGAACCAATGAAGAGAATGTGAGCATTACCACAATTGAGAGAACCAACACTGAACAGGCAGCCTCCGAGGCAAAAGCCTGGTTATCTTTTCTTCCAGAGGTGGATGAACCCAAAATCTGATCCACGCCTCAGAGCCACAAACTGCATATTCAGTCTGACATACCTGTTCCCAATGGTAAACTCAGGTTGATTTTCATAAAATACTATTCAATATTTTCTGTGTGACGTCTTCCCTCCAACTGATAATAAACTAGATTCCCAGGTAGCAGGGGAGTTAAATTCTCTTTTAAAATGCAAATAAAGAGAAAACCAATAATAATATAGGCCTCTCAGGAAGGGACTGGGTGGTTGAGGCCTGGAAGAGGGCTTACGTTCAATTTTACCTCTTTTGTATTTGGTTGCTTTTGCAAATATTACCAATCAAAAAGTAGATAAAAGTGTTTAAAAGCAACCGCAGGTCCTGGAGTAATATAAATTCTCTACATGAAAGTCACAAGAATCTCTCTGGATAATGACATGAAAATGTATACTAAAAGAATCCCAGAAACTGAAAAGCATGAAGCCATGACTCTCAGTCCTCTCCCAGCCGGTGTACTCCTGAGCCAAGAGTGTGAGCGGGGGAGGCAGGCAGTGGGCGTGGGGTGGGGGTATTTATCAGAAGTGAGAGTCACATCTTATTTGAAGAAGTTCCCAGTGATTCAGAGCTGACTCCTTCAGCGTCCCTGCCGCGCTTGGAGAATCACGGCTGCGAGATGTAAGACCGCAGGAGGAAGAGGGCAAATGGAGAACTGCTTTTAAAGGAAACAAAAAAACAGACCGTAAGCAAAAAGCAGGAGACAGTACATCCGAGGTGCTGTCCTGGAGGCTCTTCCCAGCCACGAGGGCTTCACAAAAGGCTCTGGAGGATTCTCAGGGGCACTTGAGGAGCTCCAGAGGCAGGAGACTGTGAAACAGGCCGAGCACCCAACAGAAGCCTGAGTTGTAAGCTAAAAGATCGCCCGGCTAAAAATCCCACTCCCAAAAAGAACAAAAATAGGGTTCAAGTTAATAGTTTCCACAAGAGTTAGAAGGTGAAAGTAAAATATCTGACTTAGAAATTCTCTAATCATGGTGATTTCTTAGTTTTTATTTCTCCCAAATGTTCCTCTGGAGTTCCTACTGTCAGGTCTGTCCTGAATTTCCAGCCCCAGGTCTCATACAAGAAATTAAATGTAACACACTGGGGGGAGGGGGGGAAGTAGAAAAAACAAAACTATCAACAGCTAAGACCCTTGAATTATGGGAATATGAGCAATTTTTGTTTTTCCTTATATTTTCTTTAAGTTTTTACATGTTACATGTAAATGATTTTATGTGTATGGTCATGTATGTGTGTAATAGGTAGTGCTTTTAAAATTGGTAAAAATATTTTTTTTTAAATAAGAAAGCATCCCTGGCCAGTGTGGCTCAGTTGGTTGAGCTTTGTCCTATGCACCCAGAGATCACTGATTCAATTCCCAGTCAGGGAACATGACTGGGTTTTGGGGTTCATCCTAACTAGGGGGTAAGCAGGAGCCAGCCAATGGATGGTTCTCTCTCATCAATGTTTCTCTCTCTCCCCTTCTCCTTTCCTCTCTCTCTCTCACATCAATAAAAACATTTAAAAAACAATAAGAAAGCAATTCTCCATTACACATTGTAAGCATAGGGTTATCCAAAGTATTCTGAGACATACATCATCTCTCCATGAGTAAATGGAGCTCCTTTCAGTAGACAAGCCAGTGGTCGAACTCTGCATCCCAGACCCGGACCAAGAGCTGCGGGCTTCTGTGGGTGTGGGGCTCCCACTAGATGACAACGACGACACAGATCCACTGCAGGAACAAACGCAGGCAACAGAAATAACATTTCTCAGGAAGAGGCTGGACTGCAAGGTGTCTTTACTTCTCTGACCCACTTCCTCTTTCTTTTTTTAAATGCATTTGCTCATTTCTCAGCACACTGAATTTTAAAATATTTATGCAATGTAACATATCACTGATTTTAGTTTTATCTGAAAATAAAACTGCTTTTTTACTTGTAGAAATTCATGGTGTCACCACTTTTGTTTCCCACATTCGTTACAGGCATGTTTTGGTTTTGTGATCAGAAGCGTTTAACAGGCTAATTCTTACCAGGCATATTTATCAATGGCTTTCTGCACATTTCTTGTAAAATGCGTAGGTAAAGGATCTTTGCTTTTCCCAGCAAAATTGTGTTTTCCAGATCTTTCTGACAGTCCCCTTCTGAAAAATAAAATAAAATATTAAAACTATCTCTAATGTAATAATATAATTTTATTCATTAGGGCTTTTAAATTTTTCTTTTGCATAACGTTGCTCCCTCCTTTCTGCCATGTCCCCCTAGACCCACACGTGTGCATGCACACACTACATATCCTCAAGAAACTGAGGCCTAGGACCTTACCATTGTTATTTTCTTAGAAGGAAGGTAGTCATTAACCTACACATAGTTTAAACTGGATAGAAACCAACAACTTTTTGTAATTTAGCCAGACTACGTGAAGTGTCTACACAATTATTGCTAGATGTTATGTGCTAGACCAGCAATTTTCAACCGGTGTGCTGCAAGAATTCTTCAAATGTGCAATACCTGCCCTCTTTTCCCTTAGACTGTCAAATTAAAAAATAACAGCCTACACAACAATATCCATCCAGTGTGAATGAATAAAAATTATACTTTTTTTTTTGGTCAGATCAGCAAAAAGTGTATTTTTTTTATTGTGCTGCAGAATTTAGTAATGAGTTTATGTGCCATGAGATGAAAAGGGTTGAAAATCGCTGCTCTGGATACATCAGGTTGATCTTGCTCACTGCTATTATTATTAGCAAATGCCACCCTATAAAAACTCTGTTCTTGTTAACTTGCACTTCCCACAGCATTTCTTACTATATGTCATTTTGTTTATTTTATTTTTTAAAATTTAAAAAAAAATTTCTATTACAGTTGACATTCAATATTATATTAGTTTCAGGTGTACAACATAGTAGTCAGACATTTACATACCTTAGGAAGTGACCCCGAAGTGATCCCCTCCCAGTAAGTCTAGTACCCAGCTAGCACCATAGTTATTACAATATTATTGACTATATTCTCTATGCTGTACTTTATATCTGTGAACTTGCACTTCTTAATTCCTTCACCTTTTTCACCCAACCCCCCAACCCACCTCTCATCTGGCAACCATCAGTTTGTTCTCTGCATTTGTGAGTCTGTTTCTGTTTTGTTTGTTAGTTTATTTTGCTCTTTAGATTCCACATATAAGGGAAATCATATGGTATTTGTCTTTGTCTGACTTATTTCACTTAGCATAATACCCTCAAAGGCCATCTATGTTGTTGTAAATGGTAAGATTTCACTCTTTTTTATGGCCAAGTAATATTCCATTACTTGGAATGGAACAGAATACCTTTATCCACTCATCTACAGATGGGCACTTAAGTTGCTTACAGCTCTCTTTCAATACTTAGCTTTTTATTATGATGATCTTGACACTTTATTAGTTTTCTTTATCTGTAGCACCTAAACGTATGCCTGTCACATAGAGATGTTCTGTTAGTTGAAAAATATCAATACGTAGAGATTAAATTAGTGCCTCTAAAGAACATCCTTTTGCACTATAATTACTCTGAAAGTTCATGCTTAATTCAAAAGATTACACTGTGACCAGAACCAAAATGTTCTCCGAATTCAACACAATTCTGGAGATTCTTCTATCCCTTATAAAGAAAATGCACAGCTCTTACAGTAGCTGGAATCTCTGAAGATAGAGATTACAACTGGAGTCCAGGCTGCACTCATTTCACTCCTTTTGCTCCTAGCACCTCCTCTCCTTTTGTGCAACTTGAAAATGCATATTCGTCTGTTTGTTTCCAACAAAACAGTTTCTTCTTCCAGAAAATTCACCCTTTTTCTGAGGGCGTGGGGGGGGGGGGGCAGATTTCAAACTAAGAAGAAAAGTATTTACAAAGTGGAAGAACTAGTTTCTCTCTTCACATTACACCATATCCTTGCCAAGATGAACACTCCTGCTCGCTTCTAAGTGTAGCGAGGACAGGAGGTCTCCAAGATGCAGGGGTGCTGGGGTGGGGTGGGGTGGGGTGTTACTACAAGAGGCAGCCTTGAAACTACTTCCACACACCATTTAACCAACTTTTTCTGCTCTGCTCTTCCTACTTCTTCAAAGTCTCTGGACTCATGTGAAACCTCCTGAACTTCACAGTCAGTGTAATGACATAAACATTTGACCTTAGAAGAATTTAGAAGAACTCAGAAGAATTCTGAAGAGAAGCCCGAGCCCATCCACTCAATGACCGTCCAAAGTCACAAGGACAGCCGGGATGGAGCTGGCCCCAGGACCCAGGCCATCTAACCTGCCTGCTTTTCCATTAACCACAGAACTAAAAACAGAATTTGTCAACATTTGTCTTTTTCTGTCTTGTTTTGATTCTTTGGTTTCTCCATCTTCCGACCATGCATTATTGTACTGTTATTTCATGCAAAATATTGAACATCTTTAATTCCCTGTAAACTATCAACTCCTATGTCAGCCATACAGTCTAAGAAAGTGTACAAAACTTAGAGGATGTGTCCTACAAATATCCTAAAACTTGAATGCGGTGGAATGCATAAGCTTTTACTACACAGCATATAGACATAACCATTGTATACTAGTTCCTTATATTTTAGAAATGAAAAAATTCAGCTTAGTGGGTACACGTAAGGCTGCTCATTTGGAGACAGGACCTAGTTTTTGTGTAGACCAAAGCACGACGACTGAACCACATTGTATTAATTTGTTGGTGGATCAAATTCAGGCTGAGTCCCAGTCTCCAAGAGTCACTCCATTCTAGTTGTCAAGAAAAGGACTGGATCATCGACTCTGACTTTGGAAAAGCTGCCTCTTGAGAGCCCACAAACCTCCGCTTGTAGAAATTCAAGCATTCAACAGGAATCGCAGCTTTCAATTTTGTATTTCTGCTTTAAAGGGCTGCCGGAAATGAGCACTGTGTTGTGAATGAGCTGAAATGCGGGGTGATTTTCTGGATGAACTGGCCAGAGCGAAGCTGCCCCTCCCTGTAAAACTGCCCTGACCTAACGCAAGAACATCCTAGAAGCACCCTCGCTGGGGACCCTAGAAGCACCCTCGCTGGGGACAAGGCCGCTTCTCACAACGAGCGAGCCGCTGCACTTGCGAGGCCGGGTGGTGTCTGCTCGAGAGATCGCACGAATCGGCGCAAGGAAACAGACCACACGCATTCCAGCGTTGCGGGCGGGGGGCGGGGGGAATCACGCACATGGCACAGACAAGCGACAGGACGGAGCGCTCACCCACGGCCCCGGGGGACCAGGACTTACCCAATCACAATCAGCCCCAGGCCTGCGCTCGCGTCCCCGGGGCCCGGCCCGGCGCCTCCAGGCCCGGGCGCCCCGGGGCGCGGACACCCCGCGCGGGCCCCCTGCAGGCGGCGCGCCGCGCGCCCCCGCGCCCCCGGGGCCCCGGCTCCCCGCCCGCCCAGCGCGGCGCCCCCGGCCCCGCTAACCCCGCACATGCGGCCGAGGCGCGGGCCTCTAGCGGCGGCCGGGGGCGCTCCGGGCCGGGGCTGCGCGGCCCACGGGCGAGGCGGCGCGCAGGGCGCGGAGGGCCGCGTCCCCCTCCGGGTCGCGGGGCGCCCCGAGGGCCAGATTCCTGCGCGGCGGGCGACGCCTCCGCCCCCTGCGCGCAGCGCCCTCTCTGCTCCGCCCCCGGCCGCGGCGCCCCCGCGCTCCCGGGGCTGGGCGGGGAGGCGGGTCCCCCGCGCCCCTCTTCCCAAGCCTGGCGGGCTCCCCGCCCCCGCGCGCGCTGCCCGCGCTCGCCCAGGGCCCGACCTCCGGGAGCGCGGTTCCCCCGCCCGCCGCCAGATCCCCAATCCAGGGCCCTGAGCTCTGGCCGGAGGTGCTCGGCCTCGGGCACCCCCTCCCCCGGCCTCCAGGGAGCGGGGTCTGCCCGTTCCCCCCGTTCCCCGCGCTGTGTCGGCGGGGGTCTGTCCAGGCAGGGGGTTGCTGGTCTTAATTCCTTTAAATAGCATTTCTGAGATCCGGCCCATACAAAAGCTCTTCTGATTACCAGGAACTCTAGGTCTGATTACCCAGCACAGATTTGTTTTCTCTCGTACCCTGTCTCTCCACCTGCAAACAGACGCTTTATCTCACGCAGGCCAACAGCCTGTCCACAGGCCAGGGAGCCGGCCGTGCTTTGGTTTAATAACATGCACTTGTTTCAGTCCCGGAGTCACACAGCTTCACCAGGACCGGAGCCGCCGGGCAGCAATATTACTACCAGGCCACCATGTTCACAACCAACAGAAATAGCAGCGAGTTAACCAGGTCAAGTACAGTTTTAAAGCACAGTGTCTACTTAAGGCACGCCTTTCCCCAAGTTGGAGCCAATCGAGTGGACGCTGGCGCACTTTCGGGCCTGCCCTCCGCCGCCCCCTCCTTCCACCTCCGCCGGCTGCACCCCTTCGGCCGGCTCAGCACCGCACCGCAGACGGAAGCCGGCCTCTTCCATTTAGCAGTGAAAACTCCTGTTTGTTCATCTTGAATCTCCTTAAGGGACAACCCTAAGACGATGAGAAGAAACCACAGCCAACAACAAATCATCCATTTCTTGCACTTAGGATACTAGGATCCTCACCGTGTTTACAAATAATCAGTAAGTGGTTATAAATTCTAAAATTAATGAGATTTTAAAGCCTGATACATACATATGTGTATACATGCAGAGGGTGCGCATTAATCAGGAAAACTGGAGGTGTCTGAAGCGAACACATACCTGCTAATACTATTTGTATACAGAAGGATACAAGACAGGGAAACAAAGAAAGAAAAGAACATTAAGATTCAAGCACGTGGTAGCTGCTTTATACATCTGCTATTTTGTTTATTTTGTTCAGTTAACACCTATACCTGGTAGATGCTATTATCCAGTTTTACTGATAAAAATACTAAAGGCAGAGACCTGAAGTACCATGTTCAAGGTCGCTCAACTAGGATGTGGCTTCTGTGTGTGTCCCAGGTCTATTACTGCATAACAGCAAACCATCCCAAACTAGTGGGTTAAAACAACTGTCATTTTGTTATGTTTACAATCCACAGAATTCAGTAAGACGTGGCTGGGTGATTCTCCTGTTCCATGTGGCAATGACTGGGATTACTCAGTGGTGTTCAGCTGGACATTGGGCTGGGCTGGAGGGCCCAGTGAGGCTCCACACACCCGGGATCTAGCACTTTGGGGTGAAGGAAGGGCTGGAAGGCTGGATGCAGCTGGGCTCTTCTCCCATGTAGTCTCAAGACCTCCCCAAGTAGTGTCTCCAGCAGGGCAGTCGTAATTCCTACATGGCAGCTCAGGGCTCCAAGAAACCAAAGCAGAAGCTGTCAGCTCTATTAAAGCCAGAGTGTCACCTCCACTGTACTCCATTATCAAAGCAGTCACAGATTCAAAAGTTTGGAAAATAGAACCCAGCTCTCAACAGGAAGACTGTCAAAGAATTTGCAGACAGCTTTACTCTGCCATAATCCACCTAAAATTTCATCATCTCAATCACGTTCAAGTGAGAATGCAGAGGCTCCCCCTTGGGGCATTTCCTCTGGATAGGAGGACCTGTGAACTAAGGGACAAGCCAGCAGCCTCCTGTAATCCTAACGAGCAATGATGAGACCGAAACCAGATAACCACTATGGGCACTCGGGGACACAGCAGTCACCTATCCACAGCTATGTGAAATCCAAACACGCTCAAGTTTCCATGGTTAGGACCCACTTCTGCTCTTTGGCTTTTTCCCAGCTCTTAGCTCTGCCTTCTGGGCTCTTGCTTCCACCATCTGAGTCACCTTCATAAGTATGAAATGGTCCAGGTTGGCAGCTGAGGATGCTGTCAGCCTGCTGACTTCCAGAGAAGGTCAGAAGGGGAGGAACAAAAGTCTGTGTCCTTCTAGTCCCGGCTGGCAGTGCCTCCACCGCACCACCAGCATAATTCTCTTACATGCATTTTGTGCTTTTCTTGGAATTTTATCAGAGTTCAATCCATTAGTCATAAGCCACACTGATCTTTCTTTCTGGGACAGAAATATATTTTATTTAATCCAGTGTATCTAAAATATTATCATTTCAACATGTAATCAATATAAAAAATTGAGATATTTTAAATTACTGCACATTTTAGACTTACCAAGCCTCCACAATCATGTGAGCTGATTCCTTGAAGTAAATCTATTTTTATCTCCCTTCCTCTTTCTCTATATCTATCTATCTATCTATCTATCTATCTATCTATCTAATCAGTTACATCTATATATAAATCTATAAGTAGGGATAAAGAGGTTGATGTAGATGTAGATATAGGTGCATCCTACTGGTTCCAGTTCTCTGGAGAACCGTGACTCATACACTCGTAAAATTAGAATAAAATATAGAGTTTAGTTAATAATAATGAATCATTGTTGGTTCATTAACTGTGAAAAATGTACCATAATAATATGAAATGTTGATAATAGGAAGCAACTTTTCTACAAATTTAAAACTGTTCTAAAATAATAATAAAAATCTATTTTAAAATGTGCTAAGCTCCTCTACACATTTAAATGTATTCTACAAGTTAGTAAGTACTTGCCAAGAAGACCAATAAAACAATATCATGTTTTATTATTTTAATGTGAATAGTATAATAATCTAAGGAAGTACTAGGTTAACTATGAAGTTCACAGCTTATATGAAATTATAGAAAAATATAGAATTAATATATTTCCTAGGTGGCAAAATTTATAAGGACATAATTTTTAAATGGCTGCAAGAAATTTCAATATTTATATCTTATAAATAATAACAGAAACTTAATTTATATGAAAGTTTTTTCTGAGAACAGCCCATGTAAAACAAAAAAATACAACTACATACGACTCTCGATTAACACATTTTTACGCAATCCTGCTAGAAAACCACTAGGTGTCAATCTTTCCCATCTTCTGCCACTTTGAAAACCATGTCGGAGGATTTTAATGCATGTTTTTTGGCAAAATTTAGGATTTAGTGAAAATTCATTCCAGTGCAGATGTGGCATCCTGTTTGATCAGAAGTCCCTTCTGCAGCAAGCACTGTCCCGTGTGCAAAGGCAATGGAGGCTCCCCCACGCACGCACGCACCTGGGGGACAGCCTTCGCTCCTGCAGGCAAACGGGGTCCCGGGCCCACACCTGAACCCTCAGCCTCACCACAACCTGGAAGCTGGCTCCTTTTTTGTACAGAAAACCAATATTAAGTAAATTACTAAGGGTTCGCAGTTTTATCCAGATCTGTCCAGTCTGACTTCAAAAGCTTGGCCTTTTCAAGATTCATCTCAGATCTAATTTGCAGGTTTCTGTTCAAGATCATCTTTCATAAGATGTTCTATGGAAATCTATTATAGATTTATCAAATATGTTCTATAACAATACTCACTAACATTCCTTTAATACTTGCCACATCCCAGGCCGTTTTAAACACTTGATATATATGTTAGTGCATTTAAGCTTCGCAGGAATTCTTTGGAGGGGGGATACTGTTAGTACCATTCTGCAGATTCCTATACTGAGGCACAAAGAAGTTAGTTGATGGTGTGGCAGAGCCACATTCTAGCTTAGGCCGTTGGTGACAGAACTTACACCATGCTGCTATGAAGGGCATCCCCTTCCAAAGCCCCCTGCGAAAAATACCAGGCAGATAAAGCTCACTTTATTTAGCAAAGAATAAAAAATAGTTTTAAAAGATAGAGGAATGCTGTATCTAAAAAGAGATGGCAGAGCCCTAGCTGGTTTCACTCAGTGAGTAGAGCACTGGCCCGTGGACTGAAGAGTCTCGAATTCGATTCCTGGTCAAGGGCACATACCTCGGTTGCAGGCTCGATCCCAGGCCCTGGTCAGGGCACATGCAGGAGGCAAACAATCAATGTGTCTCTCATATCGATGTTTCTCTCTCTCCCACCCCCCTTCCACTCTCTCTGGAAAGCAATGAAAAAAATATCCTCAGGTAAGGATTAAAAATAAATTAATTAATTAAAAAAATAAGAAGACAAGGCAGAAGTAAAAATTATTACTTTTAATAGAAAGAATAAAAACTTAGAGAGTCCTGATTAATCTATGAGGTCTACAGCTTATATAAAATTATAGAAGGATATAGAATTAGCATATTATTTGAAACAAAACACCTATTTTGCCTACAAGCGTCAAAATGAGTGCTGAAATCTATCAAGGACAATAATTATTAGATGAGGTCATATGAAGTTGCCAGTCGTCTACAGTTTTGAACCAGAAAAACAGAAATGCCATTTCAATCTTATACATTGGATAAATGGATTCAATAAAATTCATTAATATCCAGTATTTTTTTCTTACTTTTAAGTATTTACTTTATCGTACTTTTATCAGTAGAAAGTGAAAGAAAGAACAAACAATCCAAAAACTATTTTATAAGTATTTTTTATAAAAAATTCATCAGGCTTTCAAAGTGAAAACCACCCCCTAAATATATTCTGTGAAGAGCTCACTTTTTCAAACTGCAACATCAATATAGTCAAATGTTCCCCAAAAAAGTGGTTTTTAATATTTGATTCAATTAGTAGAGGGGAAAACAAAGACTTTGTAATCATTGATAGATAGCTCACTATTATCAATCTCAGTTTTACTTTATGGGATAAAGTCTACCAGGTCTGATATTATAAAAGCTACACCAGCTTTTATAGAATTTGCATGCACAAGCACTTCATTCATACATTTATATTCAACACTTCTGTATTCTTACATTTGAACTGTGTCTTTGATAAATACTATACAGTTGTTGTTTACCACTTACATTCAGAGGGGATTAAATCTGCCTCTGCAGCAGACTGGGCTGGGGGCTCTAGCCATCCAAACCACCCTAATCCAATCAAGAATTAAGAAGATTTCAATCTGGGCTCAGTCTCTGTGAGACTGCTCTATTTCTACCTCATCCGAACTCCTGGGTGGTTTCTGTTTATTGTCTAGTTTTTCTGGTTACACTCAGGTGGTAGTAGGTCTCAAACTATCTAGTTTGCCATTGCTGGAAACAGAATTAAGGGAAGTTTTGCAGTGAAATATTGTACAATGTATGATATAAACCACCATTCATCTCCCAAGGACATCTTTAGTAAAACATACATTTTCTCCCCTAATGCTTTTATTGCAAGAATAATTCACTAATGCTTTCTGGTGAAAATAGAGTTACATTCTGCTCCATGGTCAGCCTGCAACAAAAACAGGTTTCCAACAGGGACAGGTACATGGGTTAGAAGTGTACCTGGAATACGCGTGCACACACACACACACACACACAAGATGCTCAGCTTAAGGTGTTTTATAATTTTAGCTAACTAGTTGAGACCACAAATTCTAAGAATAGAACTTATGCTGAGCAAGTTCAGCTGCTGTCCCCGCTTTGCATAAAAAAGGTGGTTTCCTAACAAAAGAAAAGAAAGCATCACGTATTTGCTGTTACATAAGTCTTAGGCTCTCCTGGCTCAACCATCTGATTGCCCTCCTCTTTGCTGATAAGATCCATTTCCATCTCTTTCTCTAGATTACTCAAAAAGTTCAGCTCCCTCTGGGTTTTAGATGGAAGAAATATTTTATAAATGCAGGTTGACAACTACTGTTAGGGAAATAATAGATTTACCTTTCCTGTAGGTTCTAGCAATAAGCTATACTTTGTACAAAGGATGCTGATTGTGGGTGATAAATAAAAACATACTTAGAATAATGAGAATTGTAAACTAATAGAAGTAGCTATTTATTTCAGGGCTCATGTAGCACCCACTATAGAGAGAAGTTTTTATATATTATCTCTTTTAATGTTTATAATATCTCTTTGAATGGGTATTATAATACATTCTCATTTTATGGGTGAGAAACTGAGGCTTCAAGGGGCTAAGTAAGATGCTCAAAGTGAATACTTTCTTGGTATTTTATTCTTTGTAGTCTCAGATTATAAACTAGGATTCGAATCAAAGTTAATCTGACATCAAACCTATGCTCTAAACACTGTACTCATACAAATCAGCTACTTCAATTTGAGAACCATAAAAGATTCAAGTCCCACACCATAGGATTGTAGTATGAACCTGGCACATATCAAATATTATACATATTAGCTATTGCGTTAGAGAAAATTCAAGATGTGGTCTTTATGTACACAGCAGAACATATAACTATTATCTCAAACATAATTTTTGTGATCTTAACTGTAAAAGTAAAGTGAAAAAGAGAGTTTAAACTTTAAAAAACTATTGCAAAAGACAGAAAAAACAAAATTGTTTTCCTGGGTTTGAGCAAATGCTAGACATGCACAACCGAGTCACATTTATTACTCTTTTTAATGAAAGTAATGGCCACATGACTAATAGAAGGTAACAGTCATGTGATAATTGTGTACTGAGCTCACCATTCATCCCTGTGGAAATGCAAGGTCCCAGCAGAAAGCATTAGTGACTTTGGGAGAACTCCAAGAATGACGAAACGAAAAGGCCCAAGACAACAATTATTCTTAAAGAAAGATATTTACATTGCCCCTAGATTTTTATGTGATTAGGAACCTACAAAAGTGGATTATAGGAGAAAGAAAAGATTTTCATTCATTCATGCAATAAATTTTACTAAATGCCTTTTCTGGGCCTGTGTTGCCTTAAGTGTCAGAGGACAAAGAGTTTATAGTCTCAAATGGATATAAAAGACGATATAAATCGCAGGATGGCTGGGTGGAAATGGGCAAGTGTCACACTATTATCGACTATATTCCCCTTCCCACTTCTCACCAATCCCCCATCTCCTCCCCTATGGTAACTATTGTTCTGTTCTCCGCTTCTATGAGTCTGTTTTTGTTTTGTTTTGTTTGTTCACGTGTTTCATTTTTTTAGATGCCACATATAAATAAAACCATATGGTATTTGTCTTTCTCTGTCTGTCTTATTTCACTTAGCATAATATCCTCTAGGTTCAGCCATAACCCTAAAACCTATGTGGAACCACAAACACCGCAAACAGCTAAAGCAACCTTGAGACAGAAGAACAAAGTTGGGGGTGTCATGCTCATACCCCTACTTTAACCACCAACCCTCTCCAGGTCTCTGGGCTTTAGAAAACTAAATACACTATCTTAATAACAACCAAGCAGGCTAGTAATTTGTAGCAACAATCTGCACACTGGCAGGTGAGGTGATAGTTGTATAATTTAAATCCATCATTGAATGATATTTGCGAATTCAATGTTATAAATAGCCGCCTCAGAAATCCAAGAGGAAAAAAATATACTTCAATATGCAAAAGGTCTGTAGCATTGAAGGAAAAAAATCACCTTAATATTTTCTTCCTTTCCCTTTGTACAATTTATAATTTAAAAAAAAAGAGTGAGGTATGAAAGAAAGGGAATATGGTTATTTGTGCATGTAATTAAAAAACACACACACCGGTGTACTCAGAGGGTTTTCTGATGTCTTATAGAGAGTACAAAATCATTACCAGAAAATTCCTTGAATGTACATGTCTGTGCATGTTATTTCTCATAGCAGTTACCTATAATTCAACGATGGCACTTTTAGTTAAATAGATACATTTGCTAATACAGAATATTCACTTCTGTCAGTAATGCCAAGTACCCTGTTATTTCAAAACTTGTGTAAACAATACAAACATGGACTCTATTAAAAATGTGTAGACGATACAAACATAGACAATACAAAGATGCTCAAGAATGGAAACCACCACCAGTACTTTCACTGACCACACTGGTGTGTTTCAGGGCCTGTATGTAAAAAGCACTAAGACTAGAGTTTAAGATCAGGGTGTAGATCCGTTTGCTTATAAAACATTAATTGCATAAGTGTCAAGGGCCAGTAGCCAATAACAAAGATCTAATTCCTTATTCATAGGTATCCTAGCCACTTATCCAAATGCAGCTGATTTTCCTTAAGAAAATAAACTCAGTTGATTCATGTATTTCATACTGCAATATTTTAAATAAAAAGAAACAATATATTTAACTGCTTATTTTAGTACTGAGATGAATGTCATGCAGTTTTGAAAAAAATGCAATTATTTAAATTGTGAATGGGTTAGAGTCAGTCTTGATGCAAAAGTTCTCCAGTTAATTTATTTTTAGTGGAGGTGGGGGGGAGGGGAGGGGGAGGAGAACTTCTGTGCTAGCCCGCCAGACTATTCTTCCTTTACTAGATCCTAAGGCAGAAATCTCTCATTTGGGAACAGGCCCTTCTGGTCTGCCTTTAACCATTTCACTAGTCTCTTGTAGGATTCAGAAGGCTGAATATTTTTGTACCCACTTAACTGCTCATTAAAAAAATAAAATGCACCTTAATTCTAAAATGCACACTTTATAAGAAGGTTTTCATTACTGCTCATGATGGTGAAAGGATGTGCGTGTGTGTGTGTGTGTGTGTGTGTGTGTGTGTGTGTGTTTTAAGGGAAATGTCCTCCAATTCCCAGTGAAAAGTTTGTCAGCGTTTCTGGGGCCCTTTGTAAGGGTTCAAGAGCTCTAAGGCATATATCAGAAGTGTCCTGAGCATGACAAATGCCCTTGGTGTCAGATGATGTTATACGTATGTAAGTTAACTAGATGTGGCACCAAGAAAACCCATCCCACTTGGGATAAGAATTGGGGCTGATCCTTAAAGAGTAGGGAGGTACCATTTCTTAAAATGTCAGCTGGGAATGTGCTATTCAGTTGCCCCGCACATCTGCCACATTCTGCATTAGAGGAAGGGACCTGAAGGCTCCTTTCAAAGACCTGGAGAAAACCAGACTAGCAAACCATCCGTCAACGCTCTGCTAGAATAGGAACAAAATTCTGCCCCCCTTTCCTTCAAGCCCAGCTTCATCTCCCGCCTGCTCCCCTGGGAACAGCAGACCACTAGCTGGGAGCGAGCTGAGCAAAAGCCTGCACAGCGGGTTTGAAAAGAACGGAGAGGCTCGAAATTAACACCCAGGAACTGGGCAAGGAGGGTGCCCAGGGGCGCTGGTGGGAGTCCCTGCAAACAGCGCGATTTTCTCAAGGGCGCCTGGCAGGGGTCGGGTCGCAAGGGAAGACTCACGGGTCTCCGCCCTCCTCCGAGTCGCCGTCCGAGGCCCACTCCTCGCCGATGTCCGGCAGGGCGAAGAAAAGGGCCCTGGGGCCAGGCCCTGGGGGCATCCAAGCGCTGGGCTCTTGGTCTCCCCAGCCAAGCTGGCGGGGGTTCCGTGGGCTCCAGGACGAACTGCCGCTGCCCGTGGCGCCCCCGATCGACGGCAGCGCGGCCCAGACACCCCCTGGGCTGGGGGGCGGCCGCGCCAGCGCCACCGGGTGGGCGGGGGAGCCCGGGGCGCTGCAGCCACAGCTGGAGGGGGGCGGGGGCAGGGGCAGGACGTGAGTTGCCCTGGGGCTACTGGGCAGGGAGAAGGGGCTCCCTGCTGCTCCTGCCGCGCGGGGCGGGACCGCGACCCTGGGGAAGGGGGCGGTGGGCGGAGGCTGGAGCCCGGCGGGCGCCCCCCGCGAGGCGCAGGGGGAGTCGGGCGCCAAGGCGGGGAGGGGCGCCCGGGCGGGGGGCGCGCTGAGCGCCGTGCCCGCCGGCCCTGCGGCCGCTGCGCCGTCCGATTTGCTGGAGGGGGCGGCCGGCGAGGCGGCCGCCGGGGGCGCCGTCGAGGTCTTGAAGATTTTGGTAAAGAGACACCCCAGGTCCAACACAGCCACCTTCATGTCCCAGCCTTGGAAATTCTGTCCCTGCTGCTGCTGCTGGAACCTCAAGACCACGGGGAGCCGGGCTTCGGCGCTCCATCCACCTCGACTCGCAGGAATCGGAGGGGGCGGCCCCGGGCAGCCGCGGGGGTCCTGCGGCCCCCGGTGCGCTCCCCGCGCGGAGGAACGTCTCCGGGCGCTCGGCCCCCGCGCGCCGGAGACCGACCTTCTGGACGCCCGGGCGGCCCGCAGGGCACCGAGGCCGGGGGGCGACGGCCCCCTCTGCGCGCAGCTGTCCCTCCCCGGGTGCCGAGCCCCCGGGCCCCAGGGGCGGCGCGGGCTGAGGGCGCGGCCTGGGGCCTGCGCCCGCGGAGATGCCCGACGGCCGGGCGCGCGGTTGCCAAGCTAAACAAAGCCCTGCCCGCCGGCGGCTAATTGGACCGCCCCCCCCCCCATCGCGCCTTAAAGGGGCACTGCCATCTTCCCCGCCCCCCTAGGGCTTCGCTCGGGGCTGGGCGCCAGGAATCCAAACAGAGCCCAGCTCCCAAAGGATCCGAAACTGCTCTGGTCTGATGCGAGTAAGGGCGCCAGGGTCGGGAAGCTGGTAAAAGCAAACAAACCAACTAAAGAGACGCACGTGCACCCAGGCGAGGGGACTGGAAACCGGTGCCCACCCTCCCCCTCGGGGCCGCGTCCACAGTGTGCCACTCGGGACGACCGGGGAGCCCGGGCGGCGCCTCCCCCAGAACTTGGAAGTGAGAGTGGGCCCCGACAGCTTGAGCCAGTAAAATCCACACACCCATCCGAGCGGCCCAAGAGATTTAACAACTAAAATGTTCTGAGAACTCAAACCATAGTCAGATCGATTAGATATAAACGCAAAGGCAGATGCGAGAGGTAAGAGCTTCTTACGAAGTGGAATATATTTCCTTTTGCTAAATCTGGAGACTTATACGTGGAAGACAGAGCGTGAGAGTGTGATGATGGGCGGGGGCGTGGGGTCCGCTCTGAGCCAGGTTATAAAACAAGATACTGGCAGAGTGGACTCATGAGTGTTCAGGAGCTATGTTTTCTGATTTGGGGAAGGGAAAGAAAATGAAAAAGCCTGGTAGCAAATAAATTAACTGGCACTCATGAGTATATCATTTAGTCGTTTGGCAAGTTATCAGACTGAATTCTGAGCCAGGGTCAAGTTCCAGGGGTGGTGCCACTGGAGCCTGGCACAGGGTCAGCTCTCAGTAGATGTTAGTTTTTATTATATGTGTAGCCAGGTTACATTGAACAACCCCCCAAAATTTGCATTTCCTTGTAGAGAACCAACCTTGTGCGGGTCCTAATTCAGTATGCCTGCCATAGTCTTAAGGAGAGAGAGATTTGAACACAGATGCACAGGGAGATGACAGGCAGAGACAAGGCCTGGCAGCCACCACCAGAAGCTAGGAGGAGGCAAGGAAGGTTCTTCCCTTGGTTTTAGAGAGACCATGGTCCTGCTGCCATCTGACATCAGACTTCTAGTTTCCAGAACGGTGACAGAATAAATTTCTGTTGTTTTAAGCCACCCATTTTGTGGCACTTTGTTACGGCAGCCGGAGGAAACGAATACACTATTGGGGTATTAGCTAATGGCTGGGGTACTTCGTAATGATGGTATCTTACTGGTACCTTTATGAAATCTTCAGTGGGAGCATTTTCTGTAAAAAGCTGGCTATAAAATAAAATGATCATCATAATTGTTTCAAATCTACAGGAAGAATCACAAGCCCCTAAACAGACAGGGCATGGAGTGTCACTGTCCTTCAAGGCACTGAATGCGGCATTCATGAACAAGGCACAATGAATGATGACTGATCCTTTTGTTGGAAGGTCCTTTGAAAATGACCCTTAATTGCAAACATGGTAAACAATTCTCAGCAAGATGCTCGGTCTTTTATTCCCATTGTTCATCCATCAACAGCCTTTCAGAGAGACATTAGATGCTACCAGGCTTCTCCCTTAATTACCAGTAGGATGGCATCCTCATAGCCCTGGGTGATGTGTCATAGCATCTGGCTCAGGCACAATAAGGAAATGAAAGTAAATGCAGTGAATCACAGTTTCTAACTGTGACCGTATTACTTTTAGATAGACCTTATTAGAAATGTCAGAGCAATGCTTTGTGTGATAAAATTAATATCAGCTAATGAACAATTTGAAGAACTGATTTTCTACTGTGTACAGTAACTCTTGGGTACATCATTGAGAAAGTATTAAGAAGCTATGACAATGTTGCTATGAAGAAATGGTATGTTTTGGAAACCTGGAAGTTAAAGTAAATAACCCAAGTAATTAATCTGTTTAAGAATTTAAATGGCCTCACTTAGCATGATGCCAAGGCCAGACCTATACAGAAAAATACAGTCACATTTGATTATAAAAATTTAAAACCTTTGAACAATGAAATTCCTTTGTTGATTGGACAAATATTTGCTATGCACCGCAATGAAGATAGTACAGTCTGGTGGCCTCTGGAGCTGGGCTCCCTAGGTTCATATTGTCTCTGCCACTGACCCATACCCAGGCCTTTCTCTATTCCTTAATGGTTTCTATCTCAAATAATGGAACTGTGGGAGAGTCATATTAATTGACACCTGCTTGGCAGCTGGAACGGAGGGAAAAGAGCCTGGCATAGGATCAGCTCTCATTACATGTTAGTTTTTATTATATGTGTAGCCAGGTTACGTTGAACAACCCAAAAAAGATCTGGAAGGAAATGATAGCTACATTTATGACCACACTTACTCATTTTTGTACTATTTGAATGTTTTCAATAAGTATATCTTGTTTTTTTAAAGATAAACACAATAAAAGAAAACAAAACAGGCTAAAAATCTCAAAAGCTTCAAGCTAGTTTTTTTGATAAATGATTGAGGGCTGTGGGTTCTACCAAGGGAAAAACACAAAAAGGATTTGAAACCGATCAAAAAGCGGCTTTAGATGACAGAATTGTTAATAGACCGTGACTGTGCTGGGTGTGGGAGCAGATGCAGTGCAGAGGAAAAAACCAGACCAGACCCGTGAGACTTTCCAGGTGCTCTCAGCGGCAAGTGACCATTAAAGCCTCGCTAACAGGAGCCTGAGATTTGAGATGCTCACAGCAGGAAGCCCACAATAAGCTGGGCCTGGGACAGGTGCTGTGAGTTATCAGCGTAGTCAGAGACTCACGATCTTTCTCTCTTTTCTGTTCGCTCACTGTCAGGATGTTTTGCTTTTCCGTGGAGGTCCCAAGGTATTATTTGCCCAAGAGGACCTGGAATGTAGACAGCTCGTCCTACTCTGCGCCCCACCCACGTTTGACAACAATGATGCTCCCTGTGACCTTGGTTCAGAGCACTTTGCATTTTCCTAGCCTCAGGTTTTCTCCTGTGAACCTCCCTTAAGGATTAGGAGCACATTCCTGCCTTCCTAAGCTTGTCCCCATCTCCTTGCTCTGAGCTCTTTCCCCATACCTGTCCAAAGCATCTTTTCCATCTGGCTGTTTCTGAGCTATATCCTTTTATAATAAACCAGCAATCTAGTGAGTAAAAAGTTTCTCTGAGTTCTGTGAGCTGTTTTAGCAAATTAGTCAAACCAGAGAGGGTCCATCAGAAGAACAGAGTACAACCTGGACTTGTGACTGGCGTCTGAAGGGGGGGAGCAGTCTTTTAAGACCGAGCCTTTAACCTGTAAGATCTGACACTATTTCCAGGTAGATAATGTAAGATTCAAGTTGAATTGTAAGACACCCAGTTGGTGTTGGAGAATTGGTTGGTGGTAGGGGAAATGCCACCCCCCCCCCAACCATTACCACATGTAAAATTGGTTCTAGAACTTTATAGGGGTTAATTTCCAAAATGCATAAGGAACTCCTACAACTCAATAGCAAAAAACAAACAAACTAATAATAAAAAATGGGCTAAGGACTTGAATAGATATCCATATCTTGCAAAGTATATGTGAGATATCTCACTCAGCTGCATCTTAAATAGATAAGGGATTTCCTGGCATCTCAGTGTTGTTTTGATAGTATTCCCAAGTATAATGTTCTCCAAGTGTAACGAAGTTAAGAAGTGATGCCTCGTCTCCACCTGGCCCACTGACTTCTCCTACCTCTTTTCTCCAAAAGAATGCACCTGGCGTTTACAGACCCAGGAGCCCTGAGTACAAACTGCCCAAGTGTTTAGTCACTCTGCAGTAAAGTATGGGCCTAAAAGGATCAATTGAGGATAGAATATAATTTTTTAAGAGTTTTATTTTTAAATGTTTATGTTTTTCTGCTATGCATGCCTCCACTCTGGGGCATAATTCAGGGGGAACAGAGAGGAAAGAAAAGCAGTTGAAGGCAGATAAAAAGATCACCTATCAACTCTGTAGGGCCATTCCGGTTCCAGAGCTCCCTGTGGGGTCTGTTAAGGCCTCAGGTACAACTGCAATGACATCACACTTCATCATTCTCTCTCTTCCCAACCCAGCTTATTTCTCTCCTTTTAAATCAGAGCCCTCCCCTAAACCTGCTGCATGCAAATCTACACCCCAAAGTCTGTTTCCTAGGGGAACAAACTTAGGATAAAAGGGAACTAGGAATCCAAAACCGGCTGCCCAGAAGTTCTCGCCCAGAACTGGGAAAGTTCCATCATTGAAAAGGCCCCTGACTCCTGCCCAATGTACACAATGGGTTATTTGCTAAACTGGTGGGGAGAAAAGTCGCATACAGAACCAGTTTCTCCCTTGGACAGGAAGACAGATCAAGGCTAAAGAGTTCCAAGAGCTAAGACTGACTAACATATCAGTTTACCTAGTGTAATTAATAACTAATGATCACTTGATGGCTTTGTTATTTTAATGCAAATTTATAACAGTATAGGAAAAATAAGTGCTTCAGATCCCCTTCTGTTATGTGAGAATAAGCCTGGCTGTTTGGACCATGAAGTTGTAAGTCACACTCTTCTATGCAACTAGTTGTCACATGAATCTAAGTCATAGATCCAAGGGGAGAATTTTATTATAATTTCTGGTTTTGCCAGTCGAAACCCATGAAGTTACAATTTCAAAATACCGGACTCCTTAAGTCTAAGTGTCTCTGCCATTATCTCCACAACATGGTCCCGCATCCCTACTATCCCCCAACACCAAGTTCACGTCTCCCTCCCTTCCTTCCATCCCACTGTTCATGGTGCCATTGTCACCCTCACGCCCCACACCCTGCCCACCTTCGCAAGGTCTCATGCTCTCCCAGGAAGCTTTCCTTGTTTAGGTCCATCTCGGGTGATCCCTTCCCACCTAATTCCTGTTGCCTGATTCTCTACAATGTGTCTCATCTGCTTTGTACTCCGTACTGTTTAGCACAGGGCTAGGCACATGTAGCTGCTCCATGAATGCTAATAATTTAACAGCTTTATTAATATATAATTCACACACCCTAAAGTTCGCCTGTTTTAAGTATATGATTCAGTGATTTTGAGTAAATCACATAGTTGCGCGGTCATTAGCACAATCCAATTTTAGACCATTTCATCACCCCCAAAAGATCTCTTGTGCCCACATGCAGTTACTCCCCATGCTCATCCCTGGGCCCAGACGACCACTCCTCTACTTTTGGTCTCTTTAGATTGCAAGAACTATTTTTTAAGCGCCTGGTCTGGAGCCTCTTTACATTTTCTAATGGTCACCATCACGTACTATTTGACAAATAATCTAAGGTAGACATTTCAATTAGACATCGTTAAAATAAATGGCATTGAATCCTTCCTCCTCACTACCAAACTGATCGAATCTACTACTTATTACAATCTAAAAGGTGTCATTTATAGTTAAAAATCTAAATGCTTAGATTTATTTAAAACTCAATGTTCTTGATTCAGCTGGCTTTGGATTTGAAAGTGCAAAACAGGAAGAGGGAGTTGGGGTGAAAAGACTACATGATGGCACCCTGAGGGCATCCAAGCAAGTCAGTCCACGGGTAGAAATTAACTCAAGCAGACAAGCATCCTTTCCTGCACTTTCTGTCTTGAACCCAAGGGACACGGGCTTCTCCTGAGGACAATTACAAAGGCCAGCCCGCAGAAGATGCTTCCTGAGTAAGTCGAACACGAGGCAAGGCACACAGCTCTGATTAGCGTTACTCATATTCAGCTCAGCAGGTCATCCCTTGTGTCTCCTGATCTCCTAAATATTAAGCAACTTTTAAAAGATACATTTAAGCTGCGGCCATTTGATTGCCTGTCTCCTGAGCAGTAAAGGCAAAGTTACTTCCTGCCCTGCTTTTCACAGATGGATGGCACATGGAAGAATTCATAATAATTTATTTAGAACTATTTTAATGAAGATGAGAACATTGGGACACTACAACGTGCACTGAGAGAAGATGTAGTTGTGGCTTTTATTTTATGATGCCCAAACAAATCCTAACAAAGTAGTTATGAAGCAAATGTCTGACGCGTGAGTTCCTGGGCCAGGCGGACCTGAACCCGAGCCCTCCGTTTGCTCATGTGGTCGGGAGGCAGCAGCTCTTTCGGCATCGGCAGGTCAGCGGATACTACTTTTTCCAGGATTCTGTGAATTTAGCCCTGAAAATACTGATATTTAAATCACAGTTCCAAAATGTCACATCTCTATCTCCGCTCCCTAAATTCAACGAATGAGTGCTTTAAGTACCAAGGTTAACTCAGCTGTATAACCTCAACTCTCTTTTATATTTGAATGCCAGAACTAGAAAGATTTTAGAAAGCCATTCATGTCTATTTCCAAAAATTAGACGCTTTTTATTGTAAAACAAAAATAAAACAAAATAATCGTAAGGAAATACCTGCACATAGCGTATTATTTTGTGGTGCAATAATGCAATCCATGTGAAGGTACTGTGCCACGATCATCATCGCTAATTACATGAGGATATTTCAGATTTTGTTTATCATGATAATTTTCAACATCATGAGTCAAAGAATCCCAGTGGGACCAAGTGATTGGCCAGGGCCACCGCCTGCGTCTGACGATATTTTGTTTCCACAAAGCCAATCCATCTGCTAATTAACGTTCAGGAAGCAAGCCTTTCTGCAACACTTCTAAATAAGAGAATTATTTCTTCTAATATCTTCTATGGCAGAAATTCAAATATTAAGAAAATCTGTGTATTTATTGAGCCACTTATTTTATTAAGTAACCAAAATCATTAGCAAATGCTTTCTGCTTGGGTCTGTATATTAAAACGGTATTTAAAATTTAACAAAATCAACACTGGGATTGGCACCACTAAAATACAAGCTTTTCAACTGGAAAAATACCGTAATTAAACTTTTAAAAATATAGGTACAGTATATATTTTACTATTTTACAATTAAAATACCATTGTGCCCATTAAAACAATTATTTTTTACTCTGAGTGCACCCTAAAAAACCCAAATATAACTATTACAAACCCTCACAGAACATTTACTTCATTTAAATGAGGAATATTTTAAAACTTTCTTAAGTTTTCATTGGCCTCAGTAACCAATTATGTATATTCATTAATGGAGAATATTCCCATATGTTTCTTTGGGATCAAATGAAGTCAACTGGTAATAAAAAGTCTGAAATAAGGAGATAGAATTCCATAGAAGAGAGAGACTTGTGATTGACTACTCTCACCTATGAAATATAAATAAACAGATTTACACTATTTTCAGTTAAAACATAAATTTACTGCGAAACTTTTAAAATTAGGACAGTTACTCCTGTGTTAATTTAGTCTTTAAATAAATTTAATGCACTGAATTTCTGGAGCCAAGTGCTACTTGCAATTTGTGATGGAAGGCACTTTCCCGTTCTTTCTGAACTGGCCAGTTCAAGATGCAGTGAGATTTAAACATTCCCCTTCGCAAACAGAGTGCATGGTTCAGTTTATAATCTGGAATCTCTTCAAGAAAGATCAAGATAATGGAGTCCAGGTTCTGTTCAATAGCTTTCTGAAGTGCCTGGTGCACCTTGAATCTAAGTAAAAAAAACAAACAAAAAATCGAATTAAGTTATATGTCAATATATAGTTTTTAATGGCCAAAAAACTCTAAAATCTAGAAATCCCCCTTAGAATTTACTTTAGTCTGTCACTAAAAATCAGGTTATATTTTTTTCTTAATTCTATTTTTAAATTCTTTGAGTTGTGAGTAAAATGTTGGTAACATTTAAAAGCTCAACTAAAAAACAAGTATACACTTCAAATGTCACAACGCTCACCTACCTTTTGCATAATGGATCTTTTAATAGATGCTGTGTTATAACAAAAATAGTTTTTCTGCTCCTTTTGATGCTGTTAACAATTGCTTCAAGTTCAAGGACACCTGCCTGAAAATCCCTCTCTTCCAGGCAAAATCTGAGCGTCTGATCCTCTTGTTCCATGGGGGAGAAGTTCTCCCAGACCCAGTCCCTGTCTTCATAGGCATGAATTATATATGCTGCATAGTCAAACTGCTCTGGCTGCCTGTCCATTTCTTTAAAACCAAGAGCTCGATGCACTAAAACATTCCAATAAAAAGATACCCTCCAGCCTTCAAAGTGGATCATCAGCACAGTGAAGACAAAAATCAACAGGATGCTGGTATTTATCATGAAAAGGAGCTCGAAGGGGGCACTGTCTTTGCAGGGTGAGATATCAAAAAGCATCACTGGGAAACCATGATATTGAGGTGGGGTGTTGCAGAGATAGTGACTGGACAGCTCCGAGATGTTGGTAGGGGTGCTGTTGATCCAGTTAACAAACCAGGCAATGCTTTCACACGTGCAATCAAATGGATTGAAGCGCATATCTAAACTACTCAGGTTCTTGAAAGCTGGCCCGAAAACACTCCTCTCAACCGTCGTGATGAGATTCTTCTGAAGGCTCAATGACTTGAGAGACCCCTGATTGTCAAAGAGAGATGAAGGAAGTATGTTTAAATTATTCAATCCTAAATTGATGCTCTTTAACTGAAATAAGTCTTTGAAGGCGTCCGCTGGGATCTCGTCAAAGCCGTTAGACTCTAAATTAAGGATGTGGAGGTGAGAAAGGCCCTTTAGGAATTGAACGGGACCACCAGGATTTGCATATTTCCAGAGCCGGGCTAAGTTGTTGTGCTGCATGTCCAGAATTTCCAGTTTCTCCAGGCCCTCCAACAGTTCATCGTTTATGTTGGCTATGTTGTTGTTGCTCAGATCCAGGATGGTCAAGTTCCGAAGAGGGCGAAAAGGGGAAGGGGAGCTATCCAAGTTTTTGAGGACCACCCTTCGGAGCATCAGTTGTTGAAGGCTCGGAACCAAGGCAAAAGAGTTGGTGGTCAGTTCTAGGTATTTGTTGTAGGAAAGGTAGATTTCAGCAATGCTTCCTAGGCCTCGCCATTCCTCGCCTGTGAGTTCCTGCCCGATTTCATTAATGCCGAGGTCAAGTACCTTCAGGTGGCCAAGCCAAGAGAAAGCGCCACTCTCTATTTTCGAGATTTTATTTTTGGTGAGGTTGAGCATGACTAGAGGAGAGTGAGCCAGTGACACAAATGTTTCGTTCGTTAAAGTCTGCAAGCTGCTGAAGGAGTTGGATAGACTTAAGTACCGCAGCTGTGCCAGTCCCGTGAAAGTATCTCTTTTTGTGCCTGGGAAGTTGTTGTCGTCCAAGTTAAGATACTCCAAACGTGTTAGCCACTGGAAGGAAAAATCATCAATCTTGGGAAGCACAGCAAGGGAATGGCTTTGTTTAGTAAAACAGTGTCTCAAATTCAGGTATCTCACATTGAAAAGCCCGTAAAAGGAGCGAGGGAACAAACGCACTACACTATTATACTCCAGGGAGAGACGCTCCAGGTGAGAAAGCCACGCAAAGGAATCATTGCCAATCACACTTAAGCTGTTGTAGGAAAGATCGAGCATGGTGAGGTTCGTCTGCTTCAGTCCAGCGAAGGTCACATTGCTCGTCCTGGACAGCTGGGTGTTGCTCAGGGAGAGATTCTGAATGTGCGTGTTCGACAATTCCAGACAAAGGTTCTCGGTGAGACTGGGGCCCAGCTGGGCGTTGTTCAGAGAGAGGCCAAACAATTTTCCAATTGCATGAAAACACCCTGGGGAGAACTAGGGTGGAGGGGAAAAAGAGGTTAATAACCAAAAACACGTTAATAACCAAAAGGGTCGAATTTGCATGACCCTTGCAGAGCTTAAACGCAATCCGTTACTCAACCCCCCTTCCGTTTTCACCACCTTCTCTGGGGTCTCTTTCCACCCCTCTGATACACAGCCCCTTACTCTGGGCCTGTAACACCCATGCCCTGCTCCAGTCCCTCCCCTCCCCTGGCCACAGGCTAACTTCTCAGCATCCACGTCTCAGTCTCACTTAGGTGTCACTCCTTCTGGGGTCTTCCTTGACCTCTCAGTCTATTTTTATGTCTGAAAAGTAATATAGCTTCATAAAATCTGATTTAGTTTAGGATTTCCAGTATTCTTATTTTCAGCCTGGAGAGAATAAAATACAGACACATCTGTATGTGACAATAGTTAACAAATTGAAGGTCATGGATCCCAAAAGAGAAGGTTTAGTTAGGGCGTGCTCCATCACAGGGAGGGTTCATGATCATCTAATGCTAGTTCTTTACTGAGCACTTACATGCGCAACACTGTGCAACAGTCTTTCACACACAGCCCTGTGGAGTAACATTTATTATCGCACCCACTTTAACACTGGGGAGTCAGAGCAGAGAGAACCTGAATAATTCACCTGATTGCACAATTAATAAGAGGTAAAGCCCAGGTAAGGAGGCAACTAACTCAACTCTAAAGCCGGTGCTCTTAAACACCATGCTGGATTAATTCTTTCAGAGATTTATTATGATAGATGGAATTGCTTCTATTTTATATGTGAGGAAACTAAGACCCAGAGAGGTTACGTTTCCCGAGGTCAAAGTACTGGTCTGTAAGGAAGGAGGATTTTAACCCACGTCGGTTTGACAGCGGAGCCCCAGCTCCTAATTGCTACCCAACTCCCTTTCTTGTGACGATGACAGCAAAGGCCCAGCGGTCAGTGTGAAGGATTTAGGAAATCTACAGGGATTTTTAGACTCCTATCCACGCGACACAATTAGGGACTACTCACACTTAAAGGTAGAACACAAAGTAATTTTACCTCACTTCTTACCTCTTTAATTTGATTTGAAGACAAGTCTAATTTTTTTAAAGAAGAATTGCCAAGGAAATCAAGTTCTTCACGTCTTAGTACATGAATTTTATTATTCGATAATAGAAGCTCTTGGAGATTTTCCAGTTGGAGCTGAGTTCCTAATTTAGTAGACGATAAACCATTACGAGATAGATCTAATTTGATTAAATTCTGAGAGAGAGAAAATACGTGTATAAGTTAGAGTCTTGCAATCAAAAATAGTTCCTCTAAATGTATGTGAACCTTAGAAATAACAGCAAAATGTCACCTCTCTATAATTCTATAGAAAAATGACAGTAGGAGTACTAAAAACCTTTGTTTTGATTGAAAATATTATTGTTGCAAGAATTTCGTTTCTTACATCAAGAATCATTTTATTTCTCTTAACAAAATAAAAGGGCTTAAGCTTGCTTATTCATGGAATAAGGAACAGCCATAGGAAGCATGTAGTTACTTATTTATTTATAATAAACATTTATTTATGATGTAAGGAATATTCACGTGGCTTATCAAACAGGTAGTGTCATACGTCAGCTTGAAACTAAAGAACAAGAAAAGAAGAAATGTTTTCTTAAAAACTAGGAGTAGAACTTTGTCATCTGTGAAATCCTAAGAAGATTCTTATGCTGAGAGAGACTGATACCTATGTGAATTTTGCATCATAGCTAGTAGAGAATATTCATTTTTGTTTGTTTGTTTTGTCAGGGTTATGGGATATTTTTTCACCCTATGCTGTTTTTGAACATGTAAGATTCCAATTCAAGTAAAAGGTAAGGCAAAGTTGATATATGCTAGGGCAAAATCTCATGTCTATTAAAGAGATCAAGACTTTCATTTATGTTTTTAAAATAATAATAACATTTTCCCAATGATTACTCCAACTAGATTTTGAGGTCTTTGTGTCTAAAGGCATTTTGTCCACATCAGAATCTAAGAAGATGCAAGAAGAAATGTCACATGGCTTCCAAGCAAATCATGTTATAAATGTTTCTAAGCATATTTAAATATGTATGTTACCCTTGGCATCTGAAGTCAAGAAATGACCAGTTGGTTATAAGTCCATAAAATGAAAAAAACAAAGAGCTTCGAAAATGGCTTTGGTTTAGGAAAAGCACTTAATAATTGTCTCAGATTTAGAAATAATAAATACACTGTGGGGCAGAAGTAGGTTTACAGTTGTGAGTATGTGAAACGCAGTTTATTCTGGAATTATTTTTTGAGTATTGTATTATTTTCTATACGGAAAAACTGTAAACCTACTTTTGCCTCACCCTGTACATTTTTCACAGACTTAAAAATTCAAGCAAAGTAGTTAAAGAAAAATGGTAAGTAGTCATTGGAAAAGCAGTAAGTGAGGAGATTTCTAAAATCAAGAGGATGCAACCTGTGGTTGAACAACTTGTCGCGTATCAATGTGTTAACCTTATTTAAGTCAGAATTTGGACTTGATATTTTTCTCATTTTTTCAGATACGAGATCAGCAGCTTTGAGAGGTTTTTGCTGATCCTCATGGGACGTTCTGGTTCCCCTCTGATCTCTACCTCTTGCATCTACACAAGTTCTATTTTTAACGGGAGGAAGCAAGAGAGGCAGAGTTCTTTAAAATTAAGATTGAAACTCATTTAAGTTGGCATTTTCTCTTTTGAAAACACCTCCCATCTTAATGGCAATATCTGTGTGTGGCTCCCTTCACCCCCACCCCCCCAATCAGGGTTCATTCGTCACCCAGATATCTAGATATTAAGTCTAAGGAGGAATACCTGACTTGAAAACTTAACATATTTTTTATCTGCTATACGGAAATAAACAGTTTCGTCTTACCTTCAGGTTTTTAAAGGGATCATTTTGAATTTTATGGATTAAGTTGTACCTAAGACAGAGTTCAGTCAAATTCAGGCAGAAGGTAAAGGTTTTATCAGACAGTTGAGATAGCTCATTGTGTTGAAGGTTCAAAACTTCCAGCAAGGGGAGTTTCTGGCACAATTCTGGCTCCAGTTTCGAGATGGTGTTGAATCCTCCATCCAAGACAGTAAGTTGGCTGTATCTTGTAAAATTGGCAGGTGGTAGTTTTCTGAGTTGATTGTGGGTCAGATTCAACACTGTTACGTTCGCCGGGAGGTCATCGGGTATTTGAGTCAATCTCAGGTGACTGCAGTCGGCGACCTCCTGCCGAACCGCACACCTGCTGGCGGAAGATGCGCACAGAAGCCAGAGGGGCAACAGGCCCAGACAGCAGGCGACAGGACGCAGGAGGCTCCGGCTCATGACTCTGCCCGTGAAAGAAACAGCAAGAAGCAAGAAGCAGCATTCATAACGCACGCTTTCACACGCATTGGTATATTCTTTGTAAAATATATAACAGAACGTGACTATGCATGATTTCTTTACCATAACTCTTATGATATACAAGTACGTATTATACAAGAAGGACATCATATGGAAATAATTCAAACCGCACAGAAAGTACAAACAAACTCCCTCTTCACACTTCACCTCCACCCCAGTGGCTTCTTGATGGTGTCTATTTTTAGTTCTCATGGTCACCTAAATAATATGCTTGTGCTACGCTTTCTTCATTCACTGACTTTAAGTATTTTCTTCCCACCATTAAGAAAAGGAACTTAATTACACTATTTCATCATCGTCTTCGCAATTTTCCTTTAGTTATTTTTAATTTAATTTATTCTATCCTTATAATTTTAAAGACAATACTTAAAACTCTATTGATCAACCAGCTTTAAACAAAAATCTCTTGACTCGTAATTTACCTTGTAATACAGGAAATGTTCACCCTTGTATTTTCTACACACTTCTTTCCTCCTTGCATTTCCTGAAACCATCGGCTATAACATTGCATGACATTGTCAAGATATAAAACATCAGCATTTATCCTAAAACTATAGTAAGTCAGACATACTTGGTCTAGATCAATTCATGAATTGTAAAGTTAATAGAGATCGTTTACAATTTTATGATATATAAATGAACATTCACTGCAGCATCAGTAAGACTTAGAGAAACACAGTCATTAAGAGAACAAACCCTGGAATTACACCCTCTGAGTTCTGAGACTGGATCCTCCACTTTGTAGCCTGTAGCAAGTTAATTCATTTCTCCGGCCTTCATTTTCTCGTCTTGTAAGTAGAGAGAATTAGAGTAGCTCCTTCATAGGTAGTTATGAAGGTTAAAAGAGGTAAGTCTTGTGATATCTGGAACAAAGCAGTATTTAATGTTATTACTATTATTATTAATCAGTATAATAACCCATGATTTATAAAGTGATAACTATAACGATTTCCTATTTTGTAATTTTTTTACTTTATAAAGAAAACTCTATGCAAAAGGAAACATATCTCACGACAATCACAGCTCACCATCAAACAAGAAGGGAAAAGATGGAGCCGGGCATGTAAAATAATTGAAATTCCAGGAAATTCATGGATGGTTAGAAAGACTAGAGAAGCCCCTTCTGAACTCCATCCTGGGTTAGGTGGGGAACTTCAGACCCGAGATATGTTCACAGGCTGGGGAGCCAGCAGCATCTTGCCTGAACTACACATGACATTCATTTAAGGAGGCCCGAGTCCTTTAAAGGTGCTCAGTTTTTCAATGTCATTTTAAAGAATGAAAAGAAAGTCTTAGGTTAGGAGGCATCCGTAGGGCATTCTACCCTACTACTTGGTCTAAAGAGTGAAATTCATTAATTCAAGCACTGAATAATACACCATTCACAAAATTCAAGGTCTCTAAAAGTTTCGTGTGTGTCTTTAAATAGTGGAGATCTTTATTCTTCCTCTTCTAGGGCACACGGCTGGGGCTTCCCTATGTGGCTGTTGGGCAGGTGAGCCTCAGGGAAAGTGAGCAGTCCCCTGGGAGACAGCCAGGACCTACTGTGGCATTTCCCCGCCCCTTCCCCACCTCACCTAATTGCATTTCCCTGATGAGCGATGATACGGAGCAGTTTTCTTACGTGCTTGTTGTCCATTTGTATGTCTTCCCGATGTTCAAATAGTTCACTCATTTATACATTAAGTTGTTTCTTTTTAATGATTGTGTTATGGTTATTACTGTGTTTAATCATTAAAACCATGCTGTTTTAATTATTGTAGCTTTATAGTAAGCCTTGACGTCAGAAGCGTAAACCCTCCCGTGTTGTAACTCCTTTATTAGATTGCTTATGCCATGTAATGGCTGATCGAAATTATCTAAAATAATTTTATTTATTATTTATTCAATTGTCCCTCCTTACTAAGATGTAAGCAGTAATAGGAGAGGACATGGTTGTTTTTATTCTATGCTGTGTTGCCTGTGCCTAGAAAGATGATTAGGACATAGCCGGAATTGAATAAATATATGTTGAATGAATAGCTTTCCCTGGGCAGTTAAAACTCGGCTCAAGAAAACCACTCTTTTCTCTACATATAGTTACAACCTTGTCTTGGTGGCATTTGTACCCGATGTGGTATTCTCTGGTATGATCATATACCTAGTCCCACTTTCAGATATTTTTTAAAAATCAAATGTATCTAAGTATATGGAGACGGATCAATAATAATGATATTTTAATAGATTTTCCGTAAGATCTAAAAGTTATGACACAAGAAGAATTCCAGATACATTTTAGAGTGTAAAATCCTTTTAGATGATTATTTTAGGAAAACAGAACTTGTCTGAGTATTTAGAATTATTCTAATATGCCTTTTAAAAATAGTGGTCTTACTTTCATTCTAATCTAGTTCTTAGAAAAATGGGAAAATATCAACTTCTATAAATTCACATTCCCATCTTATGGCCTTTATAATACTGGCACTAGGTACACACAATTTTATGTACATGGGCTATGAGAAACACCACAGCCTAAGCCCCATACCAAATTGTTCAGGTTCGTGAAGAATGGGGGGCTGGAAATGATACATTCTGGAAATCGGGGACCAGCTCCCTGCCCCTCTCCTCCCAGCCCTAGAAGAGTACTGCTTCTGTTGCAAAAGCACAGGTGCAGTTCCTGCAATATGTTCTGCTCTTTGTCTAGGTGACTTTTACCTTTTCTGGAAGGGCTATATAGATAGAGATAGAATTACAATTGTCCCTCGGTATCAATGGATTGGCTCCAGGCCCCCCATGATACCAAAATCCACAGATGCTCAAGTCCCTTATAGAAAACGGCACAGTATTGGCATATAACCTATGGGCATCCTCCCATACGTTTTAAATCACCTGCGAGTTGCTGAAATACCTGAAATAATATAAATGCTATGGAAACAGCTGTTATACCATATTGGTTAGGAAACAACAAGAAAAGAAAGTCTGTCCATGTTCAGCACAGATGCACCCATCATAAACCGAAGTACACAGAACAGGTCAGCAACAATGGGACATTTTTTCCCTAAAATTTTTGGTCTGCGGTTGGTTGAATCCACAGATGCAGAACCTGCGGCTACCAAGGGCCGACTGCACCGAGAGGAACAAATCCACTTAGAAAGCACGTCCCTGAAGGACCGAAGGACTCCCGGGCCTGAAGCTACACCCACCAGGTGAGAAAGGCTCCGGTGCCAGGCGGGATGAGTGACACAGGGAAGAGGCCCAGAGAGGAACTTACGAAATGGCAGAATTGTGGCCATTCACGCACACGCGCGCGCTCTCTAAAACCTCAGAAAAGCTTATCATCAGCTTTTCCAAAGGAAAGATCCTGGGTGATATGAAATGTTTCATCAGCCGCAAGGAAAAAAAACAGATAAGCTTTCAAAATGTTCAGGAGGAATTATTTTGAACCTAAAATTTCATTTCCAGCTGAACAATTAAAGATAAGGAAGGGTATTTTGAGATATGTGAGATTCAGTAAATCTGTAACGACGTACCCCACATGAAAATGGTATTCTAGAGTGTGCTTCAGTCAAACCAGCAAACAAAAATACAGTTAGACGATGAAGCGAGAGCCAGGAATAAATTGCTGTTAAAGGAGACATAATAGGAACAAGGAAAGTTAAAAAAACACCAGAAACTACATTTCTTTGGCGAAACCGGCACCAGCATTGCACAACAGTGAGGGTGTAGGGCCCGGAGCCAGGCTGCTTAGAGCTACCACCAGCCACAGTTTGGCTTGTCCAGTTTGGTTTGTAAACTTTACACGTCTTTCCCTAAATTTATACAGATGCACTGCAGGCAGACACGAACCGGCTCAAAACCACACTGTAAAGCTGGGAGGCCGCTCCTGCAACTAGGCGTAGCTAAGGCTGACCCCGTTTCCATTCCCCTTGACCCACAGCCGCCCATGCTAATCCCTGATCCTCTCACACGCCTTCACCCATTTTCTTTGATTAGGCCAAAGAAAGCCAGGCTCTCACTCCCGGGAGCTGCCAAAGAGATTCTCGTTGTCAAGCACATTGCCAGGAAAAGCCAGCTCCTGTCTCCTCCCAGCCAGGAAGGCTGAGACAGGGAGACCAGCTCCTTTAAGCTCACAGGGCTTTGTATCTTTAAAACAAAGTTGTGATTCTTTTTAAGGCTGTTGCAAAGGATTTCTGTGACTACTCTAATGTACTTGTCCAGGTACAGAACTCTCCAAAGGAAACAAACGTTTTTAAAACTCCTGCAGAAAGTGTTTTATCCTGTTACTTAGAACTTGTTGCTGTTATTTGTACTCTGAGCTTTGGTAGACTTTCCCCACACCTACAGCCCCGGCCATTGCTTTCATGTGCCTAGGTGAGTGATCCGGCCAGATTCCAAGCACCAGAGCAAAGAAAGAGCAAAGAATGCTGAAACCATCGAGCATTCTAGCTTCACCCAACCTGAGAGATCCTATCCCAAGAGGAGTTTAAAATCTATACCTTCGCATACTCTGAGGAGAGCTGATCGTTCCCGTTGTCATCCGTCCAAATCCAGCCACGTTTATTGAGGACATACGGCAAGCTGGCTGCAAACCGGAAAGTGAAACTGAAGTTCAAAAAAACCAAAAAAACCGCCTTGGATAGCACTCGAAGGAGGGCCGAGGAAACAAAATCCAGTCTCAGCACTCAGAGGCCTTTTAAACGGCTTCTTCAGAACATCTTTTTTTCTTCTCCAGGTGCAGTCCCCTGGGTTTCACTGAAAGAGGCGTAGATTTAGCAAGAGAGGAAGTTGAAAGAGGCGGCCTTCAACGCTCGGTGTGGGCAGGGCCACACTCAGAAGTTAATGAGTACCTAACTGAGAGTGAATTCCTCTGTTATTACCTGGGGCTGATGCAAAACTGGCAGAACTGAACCGTGTGTGGTCAGAGGGCCAGAAATTAAAAACCTCAGTTCCTTATCAAAACCAATTACTTCCATTTCTCTGATCTGATTTTCTTTTCTTGGCAGCACTATAAGAGAAGTAAGCGCAGAAACTAACCCTTTGATGGGAGAAGAGACCGAGTTTCACAACAGAGAAGGATCTGGTGGGGGAGAGCCTGCTGGGAACGCATAGGGGTGCCCGGAGACAGTTCAGGTTCACCGTCAGTCTTCCATTCGCTTTACTGACTCCAACTAGTTAAAAGAATGTGTTTGTCAAGACATGAACACGTTTTTTATTGTCTGATATAATATTATAGCTATATAAATATTATAGTGAAATATAACAGGTGGCAGGGACTGTAGCAATCACCTAATCCAACTCCTTAGTCTGAAAAATGAAATGAAACCTCGTGTGGTGAGAGTTGCCTAACGACACACCACCAGCTGCCATAACGCGTTACGCTGTCCAGTAGAGTAATGAACAGCCCGGGACACTGAAACGTGTCACTGGCTTGACTTGGCTGCAGAAGTAAGAGCAAGAAATAAACTTGTGCCAGGGTGTAAAAGGCCCCCTCCTGGGCCCCAGACTTAGCCGTTGGGTATATTAAAGGGTCAATATTGTGCATAAGTTTAATGTAGAGCGACTCTCAAGAATTTTGGAAATAAACCTTTATCAATGGGAACGCGGAGATCAGAACAACCAATCCTCCCAGTGTTAGCAGGAAGCCCAGGTAAGACTATATCTTTTCATCATTAAAACGTCTCATGAGTTTATAACGTGATGAGAATATTATAAACCTAGATAGTTAAATTTACTGCAGAGCATTTAGATAAACAGTGCTCACGGGTCTCCCTTCATAGGCACTACTCAGAAAGGACATTGTCTTGCTCTGTAGCATCTGAAATTCTAGAAGGCATTTCTTTTTTCTTTCTGAACTCTTTCTCTGAAGTAAAGGTACACAGTTTCTCACACCTGTGTTATTTACAGGCGGTTTAAATTAAACCCAATAAACCCACAAACTCAGCAAGAACATTAACGAGAGAGGAAATAATACAATGATGCCCTTTCTATTACTCTCACTTAGTCTACAGAGCAAGACTGAACATGAACTTCCCCTCTGAAAAAGAAATCAACATTTAACACACAGAGTGTCTGATTTAATCTGAACTTTTGTTTATCTTTTAATTTTTTGGTAATTTTACAAGGTAGTTGAAAAGTGGTGATAACTTTCTAAGTCAATCTGTGAAGTGGGTTAGTGTGAATATTGACATTCTCATGATACGTCTAATGGCTCTTCAAACCCTATGCCTTGAATTTGGTACTTATTTATTAAAATAAAAAATAAAATTATAGACCCAACCTCCCAAGGAAGTTCAAAGTATCAAAAGCAACTACAGCTTTCTCCTACCATTGGAAAATAGAATGCTCCTTTGAAACCTTTCATAAACCAAAATGGCATAAAGAGAAGAAGAAATCATCATTAATTTAATATGGAAAAAGTTCCCAGACCCAAACCATAACCTACCAAATCATACCAAAAAACACCTAAAATCCACAATAACACTAACATATAGTAAAAGCAGGAAGCATGTAATAAATACACAACCTGCATAAAGTAGAAATAATGTAGGTACAGTGTTCTTTTACTTATTAAAAAGACAGATGAATTTCTCTTTAGTATAAGAGAACTTAATGGAACCTCATGCTTTGTACACCCATCAATCCACTTAATCAATAGACTTTTCATTTTATCCACTACTGGATGCCAAATAAAAGAGACCACTTTACTATTAGCAGAACCAATAGTCATTTTGGCAGCTTTCAAGATTTTTTTTTCCTCTGGACATAGACACGTTCAACACACATACAATGCCTTTATTTTGTTCACCATGATTGGTCACTTAATTACATCCAGGTTTACACGAAGTGTGACACCCTTACAAACTCTTACGCTTTTCTGATACCTAAGGACAGGTCTTGCTAATGGAAGCACAAAATAAATTTAGATAAAGCACAGATGCTCACAGACACAGCTCAGAGCTGGCGCAGCTTGATACTGAGATGCTGAGGGCAGTTCTCAAGTAAGGAGCTTTAAGGGGCCACTCTCACTGCTTGGGGTGAATGCGTCTCTGTAATGACTGCTGCAAAACAGAAGCTGAATGCTATTTTTTACTTTTCACCTTTTATCATAAAAGCGAAAGTCCTCTTCAGATTTCTTACACTTAGAGAAAACAAGTACTAATACAGGCCATTCATAAAAGCAAAGCAGCTTAATGCAAACTTTCAAAAAACAAGGCAATACCTGTAATAACGTACCTTAATGATATGGAACTGGTCATTGGTGAGAATTAATGCTTATGAAGATTGGTCTCCATTGTATAATGCAAATTCTGAATCAACCAGAGAAGTTCAAAAGAAGGCCCAGGTTGGAAAGGTTGGGTCATTGATTTCAGTACATTTCTTATCGCCTAAGAGGAAGCTTTGTCTGTATTATGGGATGATTTATAATAAGAATACGAGAACCGTCCTTAAAAAGTGAGAAGTAAAAGTGGAAGGAGTGTGGGGAGGGGGAAGTTTCACTATGAAAAGGATTTGGAGATAAAATATATAAACCTGACAAAATTCAGAAAGCTCCAATATAGAGTTTACAGTCCCTATAAAATGCTTATTTTTAATTTTATGTAGAAAAGGCCTATATAAAAGTTGAATGTACACTTTAACATCATCAAAAAATGCTTATATTTCTTTTTCTTACCTGTTTCTGTTATTTGTCCAAATTTCTACTTGGTTTGTATATTTTTATTATTGATTTGTAAGAGCTTTTTGGACTATTATGGAAATTAACTTTGACCTAAATATATTGCAAATTTTTTTTTGCCTGATATGTTGTTTGCATTTGATTTTTTTTAAGTGATTGTTTTAACTACACAAAAGTTCCTCAAGGGAATGATATCAGTAAATCAGCAGACTAGGAAGCTTCAAGGCCTTGTTCCACAAAATATCAAAAACCAAGAAACTAGCTGAACCAGTCTTATAGTAGCTCTGGAAAATAGCCAAAGACCTACAGTAACCAAGTGAATGCCCTGTGAAGAAAAATTTCACCGTAAAAAAATGTAGAAAATTAGGAAACTATTAGGAAACTTCATGGCATTTTAATTACTTTTTCCCTACCCCCTCTTCAGCTCAGCACAGTCATCATTTGGAAGACACAGCAGCCCTATTCCTAGTTATCTCCTTTGAAATGAAGATTGCAGAGTAGATTGTATTGGCCTCATTCTAACCTACCTGGGGGCTTCCTAAAAAACTGGCCTTTGTCTCATTGAACTTAGATCTCAGGCTAAGGGAAAAGCAGCAGGCACTGCATGTGAAAACTCCAAGAAGACTATATACACACAGACACCTGGGACAAAAAGAGATGATAGGTGAGGACATACAGTAGGACATCTAAGGCCCTGAAGAGAAGCTGGAATGAGACTCTTTGGGATAGTAAGACATTTGAAAACAGCCATGTATATGGGGGAATTGAGAAAGCCACATACAACCCCAGGCTAGAGGCATTCTTAGAAAAGACCTGAGAGGCCCTTAAGCTTCCACCTCAGGCTGATCCCTAAGCTCAGAATATACCCAGCCAGTCAGTGAAGCACTAATTCAGCACAGAGCCAGTTTGCAAGAATGGAGAGAGGTGGCTATTTTTTTTTCAAATGCCCAATTTTTGACAAAAAATTATAAGACATACAAAAAAGAAAAGGAAAACATGTCTGTTCAGAGGAACAATATAAATCTTCAGGTTCTGTCCTTGACATTGGATTTACTAGACAAAGACTTTAAAAGAGCTTTCTTAAATATTCTCAGAGTTAAGCAAAAGCACAAAGGACTAAAAGAAACCAGGTAAATGATAAATGGACAAAACGAGAATATCAGCAGAAAGATAGAAATTGTAAGAAGGAACCAAGCAGAAATTTGGAAACTAAAAAATACAACCGAATTGAAATTTTTACTAGATGGGTTTAGCATGAAATTTGAGGAGGCAGAAGAAAGAATCAATGAATTTAAAGACAAAACAATTGAAATTATTGAGTCTGAGGAGAAAAAAAACAAAAAAATTTTAAAAATGAACAGAGCTTAAGAGACTTGTGGGGCTCTATGAAACAGATTAATATATGCATTGTGGAAGTTCCAGAAAGAGAAAGAGAGAAAGGGGCAGAAACATTATTTAAATAATGGTCAAAATGTTCCCAAATTTGATAAAATATATGAATCTGCAAACCCAAGAAGTTCAATGAATTGCAAGTAGGATAAACCCCCCAAAATTATATTGGACCCTTCTCTTATATTATATACAAAAATTAACTCAGAGTGGATCAAAGATTTAAACATAAGAGCTAAAATATATAACTCTTAGAAGAAAATATAGGGGAAAAGCTTCATAATATTGGATTTGGCAATGATTTCTTGCAAATGGTACCAAAACACAGGCAACCAAGAAAAAATAAATAAATTGAAAGTTATCAAAATTAAAATTTTTGTGCATCAAAGAACACTATCAAGAAATAAAAGGAAACCCACAGAATGGGAGAAAAATATTTGCAAAATATCTGATAAGGGATTAATAACCAAAATATATTAAAAACTACAATTCAACAACAATGAAACAAAAAAAAACCTAATTAAGAAAATAGGCAAAAATGACTACTGGTAGTCATTTTTCCAAAAAATATATACAAATGGCCAATAAGTAAGTTCATAAATAGATACTTAATGTTATCAATAATTAGGGAAATGTAAATCAAACTCACACTAAAATAACACTTCATGCCATTAGGATGGCTATTATTAAAAACATTATTTAAAGGATACAAAAAATAACATGTCTCAGTAAGGATATGGAGATATTGGAATCCTTACGCATTGCTGATGGGAATGTAAAATAGTGCAGCCACTCTGGAAAACAGTAGGGTGGCTACTCAAAATATTAAACATAAAATTATCATGTGATCCAGCAATTCCTCTTCTAGCTATACAGAAGAACTTGGAAAGCACATTGTTCACAGCAGCATTATTTACAACAATCAAAAAATGGAAACAAGTCGTGTCCATTGATCGATGAATGGACAAACAAAATGTGCTATAGCCATACAATGGAATATTATTAAACCCTAAAAAGGAAGGAAGTTCCAACACATGCTACAACACGGATGAACCTTGAAAACATACTAAGTGAAATAAGCCAGTTCCAAAAAGACAAATATTGTATGATTTCGCTTATTGACTGCGACAGTCAAACTCATAGAGGCAGAAAGTCGAATAGAGTTAACCAGGACCTGAGGAGCAGGGGGGATGGAGGTTAATAGTCAGAGTTTCAGTTTGAGATGATGAAACACTGGTGATGGATGCACAACAGCAGGAACATATTAATGCTACTAAATTGGATTCTTAAAAACGGTCAAGGGAGTAAATTTTATGCTCTGTACATTCACTACAATTTTTTAAAAGTAAGAAAAAAATATTAAATAACGGTGCTTCGGTTGAAATGGTAGCATACAGCACTGATCATAACAGAATTTAGACCACATTATTCAATGTTTTAGAGCAGAGCCTTCAAATATCCCCATTGCTTACATGAACTTGGAAATTCATGTGAGCAATGAATTCACTTGCTCACTCTGGAATTCATTTTGTAAGAACATCATGTTTCCTTTTCGTCAATAATATTTATTTCAATAAAATTACAATGTTCCAATGATAAGAGAAGATATTTTACTGCAGGTAAGTTCTAAACTATGATTCCAAACTATTGAGAAAGTCAGATACAGTACTTAGAAATAGTGTGACCTTTGGAGCTCATCAAACCTAAAGCCAACCTATGACTCAGCCACTTACTGGTTTTGTGACCTTTGGCAAATTATTTAAGCTTTCTAAGCATGAGTTTCCTCCTCTGTCAATTGAAGACAATGTAAACAACTGACAGAATTGTTGTGAGGTTTAGGGACAATTAAAATAAACGCTTGGCACATAGGAGATACTCAATTAATTATAGCTATTGTTTTTACTATTAAGATAAATCGAGTAATTTTTGTAAGAAAACTAGATAGGCAGTGCCCCTGAGTTTTGAGCACTCAAAACGAATTGTGTACAGTAGCTTGTTAGCATGTAAGAAGAATTGCATCGGATGAACAATGTACCGTTTCTCAAGGAGTGGGCATGGACACAGTCTAGGAAAATGACACCTGGTTTTATCTGTAAAATACCATCTGGTGGCACTCAGATACTGTTACAGCCAGATGCCCATATGTTCCAGGGCACCCCCCAGCACATCAAAAGGGGAAATTGGTTAAGGCCATATCACTGACAAAGACTTTTTTTGAAGATATTAAGAGACTTTAAAATGTATGTTTTAAAAATAAGGGTATGCTTTTAACATTGCTATAACATAGCTACTGTTCAGTCTTCCTCCAAAATATTATACCAGCTCCCACCAAACAGCTCTTGAAAGTGCCTGCTTTCGTACAGCCTCAAGGCTACTTCAACTTTGACAATTTGATAGATGGAAAATAGTGTCTTGCTGATCAATGGAATCTTCAAAATATTCAAGAAAAAAAATATGAGCAGAAGCTTTATTACCCATCAAAATGATCAAAAATAACGGCACAAACTATTATCAACATGTAAAAACTTAGAAAATATTGTTCACATGTACCCTTCCTAAAATATCTACTAAGGTATGAGCTTCAGACAACCAATATGACTGAAAATAATTATCAACATACGAGCTAGTGGGACCATTAAATAGAGTTACTGTAGAAATAATGCTAACCGAAGGCTCAAAGGGAAAGAATATAGTTTGCAGTGCACTAACAACAGAGCTAGAGTACTTTCCACATGTGAAATAAACATAGATAAATGTTTATTTTTTTTTAAAGGAGGGTTTTTAGTTGAAACCTTGAAAAAAAAATAAACTGCTCCTTGGATAACTTTAATAATCAACTTCGTAATTCTTTTTTAAACACATCACTTGCTCTCTTTTAGCCCTGAGTTGTTGTTCAAATGCTCTCAGTGACATTCTAAACTACACATCCATTTACAAACAAATCAACTTTCCTTCAGAATAATCGTTGAGATTCTCTCTATTGGCCATTTTACAACACTTTTCATATATAGAAAAGTTGAAAAAATTGAACCGTGAACACCCCAAAACCTCACTACTTAGCTTCTACCTTTAACATGTTAGTGTATTTACTTCATCACATAATTATCCATCTATTTATCCCCTATTAATCTACCTTACTTTTGATGCATTTTAGACATCAGCATACTTCACCCCTAAAGTCTTCAGAAGTAATTATTAGAGTTCATTATTTGTTTACAGTTTCTTTTAGAAGAAACTGTACTATATACAATGAAATAAATGAATCTTAAGTTTATCACGCAATCAATGTAAATCAATGCAAACCACGATCTAGGCCTAGGACATTAGCGCCTTGAGCCCAGAAAGTTCCCTCTTACTCATTTCCAGTGGATTCCAGTCTTAAGTTTCCCTCCCCGAGGCAACTGCTGTTCTGATTTCTTTTCACCACAGAGTAGTTTTATCCTGTTTCTAGAATTCCAAATAGCTAGAATCACACACTCTGTGGTTTCTTTCACTCACCACGAGGTTTCTGAGATCCCTTCCCACGACCGGTCATGTTTATCTGCAGCTCTTTCTCCGTTTCACTGTCGAGAGGTTTTCCTTTGTATGAATTCTGGAGCTGATGCATTTTTCTGTGGATGGTCATCTGTCTTATCTCTAGGCTTTGCCTATTGTGAGTAAAGCTGTTATGGAAATCTGGGGGGTTTGCCTTTTTCTGACATAGGTTTTCGTTTTGCTTAAGTAAAAAAGTAGGATTAGAATTGTTGGTAGGTATCTTTCCTTTTATTTTTAAAAATGCCAGGCCGTTTGCTAAAGCAGTGAAGCTCTATCGCACTCCCGCCGGAAACATTCGAGTTCGAATCGCTCTACATCTTTGACCAGACTGCGCTCTGTCTGGATAATTTTAGCCGATCTGGTTGATTGTGGAAAGGCCTCTCATTGTGGTTTTAATTTGCATTCCCCTGATGACTAATGTCGCTGAGCTCTTTTCGATGGGACTGAAAGTATGCCTTTTTCTTAATAAAATGCCTCATTTAAAAAAGGGGATTGCCCCTCTCTCTCTCCAGCTGGGCTATGCTGTAGCCACAGCTGGTCCTCCAGGTCCTCTCCCCCCCCCCCCCCCCCCCCCCCGAGCTCTGAGGAGACGGAGGCCCTTTTCCTCCGGCCTCTTGCACAGGCGTCCCCGGGAGGCCGTCCCAAAAGCACCGGCTTAGCTCCGGTGGCCTGATGTTAGCCCCTGAAGCACTGTCTGCCCACAGGAATCTCCCGGAAAGTGGCCATTCTATTCCATCTTCTGTTGGCCCTTGTGCTCTGGCCGCACAGATGTATATCCAGCCAGGTCCCTAAAATTCTCTCATATGCACCCAAGAGAACAAAGAAATAAGCCTTTTTTCCCTTTCCTGCTGACTTGAATTTACCAACGATGTTGTCCTTAAAGCTGAGGACATGAACTATAATGTTCCAGAAGGGGCGGATGACTGGTATCGTTTCCCTGCGTACTAGTTCCACCGTGGGCTTTACTACTGGAGCGCACAGTTCTGGGCTGCGAGTTACCAAGGGCAAGTCATTCCAGCACTCAACACGAGAGGGAGCAAAGAGACCAGCCTTCTTTTACATTTATGCCCTGAAATTCTAAACGCCAGGAAAACAAAAGTTCATTTTAAAATTAGGTGACTATTTTTTTAATTTCTCAAAGTTAACATCCAATATTATTTCATATTAGTTTTATGTGTACAGCATAAGGGTTAGACAATTATATAATTTACAAATTGATCCCCCCCCATTAAGGCTGGTACCCACTAAGCACCACACACAGTTATCACAATATTACTGACTACATCCCCCGTGCTGTTCTTGACATCCCCAGGGCTATTTTGCAACACCAATTTGTACTTCTTAGTCCCTTCATCTTATTCACGCAGCCTTGCAACCCCCCCCCCCCCCCCAGTCTGGACCCCTCAGTCTGTTCTCTGCGTCTATGAGTCTGTTTCTGTTTTGTTGGTTCCTTTATCTTGTTCTCTAGATTCCACATATCAGAGAAATCACAGGGTACCTGTCTGTCTCTGTCTGACTTATTTCACTGAGCGTAATGCCCTCTAGGTCCGTGCATGCCGTCACAGACGGTAAGACACCCTTTTTATGGCCTAGGAGCATTTCACTGTCTACGGGGATCACATCTTCCCCCACTCACCTATTTACGGGCACTTGGGCTGCTTCCACATCTTGGTTATTGCAAATAACGCAGCTAAAGTGGGCTGATCAGATTATGTTACAGCGACCCTCCCAGTCTCAAGAGTTCGTGATTCTTGGTCAAGACCGTTTGATCCCTTTATGCCTCTCTTCAGTTTCCTTTATTTCGTCTCTCGCACAACCTTCCCCAAAGCATGTTCGAAATAAGTGCTCATTGAGTCGGTGCAGGGGAAGACTAGCTCCCCGACCTCCTCCGTCTCTCTCCAACATTCCTCCCTTTCCTGTTCCCCACCCCGCCCGCTACCTCCCCTTTGATTATTATTAACTTGTCTTCATCATTTAATGGTCCTTTGCCAGTAATTGAATTGAGGGCCCTTGTTCGAATTCCTCCCTTTCAAGTGAATTCACTAATGTAATCTTTTTGGAGCTCTCCGCTTGGTTTCCCGCTGTGTCATTTCCATTGCTAGTGTTTCGTATTTTGGTTTTCAGTTTTATCTCTGCCTTACACGCACTAGAGTTCTGCTCACCGAAATAGATTGAGATGTTTATGAAAATGGAAGATTTTTTTCACCTCAGCTTGCAAATAAAATTTGAATCGGTGGACGAAAAAGGGGCTGGTTGGAAACTAACCTCACAAGGTCGTCTGACTGTAAGTTCCCACCTGGGCAGGTGCTGGCATATAACTTCTTTAGTACGAGGTCGACTTTTGCTTTCCGCAAGCCCCGGCCATTGTTTCTGTGCATTTAGGTTAACACGCCTTTGAAATGACTCTTTTCAGAAAGTGTAACCAACCTCAAGAGAGCACCTGATCTTGTTAACGATCCTGTAACTCCATCTCGGCCTCGCCCGGTAATCTTCCTTAATTCCAAATGTGTGAAAGAAACGGCCAAGCTGTTTCTCCAGAGTGTTTGCGATCTTGCTGTCCGGCAATCGTCCGTTTTGGTTCAAATAAACTTACGAAAATTCTCCCTAGGTTCGGACACCTGTTACATTGACAGAAAATACATTTCAAAGGCATTGTGCTCATGATGGATCGTCACTCAGGGGAAGGGAGATGAGTGCAAGGAACTTTCCAGCACCCTTCCCCTCTGTCGTGAATATCGCCACATTTCATGGAGGGGGGGAGCCTGAGGGTTAAGTTGGCCAAGTTATACAGGAGGGGGTCACAAGAAAGAACCCCCACTGGGAAAGGAAGGCGTGCAGAAACCCGACAGGGACCAGGCGGCTTAGCGCAACTGGATTAACGTGCTGCACACGCGTGTGCTCGCTCGCAGCACTTCGCCCCTGAAGGGCAGACGGCTGCCGAGCTCACCGCCCCACGGGGGACGTCTCCACGCCAAGGTTGCTCCTGGCGCCGGAGCGTTTCCTCTGCTCCCTGGGCAGCCAGATGGGACAGCCACAGCCGCCTCTGTTCTGAGTCCCAGCTCACCCCCTGGCTGCGGGTGGGGCTGCGAGGCTGGGGCCTTGCCACTGCCCTTGACTCCTGTCCCTTCCTGGTGAAGGAAGAGGGAAGCCAATGGGCCAAGGGGCGGCGATGCCCACAGACCGAGAAGATGAATGCACCGAACGCCGAATTCTCACAGGAGCGCAGAGACGGGCCCCCCAACTCGCATGCCTTCCTTTCTTGTTAATCTCCCTTTCTGGCTATTAGTCAACCGCAGAGGATCCCTTCTCAGGCTTTTGCTGTACCAGGAGAATGAAAAAAATGCACCCAAAGACCTTGGATTTTTTCCCTTCCCTTTCTGTTGCCAGTGAGCCCATCTGAGAAGCCAGCTGGCAGAGGTTCCAGGAATTTGTGTGAACGCCCGACGGAGACACACTGCGCACTTGCAGGCCGGCCAGGCACTTCCAAACATGGTGCTCGCGGGCCGCCTGCACTTTTAGGGCAGTGGCCTGCCAGAGACACGTGCTTTCCTACCTGCAGGAAGGCTGGGGGCATTTCGAATATTTTCTCTCTACTTTATTTGTGGTGGGGGGGGCATGCACATTTTAATAGTCCCACATGCATTTCAAGCAAGGGAAGGAAGAACACACATCACCTCTGTCTCCTTACTGCATTTCCTTCCTGGGGATTTCAGAAAGTTGAATGTAAATGTCGTGCCTGTGCCTATAGGTATTTTTCCATGGAGAGGGTAATCATTTTTGGTTTTGTTTTTACTCAGTACTCAAATGGGTCTGTGATTTATTCAGCAATATGTACAGAGTGCCATCTATATGCTGGTTACTGTAGTTTATACTGAGGACACACCAAAGGGCAAGGTGGACAGGGCCCCTGCCCAAGTGGACTTATAAATGAAAGAGGTGGGGGAGACATTAAGAAAATAAAAGTAGCCCTGGCCGGTGTGGCTCAGTTGGTTGAGTGTCACCCTGTGCACTGAAAGGTCGCTGGTTCAATTTCTGGTCAGGGAACAGACCCAGGTTGTGGGTTCCATCCCCAGTCAGTGTGTGTACTGGAGGCAACCGATTAATGTTTCTCTCTCACATCGATGCTTCTCTCTCCCTCTCCCTTCCTCTCTCTCTAAAATCAATAAAAACATATTTTTTAAAAAAATAAAAATAAAGTAAATCAATAACCCTGTGTTTTTTACCTTGTTCTCAGTGCTCCGGCACCAGGAGGGAAATAAACAGGGTGATGTCATGGTATCTTGTTGGATGGTAGGAGCAGCAGATGTTTGGACTGGCTTTTCAACTCCTATTTCAACACACTTATAGGATCCCATCCTGAACTACAGCTAGGGTGTGTGCTTGAACTGAGAAAGAAAAAAGTTCCCTCCAAATTAAAAATTAAAATGATGCTTTCCAGACTCCCTTGCAGCTAGGGTCTGACTGTGACCCCATATGAGACACATGGAGGAAATGAGCAGCACAAGGCTGTGGGCACTTGTGAGGAGATGAGATTTTGGACAGTCGGATGGCAGAGGCCCTACGTGGGTCCAGACTGCTCAGAAAGAAGCTCCACGATTGCAGGTGCTGAGAGGCAGGTGGTGGCAGCAAGGTTTCCAAGGAGACACATCTATGGCGCAGCGTTTCGCCCAGCTGCTGCTCCTGGCTGCAAAGCTTCCCAGAGCCTTGGGCACGGGAGATTTTCTCACCTCTTTCTTACATTCGTTTGTTTTGTATCCAGTTCAGGACCCTGCACATGAGCCTTTTCCAGCTCCTCCCTGAGGACAACAGATCTGCTTCTATGCAGAAGCAATGCACCTTTGTCAGGGACTGTTTCCTGCCCGGCACACAGTGGGAAGCTGTGGGAAGAAGACAGTGAGTGAGGCCCTTCCCCTATGTCTGAGGCTCCCAGGCATTCTAAATGGTCTCCCAGCCTGCCCTTGGCCTCTGAGAACCTGACAACCTTCTAGCAGTTTTCTTCCAGCCTGCTTGCGTAGCAACTCCATTTTCCTCTCTTGCTCTGCCAAAGGTGAACTGGCCTGTGTCACCTGTTTCCCCTTCATGGACTAGTCATTCTTCAGAATTGAGTTCACTCCGTTGCCTTACAACCTCAGCTTTCTGATGTGCTCAAAAACAGTTATTATTTTGCAGATGGCCTGTTTTTTCCTCATTGCTAAGGTGAGAGTGGCATCTTCCTGAAGCTCCTATATTCTAAGCAGAAGCAGAATTCTCAGTTTCTGTTTGAACATCCAACACTGGGGATCTGGAGTTTGAGTCTCTCTCTGGTCGGTGATCAGAGCACCCACACTGCTGAAAGCTCCAGATGTGTAATGTGTGTTAATTCACCGAGCGTTTCTCACGTGCCTATATTTGCACATCACGATATGAAGAGCTGAGGACACAAAGGTAAGTGGGTCACAGATAGAACCAGAGGCACCGAGGAGGTCCCACAATGTGAATTATATCTGGAATTTTAAGTAAGAATTTTCCAGACAGAAATGGTGAGGACACTGCCACAGGAAAGTGTCCCTTCAATTCCTCATTCATGAATAAGGTGTCCACTTTCTGGCAGGGCTGGCTGAGGTCAGAACTGTCTTTCTGAGGCCCAGTAGGTCCACCTACTCTTGGCCATGGTCAGCACTGTGCCTGAGGCCTCCAGGTGAACACAGCACTTCTGCAAGGTTAGCAGGTTCCCCATCGACAGGACTAATAGCAGGGTAGGTTGTATTTTACTAACACCAGTATTTTTTTCCTTAAAAAAAAGAAGTTGGATACTGATTTCTCAGATGCTACCTTTCACACTTGCCTTCTTCATATTTTTATTAACCTTTAGATCTGTTGTGTCCCAAGTGGGTGGATATCTGAATATTGGCTTATTTGGACCACTGGGAATAAATGTCAGCATTCCTCCAAAAAGACAGGTGATGCTATGCAGTGGCCAAAGGTCTCCTATTTGGGCCCCTTAGCCCAGCCAGGACGGTACGAGATGTCAGTGCCAAGATGGGAATAGTAAAGCCAAATAGGGACTTGCTGTAGTCAGACGCCCAAAGGAGCGTGTGATGTAGGCCGTTATTTAGTCTTTGATATGAAAGCTGAGTCCTAGGCAGTCTGGGTTCAGACAGAGTATTAGCCGAGCAGAAGACGTCAAGTCCCAGGCATGTGAGCACAGTGACAAGTCTGTGGACAAAGCCAAGATCAGAAGCTGGTGACAGGGATAAGGGCAGGAGCAGGAAGCAGGACAGGGAGCTAGATCGCCCAGGTGGTCTTGGTAGGCAGGTGTGGCGTACTCTACCTGAAGGTCTTCAGATTCAGCCCATTGCTCCACCTCCACTGGCCTTTGGATATCATTTCTGAAGGACGCGCACAGTGTCCACACAGAACACAGAGGCCATCACTTCAAAAATCGGTCAGCACAGAGGGAGAAAATACCACCAATGCTCACATGGGACCTTGGGCTGTAGGATTTACTTTAAAACATCAAACTTGATGAAATACACTCTGAAATGTAACTTTGGAAATGTATATTAAAATTTATAGTAAAAGCACAAACCTTATTATTCTCAAAAACAGAGGAAAATATTTGGGCGATGGAAAAGTTTCCTTTTTTTAAAAAAATTTTCACCTGAAGTTATGTTTATTGATTTGAGAGAGGAAGAGAGAGAGAGACAGAAACATCAATGCGAGAGAGAAACATCAATCGGTTGCTTCCCATATGCACCCCGACTGGGGATCGAACCCACAGCCTAGGTATGTGCCCTGACTGGGAATCCAACCCCCAACCAACTGAGCCACCCAGCCAGGGCGCCACTGTCCATTTCTGCCCACACTGAACACACCCAGGCACTCGACTGTGTGGATGCTCCAGAAATGTGGGTTACACAGTCTTTAAAAAAAACCCTGCGAATTTATCATAGAAGGGTAAGGACATATATCTTTCAAAGTTTAAAGTCACCAATAAAAATTTCTTCATAGTGAGACTTTCATTAGTAGGGCTAGAAGAGAGGCAATGACACAGAACGTAAATTATTTTTTATTACTTGTATATTTCTATATATTCATTATTATGTTGTATTAGGTAAAAAATCCTAAAACACAGGGTTGAATTAAAGAAGTGTTTTAAATGAGAACAGATAAACATGGATTTCCTCAAAAAAAAACACATTGGTTCAGAGTTTTATTTTTAAACTGTTTTCATATACTTTTACTAGGTCCTCACCATGAGTCTCTGGGGACAAGGAGACGTTATTTCCCCCATTTAACTCATGAAAAATGACGTACATATTTAATGGCAGCAAAACATCGTGGATTTTCCATTAGAGAAGCTGAATTATGAATAGAATGGACACGTGACTCACTCCCGCAAAGCTGGACCAGCCCGAGCAGCTCTTTACCCAGGCAAGTCAGACAAAACCGGGATTATTTGGGCCTGGATTTTCCCCAGAAATTTTTATCAATTGTTTCCTTCACTTGGGTAGCAGCAGATTGCTCTGGGAATCACCGACAGAGGGGGAGAAAACGAAAAACTAAAAACCAAAAATGAAAAACGAGCGTCTCTATTCCAGCTCTGACCACTAGAGCGCAGTGTTGTGCTCTGCACAGCTCGCCCGGTGTTTGTTCGACGGGAGGCGGCTGGACCCAGGCCATCAACCTGTACGCCTTCACCTGGGGTGCACCTAGGCCGCAAAGGCCAGGGATGTGGCTTTGAGCCAGCAGTTCCAGGTGTTCGCCGACCCTAGCAGACCACTGGCCTCTGCACCGGGTCGTGTGGCTCGGATGAAGGGAAGAAACAGTCTCTCTTGTCAGGACCCATGCTCTGCACCAGATGGGTCCTAGGCTTACCGAGGTGATCACTGCTTAAGGTATATAAGTGCCTAATCACCATGTTGCACACCTGAGACTAATGTAATACTGTGTGTCAACTATAATTATGAAATAAAATTTAAAAGCAGCTGCATAAAAACATATATTGCACAACCTTAGGTTCACCGATGTTCACATTTCCATGGGTGTGTGTAGGTGGAAAGATAGTTCTGGTGACTGCATGACAACTGAGTGTTTCCAGGAGGGTAAAAAAATAGCCTGTTAAAGTTTTTACCATAGAAAATCATGACCCCTACCTCTGTCTGGCTTCGTGGCCAATATGACCTGCGTTCTTTACACTGCAGACAGAAGATAAATAGCAACTGCTGATCTACGGAACGTCTGCGCCGAGACGAGGCCACACCTGGCCGCACACCTCCTGCCTCATGGATGAAGCCTTCGCTCACATTGTGGGTTTCAAATGTTTCTCCCTCCCGAGGCTCCCTTGGACCGAGTATTGTCTCCCTCCGGCACTTACCTTCTTTCTGCTACCTTGTGTTTGGAGTCAATTTCCAGAGAAGCTGGATTGATAACTCATTTAAATTCCAATAAAGATGGACTACAAGTTACTTCCACAGCTCTGAGCGATGTCCTAAAGTATATTTACATGTGACGTTGGTCTCTACAGAGCCGACCCGTCTGTGAGTCCCTGCGACATCCCCTGCAACGCTGATCCGCGCCGCTGGCCCTCCCTTCGCCCTGCAGACTCTCTCCAGGCAGCCGCTTCCCACGGGGCCCTCTCCCTGGTCAGCCCTTCGCGGGGGGCATCGGGACCCCCGGCCAGCCCCTGCCGTGCAAGCCCCCCTTACACAGCTTCTGCCCATGCTACAGAGAGGACCTGGGCCCGGCGACCCCGAGCTGCGGGCCCTCCCTGGGCTCTTCAATAAACCAGGGCTGTCCTCTCCCACAGCCTCTCTCTGCATCTCCGTAGATCCAGGAGGAGGGACCGAGAAACAAATCAAAGCCGAACCCCCCTCCTCCTCTCTCTCTGCACCCGCGTGTCTGTGAAAGGCCCTCCCTCACCATGAGCCACGGGCTTGTGAAGCCAACCGGGCAGCCTCCTCCTCGCGGCCATCTCAGCACCTCTGAACCCCACGGGGGCCCTGTGCCCCCTTCTCTAGAGGGGGGCACATACCAGACAGCATCTCCCCACAGGAAGTTCACGTCCACGGCTCTGCCTGCTCCTGGCACTCAGCGGAGTAAATTGCACAGAGCAGACGCTGAAGTCATGTTTGCTGAGCGCGGTGAGGATGAGTCTGGGCATCTGCCTTAATTCTAGGGGTTGCGAAGCCTGTCGTCTGGTTAATGAGCATTCTGGAAACGCTAAGAGAGAGCATTGAGTATTTCAGCACAGAAGTCACTCGCTGTGTGAATCACACAACAGAAGCCACCTTGACCTACTTCTAACGACTTTGTGTTAATGAACCTTATCTCCCGAGTGAGACATGAAGCTCTCGAGGTCAGGGACTTGATCTTATATTTCTCTTTTTCCCTCTTACCCTGTTGTCTCCTCGCCTCCAGAAGCTCCATTTCAAGCATCCCAAGTTACCACCACCATCCATCCCTATGTCACACGCCCGGCTCACTCACCCGAGTTTACTGTCTCCACCAGTCCTCTCTCAAACGTGTCCTTCCAACCTTTGCTAAAATGTCACCTACACGGTCACCTCGTCTTATTAGCCTTACTTCAAATCATAGGCCCCCCTCCCCTTCTCTGCTTCATTTTACTCTATGGCACTTGTCACCATCTGCTATGCCATGAATTTTACTTTGATTACTGCCAGCCCTGTGCCTGCCCCCAACAGAAAAGAAGCTCCAGAAAGTGCTCTTGTCTGTTCAGTCCACTGCTGTAGCCTCAAGGCCTGCTACAGCGCCTGGCGTACACCAACACTCACTAAATATGTGTTGAATAAATTAGTAACTCAATCATTTAACACAGCACTTCCCCATAGAGGGTAGTTAAGAGATACTTGTTTATTTGTGTTAAGTAACTACATGTTCATCAGTTCAGGAAAAAGTCAAGGATTCTTTACAGACGGTGCCTCAAGAGCCTGAAAAAGCTCACCAATGGTTCAGATCTCCAGAGACTATTTAAATGTGATTGTCTCAGGCAGCAACGTAAGCAAGTAATGCTTTGATATGAAGACGCTGGGACTGAAATCATGGGAGGCCCTGGAACTAGCTAAGCTTCTAGGATGGGTGGTTTAGGATTTCTCAACAATTTACAGAGCAATGTTCTTTCAGTATCATCAAGCATCCGAATGAAGATATTTTACTAATGCAGAAAAGCACATAAGGGGATCTCTGTAACAACAAAATTCACTGATAACATGTTATGATCCTGATTAGGTTGTGTTACAAAATATGGGAACTGTTCAATGAGATGGTACTTTGCGATATTAACTGTCCCTAATAGCTCTCTGTTTTCTTCTAATTCGGGAAACTAGATAACAAATTTTCCAGCTGAGCATTAGATCCCAGAACTTATTCATCTTATCCCTGGAAGTGTGCACCCTTTTTGTTGTGGGAAGTTTGATGCTGTGCATCCTGGGCCTTGCTAACCCTGAAGACACTTCCCTTGACTTTTCAAAAAATCTCACCTTTTAAAAGCAAACCGATCATTCAGAGCCCACAGCCCCAGCCACCTCCTCTATCGGGTTCTCAAAGTCCGGGCCACTATCCTTCTGCCCTAATTACCCGAGAGACTAGCAGATCGTTTAGGACAGTGCCTACTCCTCAGAGCCTGTTGAAATTATTCAAACTAGACAACCCCAGGCCTGCGCCTGCCTTGCCCGCCCCTCCCCGGCGTTTCCCCGTGTGGCCTCCGTGGTGTGCTGTGCCCCTCTTCTTGGGAACTGAGCGGCTAACTCTTTCAGTGGCACTCATTTCCTGGTCTGTTGGTCCTTCCATACCTAAATAATTATAAAACCTATATTTTAAAATAGTAGAGAGTAAAATAAGTTAGTTCTTAGCTTTCAAGGGCTTCTATAGCTGTGGTCCTAGCATGTAAACAAACAACTGCTACGTTAACAACAAAGTAGGTTCGAAAGGATGGAAGTTCTGAAATCTGGAGAAGAAGAAGTGAGAAGAATCATAGATGATAAAGGCACAGCGGACCTAGGAGGGTCCCAATCTCACCTTCCCACTCCCTTTTCCCCTCCCCAGGGCTCAACCTGAATGCGAAGCTGAATAGATCTGAAGGGTAGGTTTAGGAACCAAAGCCAAGACCAGCCTCTATCCTACCTCCTCTCTGGATTTCTAACACTTGGTGAATATCAGAATATTCTAATACATTCAGAAATGTCCCTAATACATACAAAAATTCTTTAAGGTACCATTAATTTACAGATGGGAAAAATGAAATTCAAAAAGATTAAGCCCTAGCTGGTTTGGCTCAGTGGTGAGAGAGTCAGCTTATGGACTGAAGGGTCCCGGGTTCGATTCCAGCCAAGGGCATGCACCTCGGTTACAGGCTCGATCCCGGCCCCCGGTTAGGGTGCGTGCGGGAGGCAACCAATCAATGTGTCTCTCTCCCATCAATGTTTCTCTCTCTCCTTCCCTCTTTCCCTCCTTTCACTTTCTCTGAAAAGCAATGGAAAAAATATCCTCAGGTGAAGATTTAAAAACACCAAAGCACACGAAAAAGAAAGATTGCGATCACACAATCATTACATTGATGGCACTGAATTTTAGTAACAATATCTACCATTTACTAGCTGCCTCCTGCAGGACAAGGGCCGTGGTGTTATTATGTTTTATCCACTCAACCCATAGAACCAACCGTGCACGGCATGAAAATGCAGTCATGGGCTCTAAGTCCTGGCAACTTGGACCTCAATCTGATCCTGCTACTCAGTAGCAAAATATTTCATCTCTCTGTCGGTCAGAAGTCAGTTCCATCAAGGCCTATGTTTTCACGTATTCAGTTTTTACATTTGTTTTTAAAAATCATTAAAGTAATAGATTCACAGTCTAACAGGCTCTATAGCTCACGGTTATAGAAGACAGGCGCTCGCTGCCAGATGGGATTGGCCGTCTAAAGCCATACTATGCCCGTTGCGGCCTCGCCTCCGCCTTCACAATATGTATCTATTACTGACCAGTTCCATAAACACTGTTTCTATTATCCTGACTCTGTAGTTGGTTTTTGCAGAAATCAGTCATGTACTGCGATTACGTTTCTTTCTCACAAAGTGTTTCTTCTTCTAGGAATTATCTGTAGTCCCTCCATGTGTTACTTATCTCCAGGGTACTTACGGTTCCCCAACATCCGGTGGGGAGGTTTTATATTTTTAGCTCTACATTCTCCTGCCTCCTCTCTGGGGGGGCGCGCACAGGGCAGGGCGTCTGGCTGCTTGAGTCACAGCTGTGACACGGGCGCGGAGAAACGCTCAGCGCACGGGAGGACGGGCCTCCATGAGCAAGCGCGTTCCGGCGCGGGATTGACAGGGCCGTGCCCCTAACAGCTCTGCTGTCGAGAGCTGAGAAACAGACACGTGTGCGACCTCGAGGGGAGAGGGGCCGGGACAGCCGCGGGGCCGTCTCTGCGAGGCCCGGTAGCAGGGGGGCGAGGGGGAGTCTGAAGGGACAGCCTGGCGATGGGGGCGAGCTGAAGAGATCGCGGGGGGCGGGGGCACAGAAGCCAACCCAGAACAACCTCCCTCCCGGTGCTGGCTGATCGAAGCATCCATGAGCTCGATGCGTTCGGTTAATTAGCCGGCTGTCTCACCTGTGATGAATCAAGCTTCAGATAATCACAATATTTTGGAGGCAAACGTTCAGACTAGTTGATTTTCCTACTTAACATAGGGTTGCCGACAATCCGTTTTAATTACTTCCTTGTTATAAACAGTTTCTAAGTAGGCTTCTTTCCTGCCCAGCATCGCATGCAGAGGACGACTAACTCGCATGTGGATAATCTGACGGTGTTTCAGGGGCGTCCACCTGAAGAGCAACTGTGCTCAGAGAGCCTGATGTGGAGGACATCGCTCTGTCGGGAAGATCTGCACCCTTGTCATTTGAGCCTATGCAGCTGAAGGGGACATTGACTAAGTCACCGTATTTCAGTCTTTACTATTCTGCCTTTAAATAAGAGTGTGGGACCGACGCTCAAATTTTAACAGACTGTTACCCTCCAACAGTCCCCGTACGGAATGTGTGCTGGGTCTGAAGGGCAGGTTTGGGGGAGCAGAACCTGACTATGTGGGAGGAAGGGACTTTTCCATGCTGATCAAGTCAGTTCTTAATCTATACCAATATCTAACCCAGCCCATGGCCACTTGAAAGGGACTCTCTGAGAGGGTGGGGCCCAGACATCTGTAGTTTTCAAACTCTCTAGACAATTCTGATGCACAGCACAGGCTGGGAGGCTCTGGCGTGTATGCCTGGTCCAGGGCAGGGCCCGGCTCAGCACTTTGACAGCCGCAGGGGAGTCAGTAATGAGACCAATGTTGGAACCCCAGGCCCCAGCTGTTACTGAACCAGGGCCCCTGCCTGCCAATTGCAGCCAGTCCTGGGGCCCATAAAGGGAAGGCAAACTGTGCTGAACCTTTTACAGAACCGCCCTTGAACACGACTCACTTCGACGGTTCTCGGCTCTCATCTGTAGAGCTCCCCCTCCAACCCAACTTACTGATTTCAAACGTATGCGGCAAAGTTTGGACGCCTCTTGATTTTTTTAGTTCTATTGTCTTCGTTCTACGTATGTATCACATGTTACACTTGCCAAATTAAGTGCACTAGGTTAAACTATAGGTGGTGAGATGATTAGGGAGGCGTTCCTTTAAGACCGTGAGTATACGCATAATTTTCCATCCATAGCAGAGGATGTCCAAGGGTAGCTGGCACTGAGAAGAGTGTAAAGGAAACAATAAAGTACAGAGTGTTCTATTAGGAGACCGAATACTGTGCTAAATGGAACACAGATGGGAAACCTGGGACATATGTTCTCACTGAATCAGAGGATCGGAGGGATACTGAGTGTTAAGCAGGTGCCAGGAAAGTAGAAGGGTGGGATGTTGACCACACAGCACAGTGAGCTGTAAGACTTTGAAAACGCAGAAAAACTCCGTTCCTTGTCAACCCATCGACTACCAGAAGGCATTCTGAAGCCAGTTATAGGGAGACAGACCCTCTTCAGGAGTGACCGACAGGACACTTAAAACAGGTGTAAGGTACTGCCAGTGAAGAGAATGACCATCTTCTAACAACGGCATCAAAAAGGCCCATTCCGCTACGTACCGATATGGGACAAAACCCTGGGACATCAATAGATGGTAAGAGGAGTCTGAGCAAGAAAAACAATGAAGACCCTGACCAAATAAGAACGGAGATGACTCGCTTAGGTCAAGGGACACTGTAATTTCTCAAAATACTCAAGGTCTGCACTTAAATATCAGCTGATGGCCCCAAGCCAGGATCCTAACGGACACACTTGTTACGCATAACAAAACATGCATTTCACGAAAACAAATTAGCGTATCTTCTTAATAATGTCTGCTCCTCAAAATCCAGCTATTATTTCCAAGTACATTAATGAGCAGTGACTGTTCTGGGAAAGGAGAGATTGGAAAGAACCAAGAAGCAAGAAAAAATCAACTAGGAAGGAGTGAAGAGGAAGTGTCGAGCCCAGGGTCCAAAAATTTTGTAAAATGCCAAAAGGGAGGAGCGCTCGCCACGTGATAGCTAACAAAGGACCTAATCAAATCCAGAGACCAAGGATGTTTCTTGAAACTGAAACGCAAAGGATCAATATGAGTTAGATTATTCTGACTGCAAGTGACATAAATCCAATTAAAAATTGCTCTACCAAACTAATCAAATATAAAAGGAAAATGTTGTCTCGCATATTAATAAATTCCAGGAGTAGGTATTACTTCAGACCAGCCAACATTAAATACTGTTGCAAGAAGCCTATCCTCACATCCCAGCTCTGCTCTGTAAGAAGTGGGCTTCATTCTAAGGCTGGCTCTCGCTACCTGGTGGCCGGATGTCTCTCACATCCCCACGCTTACGTCACAGCAGCTCGGCAACCTCATAGGAAAGAGGGCGCCTTTGTCTCCAATAGTCCCATATGAGTCCTGTGGTTGCCTGGCCGGTGTGGTTCAGTGGTTGAGCATCGACCCGAGAACCAAGAGGTCCCCAGTTCAATTCCTGGCCAGGTACGTGCCCAGGTTTCGGGCTCGATTCCCAGTAGAGGGTGTGCAAGAAGCAGCTGATCCATGAAGCTTCTCTCTCAATGATGTTTCTCTCTCTCTATTCCTCTCCCTTTAAAAAAAAAAATCAATAATAAAATTTAAAAAAATAAAAATAAATTTAAAGAATTTAAAAAATCAATAATAATTAAAAATAAAAGAGTCCTGAGTTCGACTCTCCTTCCAACAGCTTAGGTCATGTGAGCATCCTGGTGCAATCCCTGTAGCCAGAGGTTTGGGATACACCCATGGTCCAGACCAGGGCTAGCCCCCACACCTGGAGCCTGGGGATGGCATCAGGAACCCCCAGGCCATGGGGACTGAGTAGAGAAGGAAGCCCTGGCTTACTAAAAAACAGAAAATCAGGACACTGCTATGAAAGGAAGGTGGCAGAATGGGCAGGAAAAACAACAGATCTTTTCAAGCCAATCTGAATCTTTCTGTTAATCACTGAGAAGACATTCTGTTTAGGGTCATTGAATTGAGGTTCACTTCACCTACAATTAATCATACTAATTTGCTTCTGTAAACTTAACAGTAAACCCAAAACGTCTCATAAATCACTGCATATTGTTTTGCTTTCTACAGTTGGACATAAGGCAGGCTTTATAGGCCAAAGTCAATATCATAATGCCATAAATAACGAAACTAAAATGTCAACTTATTTATTTAGAATTATGAATGAATTGACTGACCTACAGAATAAAGGGAAAAAAATTCAGAATTTTTATGGGCATGAACAAAAGTGGTTGAGAAATGGCTCCTAGAGTTTTACACATCAGTGCAAATAAAACAGCTTTGTGAATTTTAAACACAAGCCATTGCAAGGAACTTTGGACGTGAGAACATGCCTTCAGTGCTGACTGGATGGGTAAAATCACACTACATGCAATTCAGCCCCAAAGGTTCTGTGGGATTTGTTCACTCTGATTAAATGGGATGAGAGTGATGGAGACTCTGAAATCTGGCAACTCCCCCAATATTACCATAACTGAGAGAAAATTCAGAGCATGAAATCCTGTGTCTGTGAATGAGCGGTTAACCTGAATCCTTGTTTTGCAGATTCTATGCAATTATGCTGTCAGCTCAGAGAATGTAGCTCCTAAAATCCTCAGATCAGCAATAGTCACAGTCCCATTCTTACTCCCCTGGGTTATAATGCAGTGTTCATTCATCCCACCATCCATCTTTACCAAATAAGTAAGAGGTTGGTTTATGACCTGAACACAGAACAAAGCTAGCTGAAAGTACTGAAAATTCAGCGGACCAGCAAAAATGTTTCTGCATAGTATTTTTTCCCTAAATTTGAAACAAATCAATCTGTGAACATAGAACGCGACATACAGATAAAATGTAAACTGACATCCCATAAACATTGTCAAATTGAAGAAACTATGGTTGTTAAAAACATTACAGGACACTAATTAAAGGCACGGGGTTTAGAAAGCTCTACTCTGCTAGTAAGACAGGTATTAGATGCCCGAAGTTACTGCGCATATGCAACAAGTACACAAGAGCGGGAAGGAGAAGAGTTCTGAACGCCAGACACCTCTCGTCTCGTTTTATACCAGCCCCATCCCACAGACGAGGACACTGAGGAGCAGGAAGATTAAGAAACTTACAGAGGTTTACAAACCTGAGATATGAACCAAGGTCCCGCTGGACTGCCAGCCTGTGTCCCTGTTGCCACACCTTGTCACACCAAGGAGCGCTGAGAACCACTATTGCTGTTCTTTGCAGGGAGAAAACTGTCTCCACATGCTGCTTCGCATCACTGTATACATTTAGCTCAGATCTGCTACTTTTCCCAAACACCTATAAATGCTTCACACTCACTTGTAGCATCTCTTTGTATGAGTGTGGGTGTATCTGCCTTTCCCAGCAGGAAAATATTTAAAGAAATCGACCCTTTAAATCTGACAATTCTAATTCTATGGGAGACATCACATGGTAAATTCTGTTACAACTGAGACATTCTAACTCTCCACATGTATTCCAGGTTATGATTTAACTCACCTTTTCATAAGTCTATGGACGGATGACATTTTTGAAGTTTATTTTACCTACAGGTAGCGCTGGATATTGTTGCACATGCATTCAAGTAGCACATAAAGCGAGCTTAGGTACTTTGCAGAGTTTTGCCACATTGAAACGACCACTTTATGGGAAGCTTGGCTGTTCGCAGCGTTAATTTGGTTTACCAGCTGCAACACTTCTCTATTGGGCAAATCCTTTCCTTGGCCGGCCCGCCTGAACCGGCCCGGCCTGGTAAGCGCTCCTAAGAGCTGGGGCCCGATTTCCCCCCGCGGTCGCCCCGTTTTTCTTGACCTCACCCCCGCTGCCCAGGGCGCCCTGCGCATTTCCCTCTCCCTCCGGGCCACTCCCATTTTGCAGGACTCGGTGGCTGGCCGACGCCCATCTTTCAGGGGAATGAGGTCACTCCAGTATCAGCCGCCAGATCTCTGGGCCCAAGGACAATGCCCGGCGAGCGGCAGGCCCGCGGGGAGCGCGGTGTGGGTTACGCGGTGCGGGTTACGCGATGCCATCGCTCGGAGGCCGCCGGGCGCGGCCAGGGGCGCGGTCCCCGCCCGCCCGCTCCGCTCTGCGGGACAGACCCAGAGACTCCGGGGCCAGATTTGACCTTGTTTCCCAAAAGCTCTGCTTGCTTTACCCTTGGAAGTGGCCCGTGGAGGTTCTGGAAACGAAGGCGCAGCTTTGGAGAGAAGCGAGGCCTCTGACCACCGCTCCGGGAAACGCAATCCGTGGTTTCCTGCGACTCGGTGTCGCCCCAGCGCGGTGTCCTGCGGAGGGTTCTCAGGAGCCAGAAAATAGCTGGACTTGAAATTGGAGACCAGCATTTTAGCTCGCCATTGACTCGTTACATGGCTTTGCTTGAGTCAACTTATTTATTTAGAAGTATGAAGTTTCCTGTGCTTCCCTTTCCCAGTTGTTAAAATTTGGAAAAGAGCGAATGCTCATACCTGCCAACCTGGCCCCAGACACATGGAAGCACTGCACGAACGTATAAATGATACAGACTTACAAAATGCAAGTTATGATGTTTAATAGTAAACTAGAGAAAAGGCCTTCAACCTTCTAATGATAAAAATTGCAGTAACGACACCCACGGCAGTGTGAACAGTGTGTGCAGCCGACCAGCCTCCCTCGGGGTGCACAGCAGGGAGCAGTCCTAAGCTGGCATTTTGGGTACACATCTGAACAGGCAGAGCTCCCATGAAATTATGCTTTTCATGGAAACTTTGACCATCTCAGCCTTGGCAGAGTTTGGGTAATATTTTTGGAACTCTGAAAAGACTCTTTCATTTGCATTCCCATGGAGGGCTTTGTTTCCAGACGGCATCAGGGACGTCAGAAAAGAAAAGGGAGGCTGTTCCGTGGAAATGAGACCGAGGAGCCAGAAGAGCACGCGCAGGTGCCCCCTGCACCATAACCACAGTCTGTGTGCAAAAACGGGCCTATCCACCTTCACTCACTCACTGACCATTTCGCACTTAGCAACTGCATAGATTCCTGCTCGCACAATACTGAGTAAACTGGCATTTTTACACCGTCTAAGCAGTAGTCATGCAAAGCGATTTTATTTCTCTTAGCAGGACAGGGAGTCAGACTCCCCTAGATGCTTTCTGCTCCTAAAACTCCTAACTTTTCCAGATACAACGGCTCTTTCAGGCGGCTGCGGTGACCTCGTCCGAATGCCACGCTGGCTGCTGGAAGAATGAACTGGCTTCCAGGCTGGGTAATGTGCCCCAGGGAAGCTAAAGGACTTGAGAAAAAGCATCTTGCAGCGCTTGATTCTTTGCTCCGACTATTCCACTCACCTCCTTGAAGACTGCAGGGTGGATGGGGTAGGGGTTCTTTCATTCTTAACAGTAGAAATGAAGAGCTGGGGAAGTTGAAGGATTGAGTCCTAAGGACTGAGACTCAGCAGGCTTGGCATGTGGTGAAAATATAAATCACCCTCATTCTGTGAAAACTGCCTCTCGGGGGTCTTGCCGAAACAAGCCTCTCAAACAGTAGGAGCTTGTCAAGGCTCCAATTAGTAAAACCCTAAACCCCAAAGTCAATTATGTACATAATGAAAAGTGGTGGTGAACTTTCATTCCCAGGAAAGGAGAGAACCCGATCAGCCCTCGGCCCCACTGGGTGTGCGGAGGGATTGGAGTCCACCGCAAAAGGAGATGTCCATGGTCCCAAAAAAGCGGGATTCAAGCTCGTTAATTATTATCATTGCCAGATAAATTTCAGTAATTTTTTTAAAGCGATCAAAGACTGCAAAGGATACTGCATGCTTATTCCTCCTAAAGTGGTCCCTCAGCCCTTAGGGATTATAAGGGAAAATATAAAAATATGTTTAAGATATTAGGGAAAAGGGAAACAAAGAGAAAAAAATTATTTCCCCTTGCTAGGCAAAGCCAGAAATCTCTCACTAATGTAATAATAAAGATTTGGATATTTAATCACTGAGAGTAATGTCAACCCCCACAGAAAAAGGGAGATAGATTTATATCAAAGATAGATAGTACACTATCAAAATATCACAAAACTAAGAATAAGCATGAAAAATAATGGTGAAAACCCACTTATGTCACTAAGATGGGTTAAGGTTTCAGGTCGAAGATACTTCCAAACCAGGATATTTAGTAAATAATTAGAGTTAATAAACACAGGTAGATGCCATCTTAGAGAATGTATGAAAGCCTAGGAACACTGGGAATTTTAACTTAAAATTGAAAATGGGGAAATAAACCCTAATAAGGAAGATTACTGCTATTTTGATGGAGGCTACTGGAAAGCCATCAAAATCTCTCTCCCATTTTCCATAGCACTGGAGTCATTGCCGGGCCCATAATTGCTCAATCAGATACTACACTTCCAAGTCTCCTTGCATGTAGGTGCAACCGTGTGACTAAATTCTCATCAACACAATGACGATCAGGTGATGTTTGCCATTCTGGGTCTTCACCTTGAAATATTGGGTAAGCACACTTTTGTATTTCCTCTCTGTCTCTGAAGCTAAAACAGGGACAATACCATTGAACTAATGAGGAAAGTGTTCTATCTATATAGGGTGTCTCAAAGAAATATATACACACTTTGGATAATTATTAATTCCAGTGGGTTAAATCTGAAAAGAAAGAAATGTAAATTGAGCTATCAGTTGTTAAGTGTGTATACATTTTTTGGAGGGTACCCTGAATATAAATGGAATGGAGGAAAAAGATGGGAGAAACCTGGGTTCCTGAGAGCCCACATGGAGCAGAGCCATACCCTAACCAAATCATTCACCTCAGTCCTGTCATAAGAAAGGTAAACAAACACTTAAACTTCAAGTAGGGTGAACACAGTCCCAATATACTCTGAACAGTCTTGTCTTGTCCCTGTTGTCTTGATATAATTAAAGATGGCATTCTCTTTCACTATCAAAATTAATTACATGCTAATCCTATTAATTCAATGTATCATGCTGCCTCTTTATATTAGATGTTTTTAGCTTCTCTGAAACCAGTATAGAAATTGGCATCTGGAACTTGTGTGGTTAACACAAGTAATATGTGTGATAAACAGTCATGTGGTGGGAGTTGAGGGCATGTACATGTCAGGTCAGAAGACTAGAGACCCTTGTTATGCTATGGTAAAATACTTGATAACATTTTCCTCTGTGATAAGTTGAAAGGCAGACCTCATGGGACCCACCAAACATGTAGCCACAGAGCCAGAATGTTTGTTTATATGGGTTAGTCCTTGCTGCATTTAGCAAGGTACCACAAGAAAAAAAAATAAACACAGGCAAGACTTGGCAAGTGTAAAGTAGAGATGAAACAGAACAGATGGGGTGGAAATACCTCCTGCTTCTATACCTCAAATGGTAGTTGGGTCATAACTGTTCCCTCAGAGACTTTATTGAAGACTTACCATTAAGCCAAAGCAAAGAAAGATCAGATTAAGAGTGTCCCCTTTACACACACCTCACTGTTTCAGATGTCCTCAAGATAGGTGCCTTTAAAATCACGAAAGGAAGAATGGATCCCAGCAGCCAAGAAATAAGGCTGGCTTGGGAAGTATGTGCAGAAGGGTTTGTGTGTGGTGACTGCAACCTGGGACTGACTGGAAAAAATAAAATTACTAAGAAGCCCACTAAATTTTTGAAATCACAAACCTGGCTTACAAATGCCTGTGACTCTTTGAACCCCAAGCAAGTATATTCTCCATATCCACTTCAAATACTAGCATGGAAACAATGAACAAAGAAGACCCTCCCCAAAGGGCACAGCCAAGGGTCAAGAAAGGCAATGGTGAAGAGAGTTCCTCTGAGAGGGTCAGGACCAGTGTGGCAGGATGAACTAACCAAGGACACACTGGACTGTCAGAGCACAGAATCTACACAATTCCTGCCTCGTTAAGGACCACCAGTGAATTTGCGTTTTGTGCCTCCCTTTCTGAGTTGAAGCCTTAATTGCAGGAATGCTGTTCCCACACCCTATTGTGTGTGTGTGTGTGTGGATGGGAAAGGGGCACAGATAACCAGCCTTTTAGTTTATAGATCATTGGACAATGAGCAGCTTACCTCATTGAACAATGAGGACAGATCAAAAAGATTGTCCGTTGCCACTATGGATCAGGGCCTTGAAACATCAAGCATGGGCTCCCCTACCACCTCCCTCCACCCAGGCTGGGACACATGGGGCCTTTGACCCAGCGCAGTCACACAGGTGAGGGTGCCCTAGACAAGGTGGAAGGACCCTTATTCCTTGCCAGCCTGCATTATTCACCTAAGAGTTGTTATATGAGAGAAAAATAAACTTAAAGATTTTTATGTCACTGTTTAGGGGGATTTCTTTGTTATTACAGCTGTGTCTTGGTCCTCACGAGTTACAGCTATTCAAAAACTCACTTTGTCTGTTGGTCAGGTAAAGTCATGGGCAGTGAGCCCTAAGTGTCATACCCTGTGCCAGACTCCCACACCCACTTGCCTTGCCACCAGCCAGTCATTGTGATACTGCTGTCCAGGTAGCCGTGGCTTCTTGACAAGCTCACAGTCTCCCATCTACACCACTCCCTACAAAATTACACAGAATATAAGTGGTGGGACTGGAAATGGAGCCCAGGACTGTCTGACCCTGGAATTGCTTGTCTTTCTATTACATAGATGTTTAATTTTGTAACTAATCTTTGAACATACTGAACTCTCTCAGGAATGTAAGGCTGTTGTTTTTTAAAACATAACAGACATGTTTATTTTGCCTTTCCTATTAGATGTTAAAAATTATTTTGTCAATATTTTGATAACTTGAGTTTTGATATAAATAAATAAAAGCATAGTATGCCCAGTGCCAACTTCAATTAGTAGGCTTGGGTTCTGGGGATTTTCCATGTACTTAAGTTACAATTGAGTTTCTAGTAAAGTAATATTTTAGGCAAATGTAATAGGGCTCTGAGGTTCCATGGCGACTGCAATGAATACTGGGTAGAATATGTCATTTCATATCTTAACATATAGCAACAGCGTAAAGAAATAGGTACGAATAACTTTGAAGAAGGATGTACTTCACAAGAATGTTCTTTGGTTCACCTTGGTGAGATCCACCTGGTTACCTAAAATCTTATCAGAGAATGTTTATTACCTCTTTATGGAGGACAGTTCAGAGGAGGCAGTCTTCTTTATGTTGGCCGCTTGCTAATCTGAAGAGCATATACTTTTTACAATTGGTATTTGTTTATGTCAGTCTTTATTTTGCCTCCTAAGATCACAGATGTCTGGTGAGTGATGCTCCATAAACTGTCCAAGAAGCCAGATGCTTCTTCTTGGAAATTCTCATTGTCATAAGGCCAGGTGGGAAAATGGGCTCTCTAGATGCCCATTATGTCTAAAACTTGATGCCACCTGTGCCCAGCCTGGTTCTTTATGCCCTTGGGACTTGCGTCCCAGGCAGCTGTCCAGTGCTTCTTTATGGGCAAGTCAATGATCTGAATTGTCCATGATGGTTTTTCACCCTGAAGAGCTGCTATCCTATAAACTTTCATTACTCCCTTGAGTGTCCTCTGAGCTGTTGCCTGACTTTGGAGGGCAGCAAATTCAGCATCTCAAGGCAGGGGCTAGAGCTACCAGAAAATGGAATGAAATGATGATGACGATGATGATGATGATGTTGAAGACCGCTGACTCACAAGAGAAAGGGCAAGGGACATGTGACTCACAGAGCAGACATCCATTTGCATGGGGACGGATGGCAATTGGGTAAATGCTCAGAAACAGTGATCTAAGGAATGAACTAAGCCTACGCTGTGGTCCAACCAGAGGTTTCTAACATACTTTCTCCCTAAGCAGGTGTGTCACCCCAAGACTCAGAAAGTTGTGAAGCTGCTGGGAAAGAAGAGAGAGAAGTGGTGTCTGAAGATATGCCCTGTTTTAATTGGGCCCTCCAGTTAAACAACTCGTTTAAATGCAAGCATTTTATGTGATGAATCCCAGGAGGCCGCGTGGAAGGTGGGCGAAGTGGGCTTCGGAAGGTCAGAAGCCAACAGTGTGTGCCGCCCAGCAGTTACCACTATGGGCAACCGAGGCTCTACCGTAGTGGGAGGATTTTGCTACCTACCTCCTTCCACTCTGGGAAACAGTGAGCAGGTGAAACGGACTTTATAGAGCCCAACTGCTTTGATGTTGAAGAAAGGGTTAGACAATACATGTCAGGGTGATGTTTGGAAGATATGGATCAGGCTCTCAGTATCGAGAATCTATGGAATTCACAACAGATTCAAATTTGAATGACATTTCATGAGTGCCGAGCGTCATGCCACCTTTCATAAGATTTTTTAATTTTCACAATAATCTAAGTGTAAAGAAACTAATGCCTCGTGGAAGAGCCTATGGCCAATGTAGAGGAGATCTTAGACCATATTCAGGGTTCATAACAAAATACAGTGAGAGGCAAAAGGGAATATTGGGAAGAACAGGGATTTTGGAGTCTTCTTTCTGTCTGTGCTCTACTGATGGTGCTCAGGATAACACCCAAATCTCAACAACCAGCAATGGCATGAAAACAACATCGCAGAACAATGCTGGCCAGTGCCTGGAACAGGTGTGCCTGCCTCCATTTCAGCCCCGCCATGGACCCTGGGACAAGCTCCTTAGCCTCTCTGGGCTTCAGTTTCTTCATCGGTGAAATGGGTCTGTGATATCTACTTTAAAAGCTAAAATAAACTTTGTCAAGTTTACATAAGTTCAGTGCTATTTAATTTTTCTAGTACACACATTGGATGCCTTAACACCTTGGCGAATTTTCAAATGAGTTTGTTTCTGTTGTGAATATCAATGTCAACAATGAACAGTGCACTTCAGACATGTTCACATCTACATCCTGAAGTCAGAGGCTAGTGTTGAGAGAAACAACTTCCACCGCAACTGAGTTTAGCACTAATATAAAGTAATGTTTTCCTTTGTCTAAGTTTTTCCTTCAAGTGCCGTGCTAATTTTATAATTATGACTATCTTTCATTTTCGTTATTTTCATTCATTATTAATACATTATTAAAACAGTTATTAAGCACCTATTATATGCCAGGCACGAACTAAGCCAGTCCTGGATGAGGGGTGAACACTGACATGGTCCCTAGGCTCCCAGATCTCAAGAGTCTAGCTATGGGATCAGATACCAACAAGAACTGTAGCAAAAAATATTATTTTATTTGTGGTTCTAACCAGAAATACTGGCCATGAAAGATAACTAACACTGCATAATAAAGATATTGAGTACACCATTCCTAAATTAAATCTTTTAAAATGTTCATTTGTTCCCAGAAAGAAATTCCAGATGGATGTTCTGAGCCCTTGTTGAAGGACAGGTTTCAAGGACTTTTTCAGAGAAAATAAATTTAGTCTAAAAATCAGCAGTAAGGCCTGCTGTTGATTCATTGAGACTGAATTCAATTCGATTTAACCCAACTCAGTTCCACTCAGTGAAACTTAACCAACTTTCCTTGACTGTTGTATTAGAGTGGAAAGAGATGGCTCTTTCTCTCGGTGCCCTAAACATTCCCTCCCCTTCCCCAGCCCCTAATAAGCTTTAGATCTGACTTCTAGATTCTGCCACGAAATGAGAGCTCATAAGATGCCAGCAGGAATGAAGCAATTTATCAGAAAAATAATTATTTTTACATGAACACCGGTCTAATGAATGTCTTTCTGTGAGTCAGCATCAGAAGTCTCCATTTTCATGAAAATAAATGAATGAAGTAGGTGGAGGTGGTAAATCTAGACCAATAAGCTTCACTGTTAAGGCCGCTGGGAAACAAAGCATTTCAGCTCCAGTAAGCAGACACCAGCCCTTTGCATTGTGTGTGAGACCTGCCGCTGAATATGGCTTTGAAGTGAGCAGACAAAAGTCCTGACAGACTCAAAAGAACTAAACTTCTTAAACAGTGAGAGTGTGAGCTGAGGAAGGAGAGGGGCTGCCTTGGTACCACCGGTTAATTACAAAAGCCTATTTTGCATCCCTGTTTTTGGAATTGGAACTGGCAGTTACCTTTCTTATATTTCTTCTCATAACTTTTTTTTTCTTTTCCTTTTTACTCAACTTTCAAGAATATTTCCTCAATTTTATCTTCCAATCCTTCCGTTTGAGTTTTCCAGGATCTTTTTTGTTCCGTGTATTTCTTGCTTTTATTTCTTAACTACAACACAGTCGGTCTTCATTGCAGGATTGTAAAAAAGACCCTGCAAGCAGAAACTGTGCAATCAATGATCAATGGGGAAAATGGCAGTTGTTCTGTAAACATTAAAAATTCATGTAATACTCAGTGGGCATCTTTTCCATGTCTTGGTGAACTGTCATACTCCTTTCTAAGCTGAGATCAGCTTCCAACCGTTTATTGTGTGCTTAGTGTTGTGAGCCATCCCTGTGAGCCCTTTACTGCACCCGAAGTATTCTGCTGATATCACTTCCTGCTGGACGCTTCACCTTTTCCATCGCAAGCACTTCCATCTAAAAACAGTTGCCAGTTCCACCCTCTTGTCTTAACCAATCCTTGGGAGGTAGGTGCAGATTTCGCCCCAGCATCTTTTCCTGATGTAGCAACTTCACAAGATAGCTTAACACCAATCAACTCAGCCAACTCTTGAAACAATTAAACTAGCTTTTACTGGTAATAAAAGCTTCTTCTATTCCCTTGTAATCACCGTTTTCCTTTAATGGGGCAGCTCACATCAACACTTGACCTGAATGCTAGCACATTTATTTATTTTTTTTAATTACAGTCTTCAATCCGACCATAAGTGGCTTTCTGTTCCTGGTGAGATTTAATCTAAAAGATGTTGAAGCACCTCTACCTTGATTTTTATATTCATTGGGTCTTTACGGTGTGGTGCACGTGGGCCCCTTCCTATCGGGCTAGCTATCACTAGCTCGATTACATCAAATTTTCCTTGCTGGGTTACGTTTTTATTTATTTATTTATTTATTTATTTATTTATTTATTTATTTATTTTTATTTTTTAATATATCTTTATTGATTTCAGAGAGAGGAAAGAAGAGGAAGAGAGAGAGAGAGAAACATCAATGATGAGAGAGTCATTGATGGAGCCCGTGGCCCAGGCATGTGCCCTGACTGGGAATCGAACCCCGATCGCCTGGATCCTAGGTCGACGCTCAACCGCTGAGCCACGCCCGGCTGGGCTGGGTTGCATTTTTAGTTTCATTGCTGCACTTTCATCTCTGCTGGCCAAGTCCCTCTCTTCATTCACTATTCTGCAAAACGTCACATGGGCTTTTCAGTGGAGGCAAGGAGGCCACACGCCTACATACTTTGCTATCCGCGCGTGAGCTTACAGTCAGTTACCAATCAGGGACAGACTTTGAAAGAAGTGGTGGGACTGGTCACCGATCATGATGTGCGTCTGTTATTATTACTTAGTGACTGTGGGCAGAGAAGCTAAGAGAAAAGTCTACACAGTATGAGACCGCCCGCACTTAATACACGCGCACCTCAGAGACACTGTGGTTTTGGTTTCAGACCACAGCAATAAAGCAAGTCACATGAGCTTTCTGGTTGGCCCGAGCATATACAAGTCATGTTCACACTCTCTGGTAGTCTGTGAAGTGTGAATAGCATTAGGTCTGAAAAAATTTACATTCCTTAATTAAAAAATACTTTATTGCTAAAAACGGCTGACCATTGCCTGAGCCTTCAGCGAGTCGCAATCTTTTTGCTGGTGGAGGGTCTTGCCTCGATGTTGATGAAAATGCAGTCCCTGGGAAGCACCCTAAAAGTGAGGGCGACACAATGGGGTAGGCTGGCAGGCCATGGTAACTGAAACCTGCGCCGTAACCAGGGCCTGCTGTTATAGCTAAGCTGTGAAACTGATACTCATGCATCTGGGAGCCATGCAAAGTGAGAGCTGCCTCCACCTCTCTTATTTCGACAGAGGCATCGGTGACAGTTTTTACACGATTTCCCCACTGTTTCCGCCAACTTACGTTTCTCCATATTGATCTGTCTGCCCCTTTACCCGTTTCTTTTCTGCCTGTCTGGTCTCTGCTTTGATATTAGATATCTGCCTGATCCGCTCATATGTAAGAGTGGGGTATAAAAACGCATGTGTAGAGTTTGTTAACGTGTCTTTCCCTGCTGGGCCTTTCTTAGCGAGTAACCAATACTAATGCCTTTAAGCCTTATCTCTGGGGATGGTCAGAGTTCCAGGGAACACTTTTCACAGGTCCTTTCTGGAGAGTATACACCTGTGACATGCACAGTGTACACCTGTCTCCTAGGAGTCAAGAGGAAAGAGAAGGCCCGCTTCCCATGAACTCCCACAGGTGTGTTTTGGCACCTTTGTTCTTAACCACGGCAGGCCAGGGGCTCTATTTTAGCCTCTCCGGCGTCGGCTCAGGCGGGGCCGGGCAGTCAGAGCACCCACCCGCCCTTTGAGCCCCCCTGAGCTCCACTTCCAGAGCTGCATCGAATCGCGGGCCGGAGCATACCTGGGCTGCGTGCGGTGGACTCTGTCGCTTCCCCACTCTCCCGTTGCTGGTGAGGGTTCGGCTTTCCCTGGCCACGCACCACCTACCCGCTGCTCTCTAGTTTTCTAAATTCGGTTACAGTTTTCCCATTTCTTTGTCCTTGCGGGTTTGTTGTATTTAAAAGAAAAACCTTGCTGGTTTATTAGGGGGTTGTTATGAGGGAGAGAAGGTTAAATGTATACAGTTGATTCACCGACTTTATTTTGAAGCCTCTCATTAAAAAAAATAATGTGCCAATGGCTCTTTTTAAATATCCCGTCGGCCAAAGCAGAGTCAAGTATGAAACTGAATCTAATGTACGGATAGGAGATAATAAAGCTATAGAGGGTTCTCGTTTGTTTGTTTTTTAATTCTCAGCTGAGGAAATCTTTTCCATTGCTTTTTCAGAGAGAGTGGCAGGGAGAGAGAGAGAGAGATCAATGCGAGAGAGACACAGCAATGGGTGGCCTCCGGTGTGCACCCCAACTGGGGCCAGGCTGGGACGGAGCAGGCAACCGAGGTTCGTGCCCTTGGCCAGAATGCAACCCAGGACCCTCCAGTCCCCAGGCCTGCGCTCTAACCAGCGAGCCAACTGGCCAGGGCTACAGAGTTTTTTACTCTTTTCTTATTTTGCCTGCTCTCACAGAATACAAGATTCGCTGTTTCTTTCTGTTACTTTTCTTCAGGAGATGTTAACAAAGGCTTCACCATTCTTCCCGCACTGAGCTTTATGTTTTCGTGATCACAGCCATGTAAAATCCACCATAAATACTGTAAGGGCATCGCGTGGGAGAGATTTACAGCACTTTCCTGAAATGGTTTCAGTAGCCTCATTCCACCGAGCCTCCTGGCGTTTTTAATAACCCGCTTAATATACTCCGTCCTCCCCATCTGTGCGGATCTAACGCCGATTATACAGACACGCCACCTGACCACCGCGTTATGCGCGCCTGAGGCTCGCGTCCTCAGAAAGGAAACCTAAGCCTGCTCCTGTTACATTGTATCCGTTTGACTAGGTTCCTCCCGGGCAGATCACCGAGACCTTTGGAAAATTCGACCTTAGGCACATTCCCAGGCAATCACGACACTGCGTTTTGAAACCAGTTCGACGGAGCCTGCCCTGAGTCCCCTGCCGGGCAGCCCCGTGACCGGGTCCCTCGGGGAAATGCCCTGAGCGCCGCGGGTGCGGCGAGGAGCGCGGGGAGCCCGGGCGGCAGCCAATCAGGCGGCGCGCGGCTCAAGGTCGGATGCTCAGTCCCCGCCGCTCGCAGCCCCCAGCCGCACGCGCGCTGCACCGCTCCCGCGTGGGCGGCACCCCCAGGCGCCCCGGGGCCGAGCGGAGAGGGCGCGCGCCCGGACCCCTCCTTCTGCACGGCGGCCGGCAGTGCTGTGCGGGAATGTTCGCCTTGGCAGGTACCCGCTCGTTTTCCTTGAGTTGCTGCGTTTCTCGGGGACGCGGGGAGCAGGGATGCTGGCGCGGGAGGAAGGGCGCTCTGCTTTCTAGCAAAGCTTTGTCCCTGGGCCCGGTCCAGCCGCCGGGCTGCTCGGAGGGCTCACCTCGGGGGGAGTGGGCGGGAGCAGGAGAAAGCAGGGCTCTGCTGCCGAGGCTGAGCCTGCAGACCCTTTATTAGGACGGGCTCTTTGTCACTGTGGCTATTGTTCTGGGGTAAACTGGCTGAAAATGCAGCGTTAAAACCATCGCACTGGGCTCCTGCGGAGACCCAGGGAGGGAGCTGGGGGGGCAGGGGCGTGGGGCAGGGGTGCCATGCTCAAGGTTGCTGCGATTTACCCAGCTACCTGCCGGCCTGAGAAAGAAAAGGCGCCGCGCTGCTGATGGGAAGTAGAGAAAGAATTTTGTCACTGTGAGGGTTTGTCACTCTGTGCTTTTGACACAAGTTTTATAAAAGGCAAACACTGTGCGTATTCTCATCGGGCTTAATACCTCAGACGCCTTAATTATCGTTGATTCCTGACAGCTGGTGTCTCCGTCCGCAGGTCGTCAGCATGTTAGGAGCTCTTGTTTTAGTTGCCAAGGCAATTGGATGGATAATTTAATCTGCGAGAGTAACAAAAGACCCAGGAGGAGCGCTGCATCAGGTGCGGCAGGAGGCCGCTGTGTGGAGCATTTAATGTTTGGAGCGAGTCCCTCCTTTTGTCTCGTCTGATCAGGGATCTGTTACAAGTGGATAAAACAGGGGCTTCCGTCATGTATTGTGTATTTAGAGGGACACAGTCATCCCTTCTGTGCATTAGGCAAGATCGGATGTATGTCGAAGACGTTACGCTGTTAGCCACATGGAAAGGTCTCGCTGGGAAGTTGTTGGTCATCCAGGGTGGGACACTGGAGATGGCTGGTCAGCCGGTCCTCAGTGGTGGCCTGGGGTTGAGGTGCACTGTTGGTCCAGGTGCAGGAATGAATGAATGAATGAATGAATGAATGAATGAATGAATGAATGCGTGCATACATGCATGCAAGGAGTGTTCGGCTTCGTTTTCCTCTCAGTTATCTGTCAAAAGCCTGGCCCGTTTGAATTTTAATCTCCAAAGTGAATTGTGAGGGCTAACATTTTCAGATTGCATCTCGAAAGCTTTCCTAAGTAATGCAGTTCCTTTGTGGAGTTATTTTTTTTAAAAGAGGAGAAATATTAAGGCATTGATTGCAGTTTCTCAACTGCCAGGCCAGTGGTATTTTCATTCTTGTTTTTATTCGCATACTTATTAATTGTGATCTGTGCAGCTACATACACTTTGCCTCTGTAACATCGTCAGTTATGTGCTTGTGCTACACTTTGTGAATTTTGGTTTCTCTAAGTATGTATAAAGTACACGATTTTATTTACAAAATATCAGATAAGCAAGTAACACTAATATGTATCGTTAATATTTAAAAATCACTATTTAAACTTGAAAATTCACTCGTTATATGCAACACATAGTTCACTATAATGAAATCTTATAAAAATTAAAATATTAAATTTTCAGATTTAACAATCAACTATAAAATAAAAATAGGAATTTTTTCATATCTGTAAAATTTTTACCTTACTTATTTCTATGTTTAAAAGACACTGCTTTGGAGAAGGTACAATTAGCTAATTAATTGAATGGCCATTGGGATTTCATTAGCAACTTTGGTGAGTGGGGCCGGGAATATAGGAGTTAGTATTATCTTACAGAAGAGAACACGGAAGGTTAATATCTTGTACTTGAGCTGTAAGAACTGTTCTGACACCTGAGATGATGTAAAATTTATTTCTACTAGAGGAGGAATGGAAGAAATAGTCAAAATGTAATCTCAGAAAGTAGGGTTAGAGTCGAGAAAGCCTTTCAGGGCGTCAGGAGGCAAGTCAAGGAGATGAATTGAAGCAGAAGGAGGGGTGTTTTGCTCTGAGGCAATTCGGGGGTGAAAAGATGGACCCAGACTGGCCTTTGGCACCAGACAGACCTGGCTGCCGTCCCAGGGCTGCCTCGGCCTCCCTGCGTAACCTGGGCGCAAGAGCCCCACCCGCGGGCCTGTGAGAACCAGGAGTCCACGTAATTATAAGGAGTTCGCGTAAATATGAGAAGGGTGTAATTAAAAAGATGTGATAGCAAAGTCAATTGTGACCTTGTTAGAGCTGATCGGGTGGAGACGTGATTCCTCTGCCTTAGAAGGGGGATGGACTGCAGTGGGCGCCGGAGAAAGGCCCTTGTTCATCTGCGCCCGCCACCCCCTCCATTCTCTTCCGTCTCCCCAGGAAGGTCTCAGCGTCTACCTTTTGAGAGCATTGCCTTCAATGTAATGCTTTGAATGCTGTTTAAATGCAAATCGCCTTGGCAAGACTACTTGGAGATATTATTACTCCTTGGTCTTCTGGCAGGACCTGGGAGCAGATGCTGATAGGGGAATGCTGAGTAGGAGAGAGACTTTTTTAAAAAGAGGGGGTGGGGAGGTCCTGGCAAAAGGGATGCTATTGAGAGAGGAAAAGCTAATTGGAGAGTATAGAGGCTGGAAAACACATCCTGTCATAGCAAGATGACTTAATAAATGCCTACAGAGAGACCAGGTCAGTGAAAAACATAAATTAGGCTGTGGGTCCAAATTAAATGGAAAGCCCAGGTAGACAGCAATCTTGGGGAGACACAGGATATGCGCACACTTTGTTTTTCCTGGTCACCTCTGAGGATATTTGCTGCAATAGTGACTTCATGCTCTTTATAGGAAGACTTTATTTACTGGCTTAAAGGGGATTAAACAGGAAGAAAGAAAATGAAATCTAAGAAACATAGCAAATTTTATTTTTATGGCATAATAATTTTGCCAGGGTGCATGTCAGGAGATAATGGGAAGGGTGGCTTTGTTAAAAACTAACTCTGGCTGGATGTGCACCCACCTTAGCTCTACACTTAGAACATGGATGCAGCCTCTGAGCAAGAATGGTCTTCTCACCTGTGTAACCCTCTAAACTCTCCCCATTCACAGCGACTCAGCTGCACGTCCCAGATTCTCAAACTTGAACCAACTCCCTTTTGCTGCTCTGCTCCCATCTGTTTAACAGGACTGGTTAGATCCAGGGGAGGCTGCCTGCTGCTTGAGGACACATATTTAGGGTACTACCCAGGCAGGATGCTAAAGGGGAGGGTCCTGATGTTTCCAAGGTCATTCCCTCCCCCTGAGCAGTGTCTTAAACTCTACTTTTGAACCACGGACATGCAAACCTCTGGAAGAAGTGACTCTATGAAAAGCTACTTTGACTTTTCTGTTCCACCACTTTTAATACTCTGCCTCCTGTTTCATAGTTTTGGGGATGTTTGTATGTTTCCTTCACCAAATTGGAAAAGGAGAGGAAAAGGAGAGGGTCCGACTTGAAATTCACCATTCCCTCACAAAAGGCCTGCCCCCTACACAGTATTACACAAATATTTGTTCATCTTATTAACACAGTCCATTTCCCAAGAAGCTCGTCCGTGTATGCGCTTGAACGACCAAGCTACCTAAGGTACTTAGGATGAAGTGGCTATATTATTGACCTCTGAATAAAATCAGTGAATTAGGGGAAAATTACTTTGTCCGACATCTCTCAGCAGCCTCAGGTCAACGTATCCTGGCAGCCTCATGGCACTGCTGACACCAGGGGACTGTGCCTATGTCCAAGCAAATCTGATAAGTCCACACAGATAGAGTGATAGGTCACTGTCATTAGTGTAGGAGCCAAGTCCAGAACGTGCAGTGGCCAGGGGGCTGGTGAGAGCGGCTTCCAAGGGACACCCGAAGTATCTGCCACCTACTGGGAGGTGGGGGTGGCGTCCAAGCGGGACAAAGGACAGCAGCCATCGCCAGCAGTGAGCTGGGCTTCCAGAGCCAGATGAAGGACTTCTAGAATGAAAGCCATTTTTCAGATATCCTATGAGCAGCCCTGTCTCATCCCTCACAATTTTGCAAATCCTTCTTGTGACTTCTCAAAATCTTTGTCATGGACTGGGAAAGGAAGCCCACTGTGTTTTCCTTCATATGACTGGCGTGGTGATGTGATGGCACCTGCCTGTTAACAACCAGGACTGTGTTGTTATCAAATAAGGCAGGTCATGGAAAACAATGGAGTTATTCTGCTGGAATGCTACCAAAAAAAACAAAAAAGTTGCTTTGTTGTAGTCTGATGTCATTAAGGGATCAGGTGGAGGTGGCATCTTGGGTTTATAACCTGGGAATCGGTCAGTGGGGTGCTATCCTTCCCTCCCCTCTTCAGACTCCCTCCGTTAGAATGTTTCCTCTGGGCAGACCCAGGGACCCCTGGAATGTTCATTTGGTGGACATTCGCCTTCCTCTTGACCCACGTGGGGCCTCGTCCGTTCACAACTCGGTCACAGAGACAGCTGAGCTCCCCCCCAGCACCGTGCGACAGGCAGCCGCCAGGGTCCAGGCCGCTGTGGCATTTCTGGGTGTCTCTCTGAAGCACACTCAGCCTGTTCTTCGAGGTCAAACAAGCAGCACTAGCTCAGAAACAACAGCGACAGACTCTCAACAAGTCAAAATGTGTATTAAAAACGATTGTTCCCAGCACAGGCCTGTATTACTTAAATCTCCAAATATGCCCCTGCTCACTAAGTCCAATCCTTTCCAAAATGTGGAATAAATAGGTTGTGAAATTCACAACTGGGTGGGCTGGACTCACATCCTGACTGTGCCGTTGCAGTAGCTGACCGGTTGATTGCCACACCAGTGCGAGGAGATTGGTATCTATCCACCTTGTGCTTCACTTGAAATTTAAATAGAATAATGAATGTCAAGCATCCATGGTGCTACCTGCTGCAGAGTAGACATTTAATAATTCGGGAACAATTCTTTCTGCTCCACAGTCAAGTCCCAGCCATAGTTGGCACAGCACAGAGGAGGCTTCTGACATCTGTTCCACCCCAGCAGCCCTGCCCCACCAATCCACTGCCTGTTTCTCCAACCTTATTTTCTGGCTATACTTGGAGTTCTCAGGCACGGCATGCTGTTTCAGTCTGCATCCCACTCTGTTTGCCTTTACAACTGTGTCGTTGCTGCTTTGACATGGAACGCAGCATTTCTCCCTCTTCCCGTTCCCCAGAAATCGCCTGTGTGTCATTAAACACATAGCTCAGGATGATCTGCTTCTTGTCAGGGATATTCTTTGTACCTTAAATAAGAGAGCTAACATTTGATGATTCTTACTACATGTCAGGTGCTCTATTAGGTAACTATTTTACACGAGTTATTTTATTTAATAGTGAAATTCATTATTCTACTCATCATGATATATTGTCTGTCTTCCCCACTACATTTTGATCTATCTGTCTGTACAAAGAAGTGAGTGTCATAGCTTGGATGGATGTATGGATGGATGGATGGATGGAAAGTAAGTTGGATGGGTAGAGAGGACAAATGTGTATTAGGGGGTGTGAAACTGTTCCCTGAGATGGACCAGTATTTTAGGGAGAAAATTGTAATGAAGCCCAAGAATTTTTAAGAAGATACTATGTAAACAGAGAAACAAACACAACTTAAACCAGAATGGACTGGTGGAGACTGGAGAGGTTCAGGTAACTTCAGTTGGTCTGATAGGAAACAGTAACAATAAGAACAGAGGAGAGGCTAAATTAGGGCATCCTTGTAGAAAATGTCCAGGACTGCGTCAGTTTCCAAAGGAACTAGCCAGAGAGGTCTCGATAGAAAAAGAACCAAGGCTTCTGGATTAATAGCAATGCATTCAGGTTAGCACTTCCTTGGAGCTAGACCATATGTTAAGCACATTACATGAATTGACTCATTTAAACTTAATAATAGCAATTATTAATAGCAATGCATTCAGATTAACACTTCCTTGGAGTTAGACCATATGTTAAGTACATTACATGAATTGACTCGTTTAAACTTACTTTTCAAAACCCAAGAATAAAGGGGTTTTGTAATCCCCATTTTACAGATGAGACAACAGAGGCAGCCAGAGTTGTCTAAGACTCTAGAGCTGGAAATTAGAAAGCTTGGATTTGAACCCAAGTCTGCCTGACTCTAATGCTCACATCCTTTACATGCTGCTGTTCTATCTGGCTCTTTAAGTCAACTACGGGAGATGGCTCAGGCCAGAGAAAAGGTGAATTACTTTAAAGAAAAACCATGACAATCAAGAGATCGAAAGCAAAGGGGACTGAGACACTAGAGGAGACAGCCTTCCATTCCAAGCTAAACTCATTAGGATCGTGAGGGTTCCCTGCCTATAGAGTGTACCCCTCAGAGTCCCGTTACTGTGGACACTGAAGACCAGCCCCGTCTGTGGGTGGCAGTCCTCTGGATGCGGGAGTAGGGAGGCGATGGGAGAGAATTTAAGAAAACCGAAAGGGGTAAGCTGCAGCCAGGGCCAGGGCTTTGGAGGCAAAAGTCCTCCTTTCTTCTTGGACCCCATCCTTACCGTAGCTGTGTGACTGTTGAGGGATGAGGTAGAAACTGGAGCAGCGACAGGGCCAAGTTATGGCCCGGGGACCCATGTGTTGGCTCACTGCCCGGGGAGATCTGTCTGATTTTATCACCCGAGCCCGGAGAGTCAGTGATGAAGGATGGTTTCTGGAGTCTGAGAGCACTGCGACAAGGCGTATTTTGCATTTTGTGTAATTGAATTAGCTGTGGTTTATCTGGTTGACAAAATGAAAGCTAACTGGCATTCGGGGGAGGCTTTATCGTTTTATTCGGCACCTCGCGCTTTGCGCTCTAACGACGCGCGCCGTGGACTCTGCCTGGTCACACAATAGGCGCAGGTGTGCGTTGTGTTGAGTTTCTGCCACTGACGTGTTTGGAGAAGAATGAATCCATTCTTTGGAGGAGAAAATTAGGTGGGTGAGGAGACGGAGGCTGCTTTTTATTGTGTTTCATTTGGTTTCCATTCCCTTTGCTGACATTCTGGTTAGAACACTATCTACCGAGGGAAAATATTTTGCAACATCCGCTGCTCAATAAATGTCACACATTGATCTTTCTGGGATTCGTATCTCTGTCTCTCATCACAAGTCGTGTGCCTCACGCACCTTCTGGTCCTGGCAGACGGCACAGCTTACAGACATATCTGCGGGGAGATGGTTCTTTCCAGCCCACGCTCTCCCCCACCCCCCTCCTGCCCTCACCCGCATTAGCTGTTCTGCGTTCAGATTGTGACAGTGACCCCGAAACACATCTCCCGGCTCCCCCCGCCAGCCTCTGCATGAACGCCAGGATTCTCTTTCTAAAACTCAGATTTACTCATGTGAGCAACGTCCTGCAACTCTGTTCTCAGGATAAACTCCAGCTTCTCCAGGCCTTACAGTCCTCGACTGTCTCTAATTGTCTCGGCGTCCCTCACTCTGTATTCGACACATTTGGAACTACTGCAGGCTGCCAGACATATCTTGTTATTTCCCCACACCCCTCGCCCGTCGCTTCCCTCCTCCTACCCCTAACGCCTCCCTCTCGGCGCGTCCCCTCTCACGGCCACCCTGCGCTCCCACTCGCGTGGCATGGATCAGACGACCTTCCTCTAGCCTCACTTAGCACCCTGTTCATATTCCTAACACTTGGACCATGTCTCCTTTATGTTTGGTTCTCAGTAAATGTTTGTGGAATGAATGAATGAATGAGAAAAGTGAGCATCCTCTATAATAAAAATGGCAAAGAAAAAGATATATTCTGTAAAAATGTAACAAATGGAATTCTATAAGAGGATCTGTAGATGACATCAACTGCGCTTCCTAAAGATTTGTCAGAGTTGGGCACTGATCAGAAAATAACTTGGGTTTTGCCTCATCATGTTTCAGTCACGCTGTAAAATGTGGCCCATTAAATATGCTACCCTCTGACCTAACAAGTCAGAATTTTGAGGCCATACTTTTAAAATTTGCTAATGAATACGGTATACCTCTTCCGTGTTGCTAATCCGGTCTGTACATTTTGTCTTCCTCATTTATTCAACATTGTTCTGTTAGAAGAGAGCTGATACTGTTCACAAATTTCTGAAAAACTGAAAACTTCTCATTGCAATAGCTGCTCTATTGACTAGTTGGCAGACTCAAATAGGTAGATTAAGTCCCCAGCAATCACAAAGTGGTTGTAGTATTTATCTTAGTAATTGCTGAAGGCCAATATTCTATTCGATGTTCAGGGGCATTTTCCAAGTCAACGCTGACTTTGAGTAAAACGTGGAGAGCATTGGCATATATAAGCGTTTTGTTTAAAGGGATTCATAAGCTCCGAAGGCCTCCAGAGCACTAGTGATCTTATATTTGGAGCATCTTCCAAAGCCTTGAAATCAGGGCCCTTTCCCGTGTGAATTGTTAGATGCGGCATTTGAGGAATTCAGTAACAGATTGTTAGACATAAATACTTCAGCTGCGGATGGTGGTACCAATTCTAAACTTACCTGCGCTATAAGATTAAAGGGAACACGCATTGTTTGATGATTGCTGGACCCATCATAATATGTATTGGCCTACCTATGACTTTATGAAACTCACAGAATCATATTCTTTTATACTTCTCTTCATTTTCCAGGACATCAAGTCACCTGATCTGTGCCTAATGACTGCTTTCAATGAGCTTCATATACGTGTTGCGGAATTCTTTTGAATGTCAACACCTCCTTGTTAAATATTTATGACTCTGTGCCACACTTCAATGTTTTTATAATGTAAAATGCATAAATGCATCCAAAGGGCTGTGTGGTTTCTGCACTATGTAGTGTAGATCCAGATTGTATATCTGTGTCTTTATAGTATCTGATTTTACTAAACTATACAAATTCACAGCCTTGACTCATTGGTTAGAAATGGAAGATATGCAATCCAGATCCTTCGATAGGAAATAAAAGTGAGACTCAGCTGATGCAGGTATATAAGTGGCTTGGCCAACACCGTATACCTATCAAGAGAAGTGTAAGTGTTGGAACCCAGGTCTTGATTCTCCCAAGCCAGTGTCTGCACAATGGCTTTGATTTTGTCCCTATTATCTGTACCTGGGGCCCTTAACTACATTTCTTGCCAGTCACTTGTTAGAATTTGTATCATATCTGGAAAAGGAAAGTAGATGGCTATTTGAGTAATATTGCAGAAGAGGGAATTTTCATAAAATGGTTCCTAAAAGGCAAATCTACGTGGGACATAGCTTTGGAGGGTACTTTTCCAGAACACCACCATTAGCTTTGCTTCAGCATTTTTACATTCAACACTCAAACAAATATTCAACATTCCTAACAAACAGAAAAGCTGAAAGAATGGCACATCAAATACCCACTACCTAGGCTAAATTATTAACATTTTTCCACATCACTACATCCCATGTGTGTGGGTTTGGAAGAAACATTTGAAATTAAGTTGCAGACATCATGGCACAGTCATCCTAGACACTAGAGGGTGGAAGGGTAAGGACACTATTACTCAGAGCCTCAATTCCATGACACAACTAAGAAAACTGATAGTTTTCTGATATCATCTAATGTCTGTTTATTTTTTAAACTTCTTTGCTTCTTTTAAATTATTTTATTCTTTGTTCTCCAACCAGATTATATCTGAAGCTCATGTACTTAGTCTCTAATAATCTAGTATATTCCCCACACGCACTATTCCCCACCATAACATTGACTTTTCGAAGAGAATGAACCAGCTGTCTCATAAAATGTCCCATAATCAGAATTTGTGTGATTGTTTCATTATGATGTTTACCATGTTTCTCATTCCCTTTGTCTCCTATAAACCAAAAATTCGATCTTACAACTTGAATGATACTGTTTGTATGTTTTGGCAAGACTGTGTCCTAAGTGATGTCTGATGTGGCATCACATCTGGAGGTGCCCACTTTCATTATGTCAGGGTTCAGCAAAGCTGCATTTGATTTTTTGGTTATGGTGGTAACTGACAGATTGTCTCATTATAAAGAAAAGTAGGTTGGGTCAGGGTACAAAAGTGAATAAAGATCATGGTAATGAACTTAGATTTCATTTTTTATGTGCTGAGAAGACATGAGAGGATTTAAAATGGGAGAATTATATGAGTTAATTTCTCTTTTATCTGTTCATTCTTGGACTGCAGAAGGACAGACATGGAAGCATGGAGACCAGTGAGGAGATGAGGGGCTCGGACGGGGTTAGTTAGAGGTCATGGCTGTGGACATAGTGAGATGTAATAGGGTTCTGATATATTATGATGGAAGCACCTATAGGATGGGTTAAGTATGTGAGGAATAAGGGTAAATGGCAGAGAAGCAAGTTTGTGGGGAAGGATTTTAATAAATTCATAATCCTGTCTAGGCCTTGTAAAGCCTGAGCTTCCATTAGTCATCCAGGTGGTAACTGGATTGTTGACTAGACCAGTCTAGGGATCAGGTGAGCGGTTAGGAATAGAGATACATGCTTGGGAGTCATCACTGTTTAGATGCTATTTAAACCATGGGACTGTCTGAGTTCAGCAAAAGAGAGAAAAGGCCAAGGACCCAGTTCTGAAGCATTCCTACATTTAGAGGTAGAAGATGAAGAAATGGTCAGAGATGTAGGAATAAACCCCAGAGAGTGTGTGGTGTCCTAGAAGATAAGAACGCTTCAAGAGGGAGAATGCCCTCTGGGTTGAGCGCTACTAAGAGGTCAAGCAAGAAGAGGACTTTGAATTCACACGTTGGTGACTATGACAAGAATGGTTTCCTTGGTGTTATGGGGGGTGAAAGGCTTGCTGGAGTGTATTCTCAAGAGAATGGGAGGTAAGAAAGTTGAGACAAAGTGTAGGCATCTACGGGGAAGGGGGCAGAAGAGATGGAGCAGCAGTTGGAGGGCTGTGTGGGCCACAGAAAACACTAACTTTTTGTTAAGATGGAAAATATTAGAACCTATTGGAATGCTGATGGGACTATTCCAGGGGAGAGGAAGAAACTGGTGATTCTGGAAGACATTAAAAAACAATTGCACGGGAGAATTTATTGAGTAGTGAGAGAGGTAAAACCTCCAGTACACAGTGGACTGGTTTGTCTTACACAGAGAGGAGAGACAGTTTAATAAGATGGGAGAGATGAGAAATTTAGGTGGGTGGTGTATTTGGGGTAGAAACGAGGTCGTTCTCATCAGAATACTTCTATGAAACATAAAGCAAGACCAGCAGCTGACAGTGTGTCCCAAAGAACAAAGGTTGAAGGATGGAAAAGAAGACTAAAGGGTGTCATGTAGTCCTGTAGGAGAGGGAACATGATCTGTTCATTGAGGAAGAGGGACTGGCCACTTTGGGACATAAGAACAGTTCTAGAGGTTCTTTTTAGCAAAGGATTTAGTGTTTGCTCTTTTGCTCAGCAGGTATGCAGGTCCCCACCCCTGAAGGTAATCACCTAGGAGGGCCAGTCAGCGTTGACATTAAGGGATTGTGGTGTCACTATAGAGCAAGAGGTTTGAATTCAGGCACATGGTTAAGCAGCCATTTCACTTACCCCTTGAAAATCTCTGTTAAGAAACTGTGTCAGCCCCATCGCATAACTGAGTCAACAGAAGTTGAGAGACGTTAACTTGCCCAGGATTATACAGCTAATAAATTGCAAAGAATGAGATACTTTACAGAATGGCACCATGGACAAGGAACACATTTCCCAAAGGTTTAGGAAGCACTTCCATCTAATTCTCTTAAAGTACTCATGCCCTCACACTGCCATATGACTAGTGACTTTTCCTTAAAATTGGACGAAAGTAACAAGCAGACAGTAAACTGTACCATAATTGAAAACTAATCAGATGCCCTATTAAAAGAGAATAACATCATTCAAGGAGACAATGGTGAGGGGAAGTTCAGTTAAATTTAGAATAAAAATTACATTCCTGCAGTTTTTAAGAATATAGCCCTATTGCTCTCTAAGAAAATGAGTTTGCTTTTTAAAGCATCCTGATTAGACGTTCCTGGGCAATTTCCACCTTCAGGGAAATTGGTAACCTGGCCTGTGCTGTGCAGTTAGCAGTGAGAGCAGAAGGTGGGTAGTGAGAGGGGCAGAGAAAGGCTTGAGCACATTCCGAGACCTGGAGAGCAAGGAAAGTCGCTGTAAATTGCATCTCTATTAACCACAATGACCATATTTTCTGCCCCCCAAACTGGGACATGTGGCCTGACAGAGAGAAAGAATATCCCCAATTAGGATTATCACAGCGACGTGGGCTTCGTGGTTAACATTCAGTTACCAGTGGTGGAAGGGGTCACTTGGAAAACTCAGGCTTGCAATTGAGGTCAAAGTTGAGGAGATTTACTTGAAAATTAATTTCTGCATATGTCACACCTGTGAACGTGTAACGCCCTGTCTCGAAAGCCCATCAGCGCCTCTCCGAGACCTCCCCCACCTGCTGGGCCTGCATTTAGTGGCTTTCTCACATCACGTGTGGCTTTCTGGCACTGCCCATTGCCCACGCTGACCTCCCCCGAGCCTTTGTAGTCCTGGCACCTAGGAGCGGGCCCTCACTCAGTAGGTCCTCAATAATGTTTGCTGAAGGCCCGGGGCGCGGGTGAGCCTGGGGCCAACCCCAGCCCGACTCAGCTGCGTCCCTCAGCACTTCGCCTGTGAAGGCTTCGTATTTACTTCTCAGGTGCACCTGGATCGGGGGCTCGGTTTGAATGGCAGAGGCCTCCGCATTGAAAACATCTCTGTGCACCTCCTCCCACCTCATTTTCAGAGATAACTTACGTCTCTTTTTCATGTTCCCCCGTAATGCTCCCCAGCCATACCTCAGTTGTTGGTGTCTCTACGGAGACTAAATCACGTTTTCCACCCATACACACCCCTCAAAAACAGCCCACTTCCCTAGTTTGTAACCCGATAGTTTCAAATAGGTGATAACTGACCCTATCAATACCCTAGTTAAAGTTAGTACATCTCAATAACTCATTCTTTGGAACTGGCAATGGCTAGTCAGTGGTCCAAATGCTGTCCTTTTTGCGGTGTTTGTTCTGATGGTTAAATATCTTAACATGAGCCAAGCACTCGGGAGGGAGCTGGTGCATGGTGAGCTCCGTTTATGTGTTTGCTTTTACTCTGTCGTCTCTACATTTCGACAAACACACGAGGGCAAAGCCAACTGGTGCAGAAGTCAAGGACTCTCCTAAACATCTTGCCTCCCTCACTTTTATTTGAGTTTCCATTGCAGACAAGTGGTCTGTCAGCATGGAATCATCGATGGGAAATTTTCTACTGACAGTAGACTCGGTCCCTGCATGGTGGGCAGAGGAACATGGAAACGGTAGATACATTGGATTCCACCCCTTGTGCCTTTAAGATCAAAAAAAGCTTCTGTGCTATTTGGCTTGGTTTTTGTTATATGGCCCACTGAGCAACTGATACTTTGCCCATTGGTTTGTGGGTATGAACTGTGTTTCCTTGTATTTTCATCAAGAATTGGAGAAAGAACAATGATAATCTTTGGTGGTTGGTTTATTTTAATATCTTTAACTATTTGATCTGAGGTTTAAAAAATATATAACATATTTGATATGTAGAAGATGCTACCAAAACATCTAAAATGCAAATTATGCAGAAGCTGCTTGACGCTGTAACAAACTATTTGCAAGAGCCATGATCAAGTACCTTGTACTTAGAGGAGTCCAGGGATGCACACTGGGAACCATGAAACGAGTTTCAGGAAAAGGGACCTAATTTTGAGTACCTAGTCAGGCTCAAATGTTAAATGCCTTGTTTTTGCTCTAACATTCCTCTTTACGTTTAGTCAAATGTAAAATCTCACATTGCTTTGTGGAAGGATAAACGTTTTCTAAATTTCAGAAAATCGGATGTCTTTATTCGAGATGGGTATCTTCGTTTGGCTTTACTGCCAGAGTACAAGCCCCAGATTGTCTTAGGAGAGTGCCTTAGTCATGTTTTCATACTTAGGGGCCTGCAGCGGTCATACCATCAAGAGTGGTACTCGACACCAACTGCGAAATAAATAAATGAAGGAAAATCCTTTTGTCCTCCAGACCCTTACCAAATAGTTTTTAAAAAAATATTTAAATTGAGTTTTAGGGAGAGGGAGAGAGAGGAATATCAATGTGAGAGTGAAACATTGATTCCTGCTTCCTGCACGCCCCCTATGAGAGACAGAACTCACAACCTGGGCATGTGCCCCGACCGGGATTTGAACTAGGAACCTTTCATTGTATGGATCACACCCAACCAACCAAGCCACACCAGCCAGGGCTCAAATAGTGTTTGAGTTGTATATTATCCCATGAGGGCATGAGCGAAAAGACATGAAGGTGAAGAGAGAAATCAGCAAAATTGACAGCTAGAGAAAGAGCCCACTGGGAATGAGGTCTACCGGGGCAAGTTTGAGAATGCATCTCCTCTAAAGATTTTATTTTCCTGTGGGGAAAAACGCTTTGAAGAAGAAACTTTTGATTTAGAACAAAACTAGAATGTCTGGAAAGTGTGCATCATAGCAGGCTAGATATAGAGTTAAGAGCCAGTCAGAGGTCAACCTCTATACCTAAGCTTTGTAATCTTTTCAAGAAGGATTCTAATTTCCAGTTCCCTACTTTCACCACAACACCACTGCTCTCAGTTAAACTGTGTCCTCCGAAATTCATGTTTTGAAGTCCTAACCCCTAGTACCTCAGAATGTGACCTTATTTGGAAATAAGTTGGTTAAATTAATTAGCTGGGATGAGGTTATATTGGGAATATGGTGGCCACCTAATCCACTATGACTGGTGTCCTTATTAAAAGGGGAAATTTGGACACAGACTGACATACATATGGAAATATGACATGAAGATGAAGGCAGAGATCAAGTGATGAATCTGCCAGCCAAAGATTGGCAGCAAACCACTAGAAACCAGAGAAGAGGCATGGAACACATTCTCGCTCACAGCTCTCCAAAGGAACCGACCACAGCCAGCCCCATCGACACCTTGATGTTGGACTTCTAGCTTCCAGGGCTCTGAGATAATAAATTTCTGTTGCTTAAGTCACAGAATTTGTGATATTTAGTCATAGCAGTTCTAGGAAACCAATAGACCCAAGAGATGATCCGATCACTGCCCTAATCCTTTAATGGCTCCTGCTTAATACCACAGTTCACAAGAATTCTGCAGTCACCCTGCGGAAGTGCTGTAACTTTAAATTAGACATAAGATCATTGGGCGGGTGGTGTTTTCATAATTATCCTTGAGCGCTGGGCTGCTTTGGAGACAGTGTTGGTGCTGGTGACTCAGACCTTCCCGAGGAAGCTGCCCGTTGGTAGTCACAGGGATGTTTCATCAACGGTGCCTTTCCGAGTGACTGAAAGTATCCATCACAGCGCTGAGCTCATGGGATCCCCACCTCGTCTCCATGGTGTAATGATAAAAATGCTTCATTGGGAGAGGAGACCATTTTTAGGAGGAACATTTTGAAGCAGAAGGTATAAGAAGAATTTTGCTTTTCCCATGAGTGCCAAGGCATTGATTAGAGAGAATTGAGAACATCATAGGAGGATAATTGATGAGTGATCCTTAAACATCTGCATTTATAACAGAGGTACAAGACTCAAGAAAATGTATGAGCTGCCAGAAAAGGGGGTGTTCCCATCGGATAACTCACAGAAAGGGATCGTGGCTGGCCAAGGGGACTGAGCACTGGGTGGCCACCTGCTCCAGGTGGCTGAATAGACGCTGCTCACAGACACTTGCCAGTGAATGCCGCCCTGCCACTCAGCGACATTACCTTTAGGTGACTCTGCTCTTCATGTTTTCTAATAAAACTTGGCTTTGGATAGAGAGAAAAGGCCACACAGTTCGTTTAGATCCTTAATGGTGTTGACTTGGCAGAAGGTAATGGGTCTATTTTTAGCCAACCTAGTATTTAACCTGTGGGGAATTTTTTTTTAAAAAATGATGACAGTAGTCACTGGCCAAAGTAGACATCATCATCCGTGCCATCCAGAATTAAGGGGTTCAGAGAATCCCAGCCGGTCCTGCCTGCTGGCGGTGACAGCCCACACTGTAAACACTGCCTCTGCTGAACCCTCTGGTGTCCCCCACACAGTTTCTCCAGATGCCGAGGGGCTCGATCCCCTTTTCCCTCCATGGGCGCTGCCTTCCCCTCCGCCCCTCCCAGAGCTGCCCGGCTCCTTCTGAGTAACCTCATTTCCTCGTGATCTTGGGGACCGAGCCCCATCCTGCAGCTGGTACTAAGGTGTTTGTTTGTTTGTTAAGATATAAAGTAAGTTCCCTCCGTGAGAGGCTGACCAAGGCCAGCTCCCATAAGAATCCTTTTTCGCCCACTGTTCCTTCCTTCCCCTGAGCGCCTGCAGACTTACAGACGACCACTCACTCACACACCCTTGGTAAAGTTCCTCCCTCTCTTTTTCTTTTTCTTTATTTTTTGTATAAGCATTCTTTCTTCTCTCTCTCTTTCTTTTCTTTAGTTTTTGTATAAGTACCCTTATCATAGTCAGACTAGAGGCTTTTCCAGGACCCACATTTTCTCTTTAGCTCCTGAGATAGTGCCGAGTATGTGGAAGTGGTCCACAGACACTTGTGGGCGGATGGAGTCCCTCCTCCTTTCCCACTTTCTCACACTCCCTCCTCGCTCCCTCCTCACTCCTTTTTCCCTCTTCTAGTTTAAATAAGAATGAACTACCAGAATGACACATTCTCCAATGTGATTATAATCTATGCACTTTTGCATAGAATTAGTTACATGATTATATCATATCACAAAAGGGAAATACGTCTAATCGTTTAAATATATTTTTGTGTAATTTTCATTTAGTCAGTATGCCCCTTCACTATTATGACATTATGGTTTAATAGGGTTGGCATACTAATGCTCTCAGTTTTGGAGAGACATACGTGGTACTTGGGCTTTTATAAAAATATGTTGCAAGAATACATTAATTAATAAAGGGAGAAGTAGAAATTCACAGAATTTCTTATCCGTGTGATTGCTACTTTTGTCATCACAGAATTCTGCCTCCTTGTTTTATAGGAAAAAGAATATAGAAACTATGATTTTCATATGGATTGGAAACAAATGGGTAGCAGTTCAGGGAATAAGTCCTATTTCATGGGTCATGTGATAGTGTAAAAAGAAATATTTCATTGAAACAGAAAAAGCTCAAGAGATTTGAAATTTCCCAATTAAAAACTGTATCCTAGTGTTAGAGTGGAGATATGCTTTTCCCACTCACATAAAATAAGACAAACTACAACTGTGTGTTATTTTGGTGTGTCTGGGCCTATGCAAAACACCCCAGTAAACAAGTGCAGAATTACCAGTTTCGTAAGTTTTCAGTATAACGTGCTGATTCCTGTATAGAAATAATGACAATAACAACAGCTGCACTCGGGTAGTTTTAAGTGCTTTACATGCATCATCTCATTGCTCCTGACAGCCATACCGTGAGGCCAGTTCTCTTACTTTCTCCATTTTACAGGTGGCGAAATGAGGCCAAGAGGTAGAGTAACCACCCAAGGTCATTCTCCTTTCAGTGGCCGAATAGGAGGCTTAACCCCCAGGTGTTCTAACGCCAAAAGTCAGGCTTTTAAAAATCTCTTTGCTCTCTTAATAAAAGTTGACCTTGGATAAAACACCCAGATGAGGCGTTTGATTGGACACTACTTCAAGCTCAGTCCTAAAAGACTCTGGAAGCTGAAGACGGTGACTTAGAGGTTGGGCCTTTCTACAGTGTGTGAGCCTGAATCCTTGAAGTCCCTCAGAACTCATTTCACACCCTCCAAGTGTGAACCGGGTCAGGTGAACAGAAGCCTTCCTCTCAGATCTGCAGGATCAGAGATCTTGCCTGCTGGAGCCTGGGAACCCACAGCTTCTCATAGGATTATTATGTAAACTGAGGTTTAGAAACCACTGTTTTAAGCATGATTGCTTTCTTTTTATAGGCAGGAGAAGATTTCATTCAAATGTTTAAGTTTGAAAGAAAATCACTGTTATTATGATAAACCTGGTGTTGCCAACTAGTGGCCTGAACCAAAGCCCTTTTTCCTTTGGTTAGGAGTTTGTTTTTTTCTTAAAGAGAGTTTGAACACCCATTCAGAGGGCTGCCCCTTCTATTTCACTACACTGCCTACAGCTTCCTAGCATGTCATGCTTTTAAGACACCAGCCTGGTCCCTAAAGATAGCTGGAAAAAAAGAATATTCTTTTAAGTGGAATCCAATAGATAACGGGATAAATGACAATACTTCTTGGGCCCTATCTGCATGGCTCTCCCACACTGCTCTTGCCTTGTCTACATAGCAATTCTTCTCTTTATTTATGAGATTAGATAAAGAAGGAGTGCCTATAAATGACTCAAAACGGTATCCTCATATTAATTTGTAGGCTCAACCCTTTCTGATAAAATAGAAAGGAAAGAATGGGGAAGAATATACTAGAAATATGAATATTTTTCAGAAAGTAGGGGAAGAGAAACAAATTTTATATTAAACTGAGAAGATAGCATATCAAGTCAAATGGATCGGACTTCAGTGTCATTTGATGATAACAAATTTTATAGGAATTATGTATCCCTTAAATGTTCAGAGTCTAACAAGAGTGCATATAATCAATGGCTTTGGAAGGAAGAGCTAGTTCAAAATTCATCAAGATACATTTTGGGGGAAAAAATACTTATTTGGTGAATCAAAGCAACCTAAAGAAAGAAAAAAGATAGAAATGACACATAACCTTAACTATATTCAATCAATATGGGTAATTAGAAGTAACTACTAAGTATATGTAATTTTTTAATTAAGGCCTAATAGAATTTTACCTTATTTTTTTCATTGGGAGTCTTAAGTCAAGGACAGAGTGCTGAAAATGTTTTTTTAATAAGTTAAAACTAAACAAATAAAAAAACCCGAAACCTATATGAAAATAAATTAATATGATTTTAAAATCAATAACATGCTTTTAAAAGTAAGAACTTGTATAACCTTCTTTATTAGACTTTTCCTTGATTTGGGGCCTGCAGAGCTATCCCAGATTTCCTCTGCTGGTTGAAGATTAGTTATTTGTGATCATGATTCCTTGATAGAGTTAATGTCAGGGTGGCCAATGGGTGAATCTCTAAGGGGAACCCATTATGCACTCATAAGTGATTGTAAAAGTCACTCATGTAGAAATAAAGAAAAACCCTAACGATACATCAGAAAGCTTTTAGCTGTCATTTAACCTAGCGTGTTTCCTAAGGAAACAATCAGAGACAATGGCAAAGATAAATCCATGGGGATGTTCATCAGAACAATATTTACATTAGACTAGTATAAAAGCAAAACAAGCTATGTTCCAAAACTAGTAGACTTGTTCTAAAAACTTGACTCATATCATAGAATTCTATATGATTATAAAAAATGTAGTGTGGACATATCAAACAACGTGTCCAAAACTAAATTCTTTCAAACCAAATCTCCCAGCATGTACAGACAGGTAAATGCTTCCACCACCCCTGAGATGCTCATGCCGGGAGTCCAAGGACTGTCCTTTCTGTGTCTGTGTCTGAGGGTGGAGTGAAGGTACAGTGACCCCTGAGCCGAGAAGGCATCTTGAGACAGAAAAACAGGGCGGGCGGCTCCACAGGATATAATAAAATGTACTGTAGGGCAAGTGACTTACAGGGATAGGGCCAGAGTGGAGGACACCCCACCCGCGCAGCTGAGCTCCGCGCAGCGGTTGGTACAGTGAACGCTGCGGGTATAGCCAAGGTGCTAGATCCACAAGACAAAGAACAAAGAGGGGCACATGCCGGGAACCACCCCCGGGGTCTCACAATGGGCGCTTGCTTCCAGGTAACACTGGCATCTAGCTTGGTATTTATCTCGGTCCACGCCATTCTGCAATTACTGACAAGAATCTCTATGGCTACACGGTGTAAGCTGAAAGAACACAGATCATCTTTAACTATAAGGCATTGTCTGCTGCCTGAAACTAGGTAAGTTAGAGTTAACAGCATGAAAACTTGAACAGAAAAAAAAGCAGGAGCCTCCAAGATGAGGTCCGTCTTGTTCACATCAGCACCTCTAAACTCTCCCTTCCTCACCTTTTCACCTCTCACACCCAGTACAAATCCTGTGGGCACCAAGGCATCTCGAGCTCGTTCACTTTTCTGTAGCTCCCGGCCACCACCCTGGTCCAAGACACCGGCTTCTTCCCCGTGAGCTGTGATGTGGCCTCTTACCAAGACCCTCTTGGCACTGCGGCCAGGATGATCATTCTGATCACGTTCGCTCCAGGGCTTACAGCCGTCCGGGGTCCTCCACTTGCTTCACCCCAAATCCCAAACCTGCCGTAGCACCCTGTTGAATGCAGTCCTTGCCTACTCCTCAACCCAGTTCACACTGTCTTACTCTGCACTGCAGGGAGTGTGGGTGGTCCTCCCTCAGAGTCTTTGCCTGTGCTGTTCCCTGTCCCGAACACCCTTCCCTACCATACCCCCCCCCCTTTCTATCAAGGACTGGCCTTCTCCTTGGCTCTCAGCTTAAGTTCTGCTTTGTCAGAAGGAACTTCCATGCTCTGTGACATGGATTAGGTCCCCCATTTGTTCTTTCTTATTTGTTCCATAACGCTGCACTAGGACACAGTGTTGCTTGTACATTTTGTAAGTAAAACATCATTTCAGTTTAAGATCTGCTCCACTCAGAATGTAACCCTGTGAAGACAGAAACATATCTGCTTTTTGCCCCAACTACCTACCCCAACCCTGCAGAGGCTGACATGACCGTCACTCAGTAGCATGTGTAGAAAGGGTGAAAATGTTTGACACTCTATCATTATCATGATATATTTTCAAATGTATTATTTCCAAATATACATTAATATACATATTTTATACATATTTTGGATATGTGGCTACAACGTTAAGAATATAAGCAAAAGCTTATTTAATGGTTATCTCTGAGTTACGGTATTATGCATTTAAAAACATATTTCTGTTTTCCAAATATCCACTGAGTACTTTTGTCTTTAAAATTAGAAACAATGTTCTACTTTTTTGAGGATATCCCTTTCTTATACTAATGTAAATTCTGAGCACCCACCATGTCCTATGCTATAACTGGGCTAGGCATCCAAGGTTTGTGTTTATCAATTTCAAACCCAACTATACATGCACATATTTATCAGTGACATGAGCACATGTGTTGATTCTCAGAAAGCAGAATGACTGCTTTTAGAAAAAAGTCCAAAGGGGCCTCAGAAAATCACAAAGTATACCAGAAAATTAAACTAATAATGTACATGAGAATGTCATAGATACAAACAGAACTATATTCTTAGATCATGGCAAGTTTGTTTTTGTTTTTGTTTGTTTCAGCATTCATATAAACCTAAGTGGTGGCATCTTTTGAGCATGAATGTGGTCATTAAAGCCATACATGTCTATTAAAAAGCCTTGTCTGAGTGATAATCGTAGCAGGAGCAAGTGATTTTTCCATCCCTACAGTGAACCTTTGTTTCCCTGAACAACTGAGGCATCTGCCTGCTGTATCTACTCGATGACGCCACCCCTGTGCTCACCGGCAGCGTGTCCTCTTTCATTCTCTGCAAGCCATGTCTCCTGACATAGACGTAAAGCTCCGTGAGGGCAGAAGGCAGCCTTCTCTAGCTCTTCACATCTGTCGTCACACACAGAGTGCTCAACCCATTCACATATTCATTCCATTCACTCCTTCATTTCACAGATCTTCATTGAGACCTGCTAGGTTCCCAGCTCTGCTCTAGGATTTAGGGATAAAGCTCAGCACAGACCAGGTCACTGCTTTCACGCTGCTTCCGTTCTGGTGGGACATTGCTCACCACAAAGCAATGAATTAATACATGGTAAGTCCTTGATTGAGCGGCTGTTGGAAATTCTTGTCCTGAGAATCAACTACTTTAAAGATTTAGGAAAGTATTTAAGAAAATAAGAGACTTTTCTTTCTTTCTTGGTTTTTAAATATAAAACTGAGCATTTTTTAAAAATTTAGAAGCTAATTTTAGAATGCTGATGCCACATCTAAGGAAGGAGATAGCGGAGAGGTCTTTCTCTGTCTTTGTGCCTTTTTATTTGTAAATGCACAGTGGTGTGTTGTTGTGCCTACGTTCCAGAGCAATCATCACCATGGGAATGAGCATTCTTTGCCAATCAGATCTCAACTGGAGTTTCATAAATGTTTTATAAGAAGGTTTATATAAAAGAGTATTATGACTGATCCAAGAGTATGAGTTAGTCAGGAAAGGATGCAGGGGGCACTGTTCTAACATGAGCCTCATCACTCCAAGGTTGGCCAGAACACAGCCAAGGAAGAACATGAAAGAACTTGGCAGGGGACACGCTCAACTTGCTCAATATCTGCTGAACACCCCAACCTAAAAGTTATTCCTTTAATCCCCACAACCTCATTGAGAGTTAGCCATTGTCATTGACAGTATACAGAGGAGAAAACTGAAGCTCAGAAAGATTAAATAGCTCTCCCAAAGGCCCCTTGTCCTTAATCAGAAGGCTTCGCCAGGGTGTGTATCTAACTTCAAAATCCTAACTCTTTGAGTTAGGAGACAGATGACATGAGTTTTAAGTACCAGATGCCTCAATTTACCAGCTTTAAACCTTAAGTAGATTGCTATACTTGCTAGATCTTGTCCTGATCTACAAATGAGAACAATAATATCTATTCCATGTGAGGATGTCAATTTTTAAAGGAAAATTGTGTGAAATCACTTTGTAATCCATAAAATACTCTGGGATCTATAACAATGACTACATGTTTAAAAATATGAAAAGTCTGTAAAATATTTAAAATAAAAATATTTTCTGAAAAACTGGAGAAGAAATGATAATCTTATGGAGGAAAGAGGGGGTCAATAGCTATCATTAATCAAACACAACTGTTGTGACAGGTTCCAGAAAAATGAGAAAATCACCAGAATATGATTGATTTCTGCAACTGAATTCCATTACTCATTCCTACAAGTTCAAGATGTAAGAGTTAGAAGGAAACTTGAATGAAGGAACTAGGACCTGAGCACTCAATGACTTGTTCAGAGCCAGAGGCAGAATCAGGACCCCTGGCTGCTCCACCTCCATGTAGTCCCCCAGCCACGAGTACACTATAAATCATTCCATGTAACGGGCTGTGATGGGGTAGTGAGAGGGATTGGTGATAGCCACTCTTATCAACAACCTTCCTGACGCAAAGTAAATTGATGCCTTGGACATTTTTATCGTGAAGAATGACCACACAGTCGTGCTAACCATGATCTTTAAAGCTGAGTGCATTGTCCTGACCCCCACCCCCCAAAGCCAACACTATACGTAACCGTCACTATGCGCAGCCACCATGGACCGATCAGGGCTGTGGCAATGGGTGACTGAACCAAGGGCCCAGTCATTAAGGAGCCATGTTGGGCCCTGAATCTGTTCCTCAGATGAAGGATGCTTTTCATCCAGTGAGCAACTCCTGTTTCCCAGTGTTGACTAGAGCTTTGAGCCATCACATGGCTTCACACAGTCGGTGATGCTCCTGTGAAGGGTAGGCCCGCTAGTGGAGCGGTCAGAATAATCTCTGGGAGCGAAGGCTCCGAAGACTGTTGACACTTGAAGTGCCCAGGAATGCAAGAGTCCTTTTCTAGAAGCCCCGAAGCATTCCTGTGAAATCCTAGCGGGTTTTCAAACCAAACATCCTGCGTGAAAGAACTGGCTAAGAATAGCAGCCAGCTCGGTGACTGGCTGGTAGAGAGTAAATGTCAACGGCTTTGTGGTGGCTGTGGGTGTTTACAAACCCGTGTCCCATGGATATTCTCTCTCCTTCTTACTGTGCAAATCAAATCTATCCAATTTCTCTTTTCTCTCTCCAAATTTTGTCATGAGACATATTCTTCCAAGATAATAGGGAATTTTTAAATAAAATATTTTCCCAAAGCCAGCATTCCAAATCTGTTGAGTTTCTCTTCTTTACATCCATAAACTCATAATCAAGAGAGAGTTCCTTCAAACAGCTCCATAAGAGATGGGATTCAGTTTTGAAGTGACATTAAAAAAATAAAAAGGCAACCCTACAGTGATTGTCAAGTACCTACAACTATGCTCAGCTAATCCCCCTGGTATTGGTGTTATCCCCAATTTAGAAATGGCTAAGTGCAGAGAGATTAAAGCTGCCCGGTCAGAGATTAAAGGGTCGCTGCCTAATGTCTGTAAGAATGAGAACCATGGGAAACGGAAACCCAGATACCGAAATACGCCTGCTTCTCCCTCCTACACCCCCCGCACCCTCCGTAACGAGGGAGCCAGGCTGGGCCTCGCCAAGGAGATGTCACACTCCTCCACGCCCTCTGGCTCGGGGGGCCTGTGGCGCCCCCACAAACGGGGAAGTCCTCGACTCCCTTTCATTTTAATATCCAGGCCTTCCCAGCAGGAAGGCTTATCGAACGAATCTCTGGGAAAGCATGTTGATGGCCCACCTTTTGGACTATCAGATTCGGTGAATCTGTGCAGGTGACTTTAGTGACAATTTTCTCATCAGCAAAAAATAACATTTTCTCTCACTTTTTCTCTCTTTTTTTTTCTTACCAAAATTCAAAATTTCAATTTGACCCAAATTCAGGATGAATTTTATTAAATTCCAAGATTTAACATATTGAGTCTTTGAAACATCCTACATCCTCGAGGGAAACTAGTGAAAATTCACGAACACGCGATTTTCTCGTAAACGCCTTTCAAGTTGCCAATGTTTGGAAAATAAAAAACATTCAAGATTTAAATTACAGCACATTTGGAATGTTGAGTGGCCAGAGCCTCTCAGACATGCAAGTCTGCTCTGCTCTACTTTTTTGCTTTCAATCACTCGAGCACTTTTAGGAAGGATGGAGTGGGGTGCTTTGTGTGGCAAGGCTGGACGGAGCAGGTTCTGTTACAAGCCCCCTGGCTGAAAAAGTACACTTCTTTCAGCACTATTGTACATCAGCTGTCTCCAGTTACAGCCCAGGTAGGTGTGTAATATATGACTGGACTTGCTACTAATGCAGGTACACAAATCCTGGGACAGAGACACCTTGTGTTCCAGTAAGATGATCCGCCCCAGGCTTCCATTAAGTCATCCGGCACACAGAATGGGAGCTCACATCAGAGATGGTGGGAATTGGTTTGCATTCTGATTTCTATCTGGCCATTCAAGATCTTTAAAAAGAGTGAATTTAAAAGTTCTCTTTTGTAGAAACTATGAAGCCTATTTAAATATCCCGACTCCCCTGGATTTAGAACTACAAGTCTAAGATTATGCTACTTTAATATTTAAAACAGTTTGGCATAAAAATCTAATGCACTTATCACTATCTTTAAACTGATTTTATAATATTTTCTCTTAGAATGCTTTTTATCTAATATAAATGGCATATGGTTTGCATTTTTCTTAAATAAAAACACCGACTATTATTATTTAATAGGAAGGTAAGGTATGGAAAAGCAAGGTCAATATCTCACTTACGTAATTCCCCAGACATTATTGAGCATCAGGTGTGTGTCACTTTGGGCTGGGTTTCCTGGAGATGCGTGGCATGGAAAGATGACAGGAAGAGAAGGAGATGCCACTGAAATAAAAAATGAAAAAGAAAACAGAAAATGACTAATAGTCGGTGAAGCAAGCCCGTTGTATCAGCTCTTTCTGTTATCTCAATCTAATGACATGTCTCCGTGAAGCGGTTTAATAGGACATGTGGTCAGATTGCTTCTGTGTGGTATGTGTTTTACTTTTCTGGTTCTGACTGCTTTTCCAGGCCAGAAATTAAGACGAGTTTTTAAAAAAACACTCTTCAGACAAGCACTGGCCTAGACATTTTCTATTATCTCATTTAATTATTATCAACTGCTTAGGAAGAGATAATATTAACTTCAATGCACCGATCATGAAACTAAGACCCAGAAAGGTTAAGGAGTTTATTCACGATCGCAGATCTAATGAGTGGCTGAGATGAGATTCGAACCACATTGTCTGGCTGCAGAGCCTGTGCCCATCTCACCACACAGAGCTGACCGCAACTGCAAGTACCGGCTGCTTTCAGCAGAGCATCCTGTGGACGTGGAGAGAGTGAGGCTTGAGGCAGATTTCTAGGTGGAATGCTTGTGTAATACAAGATTTGAGAGGTATTTTCCATCACCGAGGACGCTGGAGATTGAACTAAATGATAATAAATTTATGCTTTAGGAGATAGATTGATCTACTGGGTCCTAAGAGAAGGGACTTGATTGTACCAGAGGAGTTCATGAAAGAATTCCAGTTCTTCACCATTCCCCAATGTCCCTTGTTCTAAGAGGGCTCTACTGACGCTGGGAACAATATCAGGAGCTGCAAGTTTTCTTCTGGCCTGTGCTTTGATTTTATTTAGAGTCTTGGGCATGAAACGCAGCATCTGTGGATTCATTCTAATTTACATGGATATACTATACGTATCATTTGTGTACTATCAGCAAGTGGAGTCTTTTGTGGATTCCTCAAATAGCGTCATGAATATTTAAACCACAATAATGTCAGTCGTGTCACTCAGGCTCTCAGCAGAAAATAATACCATTATATTAGGGTACTACAATGAGAGGTTGATGATACTATTTTCAACAGGGTGACCATGGAATGGGGAAAATACTAGAGATACTGGAGTGTCCAGGGGTGCTGTCTCCCACTCTAGGCTGAAAAAGAAGAGTGGAGACAGAGCTGTGCAAAGGACTGTGGGGGACACGGCCAGGCTGTGGTGACCTCTCAGGGAAGGGGGGGAATAAGACCCCGCGTTACTTCCTCTCTCAAGCCCTTCCTAACCAGCCCAAGTCAAAATCAGAGGTCAAGTGCATCTGTTCACATAGTCTGTGAAGACCAATCACGGGCACAGGTGGAGAAGGGTGGAGAGTGTACACAGAGAGGCACATAGAACATATTTAGCATGTAAATGTAAGTATAAAAGAACTTACTTGTGAGCAGAATTTAAGTGAAAATTATTAAATGTTAAGAACGTAAACTCACTTCCTTATACATTATGTGTTTCTTTCTTCAGCCCTGTAACAGTGAATTTTATTAGCTGCTAATAGAATCAAGTGGCATGTCAACTCTGGGAAATTACAAATTTAATTTTTCTAAAAAAAAAAAAGCCTTATAAAAATATTTATACTTAAAGGAATGTCAGAGATTCGTAAGTCTGTGAAAATATCTTGGGTATTATCTCCTTTGTTAACAAGTGTTTTGAGTTTTATCAGATGCTTAGTAAAAGACTGGTTGGATAAATAACCAAAGTATTGCAAAAAAGCTATGCAGGGTGGGGCAAAAGCAGGTTTACAGTTGTGAGGATGCAAAGCACAGTTTATTCTTGTATTATTATTGATTAATGATTGTGTTCTTTTCCACCAAACACTGTGAACCTACTCTGTCTGCCCTGCACTGTAAGAACACGTCTCAGCTGCTGTCCTTAGACACCATGTCTCTCGTCCTGCCCGCTGCTAAGCTAAGACGTGTTTCCTGTCTTCCATACTCAGGATACAGGGACGTCTCCATCAGTTCTTCTCCTCGAAGTCTGAGTGTCTCAGCCTTGGCACTGTTAATATTTTGAGCCAGATAGCTCTTTGTCGGGGGGTTGTCCTGTGCATTGGGGATGGTTAGTCATGCTCCTGTCCTCGCAGACCAGGTGTCAGTAGCACTCATCTCGCAGGTTGTCACACACAAGAATGTCTCCAGACATTGAAAACGTCCCCTAGGAAGTAGAATTGCTCCCACTGGGACCCAGTCTTCAGAGTGAAACACACTGGGAGTTCATGGCTCGGACATCCAATGCGGCTCACATACCGGGCCTCTCCATAGCAGGCCGCTTCAAGAATCAGCCCATAGAAAGAGCTGTCTTGAATCAGGTCGCTGATCTGATCAACCCTGAGCTTCTCTAGTAAAGAATGGGCCTCACTGTGCTTCCCCAAGCAGGTGACTGGTGGCTTTAGCTGGAAGGTGACCTTGGCCGTGACGGGCACTGAGACTGACGTGTTCAGAATAACTTGGCAAGCTGTTCTCCCAACTGTGACTTCTGGTGGCTGCCTGGAGGGGACGCCACATCTGCACAGACATTTCCTAACTGGAAATAGAGCAAAGGATTGATGCCCTTAGTCTTCTGATTCCGTCCTAATGATTTGGGCAGAAGCCCACCATGTTCTGCCTGGACTCTGGAATCTCCTCCTACGTTAGTCTCTCTGCGTCTACCCTTGTTTCCCGTCAGCCCATTATTCATACCAGAACATTAGGGGCCCTTTAGAAACGAAAGTAAATGCTTTCTAAAGCATTTTTAAAACGCTTTACTAGTTTCCTGACCCATTAGACCTCATGTGATTTGGTTTCTCCTTACTCATCTGACCTCGTTTTATTAATTTTTTAGCTTTATTGGGGTATAATTAATATATTAAAACACTGCACACACTTAGTGTACACATTTTGTTGAGCTTGGACATATGTCTAAACCTGTGACACTATCACCACAATCAAGACACTAAATATACCCATCACCTCCAAAACCGTTCTTTTTTTCTTTTATGTTTTGTTTTTTTGTGGTAAGAACACTTAACATGAGACCCATCTTCTTGTGTTTTGAAGTGCAGAGTGCACATTGTCCACTATGGGCTCCGTGCTGTGCAGCCGGGCTCCAGAACGTTCATCTGGCACAACAGCTTTCCACCCACTGAGCAGCACTGCCCCCCCCCCCCAACCTCCCAGCCCCTGGAAACCACCGTTGTATTCTCTGCCTCTCTGAATTTGATTATTTTAGATCCCTCTTGTAAGTGGAATCATGCAATATCTGTCCCTCTGTGACTGGCTTATTTCACTCGGCACAGTGTTCTCTACGCTCATCCACGTTGTTGCAAATGGTAGGGCTCCTTTCTTTAGTGAGGCTGAATAATACTCTATTGTGTATCACACCACAGTTTCTTATCCATTTAAGTTGTTTCCCTGTCTTGGCTGTTGTGAATCGTGCTGCAGTAAACACATGGGTGCACATATCTCTTTAAAATCATGATTTCAATTCTTTGGATATATACCTAGAAGTGGGATTTCTGGATCAGATGGTAGTTCTATTTTTAATTTTTGAGGACCCTCCGTACTGTTTTCCCAAGTGCCTGCACTATTCTACCTTCTCACCAACAGTGCACAGGGTTCCAATTTCTCTGCATCTTCACCAACACACACGCACCCACACACACACGCACACACACGCCACCCTAACTAGGCATGAGGCAACTAGGCCTCATTGTGGTTTGGATCTGACCTTTCATAAACCTTACCCACCCTCATTTTAAACTACCGCCATTTCACTCTCTGCTTTCTTGCTACACAAGTTCATGTAAACCTCTCACCCCGGGGCCTTTGCACGTGCTGCCCTTTCTCCAGCCTCCTTTCATCTAGTTCACGCCACAGTCTTCATATTCCAGCTCAAATGCTGCTCTGCATCCAAGCCTCCCTGGCTGCAAATGTCAGGCATCCAAAATGATCGGTGCCTTGTAGAGCTGTGTCTCCTTCGTTCGGAGCACTTGTCTTGCTTTGCAATTACACATTCAGTCAAGTGATACTTGATTAATGCCCCTTCCTCATTAGACCGAAAGCCTGTGGGGGCAAGGCCTGATATTTCTCGTCAGTACACGACTAACAAACAGGAAAGTCTAATAAAAATTTCTAAAAGAAAAGACGAAGGGGCTAATGAGATGGAGGGAGGGAGGGGCGAAGGAGAGAGGGAGAGGAGAGAAATGTAGAAAAGAAAAGCAAAAGAATTAAACGTCAAATGTTAGTGTGTGCGGCCACCAACCTGCCTCTTTCCTCTCCTCTCCCACCCAGTCTGACTTAATAGATGGCTCTTTCTCTTTTCCATGCACAATGATTTTTTTCATGACATTTTGAGCTGATTATCATTTAGGCTTCTAGCCAACAGGCCAAATGTTCCCAAGACTTACAGTTGAAGAAGGTGCTTAGCAAGACGTTAGATAAAGCACGTGTGAGTCTGTGGTGGTGCCCTTGGAGGAAACCCATGTGAAATGAAAGTGGGCACAGCAAAGGTTGCTTTGAAAAGAAATGCTCCGTTCAGACCCATTCGGATCTCTCTTACGCCACTGCTCACTTGGCTGGCTGGATACAAAACCATGTTCTTGAAAGCAGCGGGAAGGCCAAACAGCATTTTGAAATAATGTGGAAAATGGTATCAGCGACTTTGCTCCTCAGAACATCCTTTCAGACGAAAGCCTTTCACTTCCCTCAGTGTCCTTCGCGTCGCGTCGAGTGCCCTGATCCACGACACGGTCTAGCTGCCTCCCCTACAACTGTTTTGCCACATGTCACAGTGAAGGAAATGCAAAAAATCCATCTGACACAACCCAGACTTTCTCCTGCCGGTGGGAATCATCACACAGCTGCAAAAAGTCATTTCCAATTAATTGCAAATGACTGTGTATAAACATTTCAACACTCTTTTTCAGTGATAACCACCAAGCCGAGGTTAGATAAAGATGGTGGGGCAGGAAGAGGGGAAGGGCGGGGCAGAGGAATGGGACAGAGCTGCCTACCGGCCAGGCCTGCGGCATTTCTAAATGTCAGTTGGCACTGAATGATGGATGGGTTTCAGAACCTCAAAACCCAAAGAATGCATAATCTTAATAGATCCTTTCAGGCCCGGGTTACACAGTATGTACAGTAATCGCACATTCACGGTAATAACATAATAGCACCTTTCATTCCCAAATCGCAGATATTTGCACATTTATAAACCATCAACTTCTGAACCAGCGATGAATAACTTTCTGCTGCGTGCCTTATGTAACTTGCTATAAAACAAGAGATACTATAAGTGACTTCTCTTAGGTAACGTAGGGGAATGACAACCATGCAGACGAGATTATAAAAGCATAGTTTTAAGAAAGGGTAAAATCATAAAAACGTCCTGTGTGTAGAAATTACACTGGAATGGGGAAATGATAGCGTAACATTTTTTTCAGCTGCGTTTTAAGAAAACAACAATCAATGCAATTACAAGATTTTTCGTTTTCAGAAGTTAAAAGGAGAGAAAAGACACCCATGTCTAAGTTGCCTAGAGGAAAATGGACACTCTAGTTTGTCTCTTTGCTTTGTGTTTTGTGTGTTTACTTGTTTATAGGTCATGTTGCGACTGTGGTGAAGCTAGATCAAGGTTGTTACCGTCTGCAGTAAAAGGAACTCAGCTGTTGGCCGTGGAATTTCAGTCTGGGAAAGGAGTCCTGAAAAACCTACCTATTTTGCTGCTCCAAATTTACTCTCCCTCTTTTAAATCTTTGTGTGTAAACAGCTGAACATATTTGAAGGTGTGTGCTAAAAAACCTTAAGAAGGGTGTATGGTTTTATGGGGAGCTGCTATAACTAAATTCAGAGTGACTTCGAGTTAACCATCTCCCACAGGGGAATAGTATAAAGATTAAGTTATGTTTTCTACATGAACTTTTTTAAATTTAATCTTCAAAGCTCAACAAATTTTATTTTTCTGGGAATACATTCAGAGTAAATCATTGCAGTGAATGGGTCTTTGAAAAGTCATTTATACATCCTAAAATCCAGAATGATGAGACTCTACTTTTAAGATCCCAAAGAAAGACATTTCTTGTTAAGAAGTTATTTTATCTAACTGCTGCCTTGCTGGGGTGACCAACAAATCACCATGCTCTTCCGAGTCAGATCCAATTAAATCCTCAAGAAGAAATGAAATGAGACAGTTACTGGTGGTGGGTGATTGCTTAAGGCCTTCAGCACAATAACTGAGATCAGAGAAAAACACTACAAATTACAAGTGTAAATGCAATTCTGTCTTAACTGTATTGGTTTAGACTTGTCATAAAAGAATCACTTGCTGAGTCTTCCGGTATAGCTTTAGCATATCCAGATGTTGGCCCATTAGGTCGATATAAATCAAGGTAAATAAACATTCAGAAAAGTTTGGGACAGGATGAATCTCAATCGTAATGCATTACTGGATGCCATCTCAATTCTCTTAAAAATGGGCTTTATTTGGTTTACGTTTATTTGTTCCACAAATAGATGTGGTGATCACGAATGCTTGTTTATGTAATAGGATGTCTTAGGGACATTATAATATTCGTTCGCTTCTGTTTTCCCAAAGAGATGAAAGAAGCAAAACATACTTGTACATTTTTATAGTTTATTGCAGCTTTTGGATTGCCGTTCAAATTGAATCCATTTCAGCACAGCAAGACACTTCTAAATTCAATCCCACAGCACTTTAGAAAATGAAAACTGTATTTTCCATGAGTCATTCTTTGAATCACAAAATGTTCATCATCCGGGGGAGGTGGTTGTAGCCCTGAGACAAATGCGGCTCAATAATAGGTGTTAATGTCAGCGGCACCGGTTGCTCATTCGGTGACATCCAGCACTGAGAGGTTAGTGCTTAATGCTGTGCTTTGATGTTCTAACATTTCAAACTGCTCATGCTATCAAGCGCTTGGTCGGAGGACCAAATTTTTTTTCTTGATATTCCCCAGAGCAAAAAAAAAGAAGAAAGTTTCTTTTTCTTTATAATGGCGATGGTGGAAGGGAGGACTTTTAAAAAGCAGCAGCTGCCAGCATCGCAGTGGGAGCCACGCTTCTTCCATCTGGTTGAGCTTCTCGTTTTGGATTGTGTCCCTTCTCTCCCACTCTGACCACGTAGAAGCTTAGGGACGAACGTCTCCGTCTCTAGTGCCTGCAGAATGAACCAGCTACACCGACTGCAGGGCACTGGCCCCCAGGAACAGGCCGGAGCGTTTGTCCGACTATTCAGACATGTGGATGAGGCCTCTGCTAGAACTTTCTATCACAGCGCAGCCTAGAGGCTTTGTCCTGCTTCAGTCAATTTATTTCTTATCCCAATTGAGAAACAAGAAAGTATGTAAATCCTTTCTGATATGCATGTTACCGATTAACAACTTTCTTAAATTAACACACTTCACCTCCAGGTAAAAACAAAACCAGTTCCTCACAAAAACAAAAAGTTTTTTTTGAGAATTAAGAGAGTAATGATATATTGTTAATAATGTCAAACTTTACTGCCTTATGAGTTTGTTGTCTCACAAAGAAATTAAATGAATGGGACTAGGAGTCAAGACAAGAGGCTCTGTACTCTTTATTAGAGTTTTATTATTTGAGCAAAACCTCTGCTCTTCATTTTCCTCGCCTGTTTTTTCAGGATAAAATACCTGCCCAGTAAATATGCTATGAGAATGAAAATATGGGTTTAGGTGGGCGGCTTTTAAGAATAAAAGTATTTTGCTCTGTTAGCTTTGTCGTAAAGTATACGAGGAGCTCACCAGTCATCTGCCACAGTGAAAGGCTTCGATCGAGGATTGAAGGGTAAAAACCAGGCCCTTATTCTTTTTTTGTTACGATTATTTTTTTTAAGAGAGAGAGAGGGCCCAGCCGGGCCTGGCTCAGCGGTTGAGCGTCAACCTCGGATCCAGGCGATTGGGGTTCGATTCCCGGTCAGGGCACATGCCCGGGTTGCGGGCTCCATCCCCAGTTGGGGGCGTGCAGGAGGCCACCGATCAATGACTCTCATCACTGATGTTTCTCTCTCTCTCTCTCCCTCTCCCTCCCTCTCTCTGAAATCAATAAAGATATATTTTTAAAAATAAAAAAGAAAGAGGAAGGGAGAGGGTGAGAGAAAGAGAAACAGTGTTGAACATTGATCGGCTGCCTCCTGCACGCCCCCGACGGGGATCGAGCCCGCAACCCGGGCCCGTGCCCTGACTCGGATTCGAACCTGCGACCTCTTGGTGCACGGGACGATGCTCGGCCGACTGAGCCACACCGGCCGGGCAAGGCTCTTACTCTTAACATATTCTTACAAACAGGTTCACAAATTACATAGCTCAGTACAGCATTGTACGGGCTTCTGAGCTCGTGATACAATTTAAAAGGTTAAGTTTTGGGAAAAAGACAGAGACAGTCCTGCAATAAATTAGAATCGTTAAACGATTGAGAAAGTATACTAATCCCCAGGCCAATTAAGCACAAAGTCTCAAAAGAGATTTTCCTTAAAGCTTGACAAAATAGATATAAAACACTTTGGGAGAAAATGTATGAGAATTTATTAGTTAATACACTCAGTATAGGTTTTAAAATATTTAAAGCAAAAAAGGGGCATCCACAAGGACAGCAAGGTGGAGAAGGGCTGGGGCAGAGAGAGAACGGAGGGGAAGGGGCGCAGAGGGTAGAGGGCTGGTCGTGTAAACGGGAGGAATTGTGTAAGGGTTTTCCAGGGCTCGGCTAGGCTTCTCTACTCTGTAACCCGCATTTCTTTTCAGTAGGAGACAGAGAGCACAGGAAACACAGTGAAAATGGAATAGGTGTGGCCAGGCCCTTATCTCCAGTTAATACCATGAATTTTATAAACACATCAGTTAGGGCACCAGCCGGCAGAAAATAGGGTCAGTGCTGGTGAGCAGCAAGGTCATGCAGCCCAGTCGGACTTATGGGAATCGGCCGAGTCACACTGGGTGTGGCTCGCAGTTTCCTGTCATTATGTCCTGAGCAGGGTTAAGGACACAGCCGGGCGTAGTGTTGAATCAGTGAAGGTTGACTAATAGAAGCCGAGACGGGGAGGAAAACCAACTGGGCAAAGGACTGTTGAGGTTAACCTTTCTTTGCAAGCTTCTCTACTTTACAGTTCATGATTATTCTCACAGCTTTATTTATTCAACCGAGTGGCAGTGAAATAACATCCTAGCATGAGCTTCATCATTCTTCAACACCTGGCTGTAGTTATAAGATTACCAAAGATTTTTTTTAAAATATATATCTTTATTGAGTCCAGAGAGAGGAGGAGAGGGAGAGAGAGAGAGAGAGAGAGAGAGAAACATCAATGATGAGAGTCATTGATCGGCTGCCTCCTGCACGCCCCTGACTGGGGATCAAGCCCTCAGCCCGGGCATGTGCCTTGATGGGAACTGAACCCTGGTTGCCTGGATCCTAGTTCAACGCTCAACAGCTGAGCCATGCTGGCCGGGCAAAGATTTTTTAATATATTAACTAGATTTAATTTATACATAACCAACATTCATTTGGTTAAGGAGTTGTTGCTTCTCGTAGGTCTGAAAAGTTACCTCCTGAGAGAAACACAATATGGCTTGACAATCCTTGCCGTCCCTTCCTTCAAGAGCCTCTCTGGGTTTACTCAGCAGACAGACTCATTTTCCAACAAATCCTTTCAAAGGTTTGCAGTTTAGCAGCTCATCAGAAAGAAAAAAGCAGAAGTGATTTCCTGAGGATGTGTTTGTTCCAGAATGAGCATGGAAATGTGTGAAGAGCTAAACATTTCTCTGCCTGGTGACCTCCCAAGGTAGATTTTCCACAATTACCTCTAAAGTTCCTTCAATGTTTAATTATTCTTTATAATTAGCTATGTTAAGAACTTAGTTCGAAGATGGCTTCAATTCCCCAAAGGACAAACAATTGTGTCTATGGTTATGTTTACCAAGAGGAAGCAGAGTCTAATGAGTCTGTAAAAACTAGAGGCACCTTTATAGAAGGAGATCTGAAATGAGCTAAATTACATTGTGCAATTTAATACGTAGGTGGGGGGAGAGAGAGAGAGAGGGCTTGGCTACAGGTCTTTATATCTATGCTTATATCTTCATCTATATCCCCTGCATTTTTCCACTAAAGAGCTGAGGTAGCTTAACCAACCAGCAAAAGCCTTTTGAAAGGATACAATATGATTTTAAATCAAATACCCTCCATTGAGAAATAAAGTAAGAAATGGCAAAAAAAAAAAAAATCAGCAGTAAACAACAGAACACAAATATGCAGGCCATGAAATTTGTTTCTTGATGGCCCAAGTAAAAATCAAAACTTGGCAATTACATTATAAAGATTATAAATACTCCCAGAGAGAACCGTAGCTTTTCTACTTCATAGCTCTAAAATACGGTTTTTATATGAAATTTTATATTATAGAGCTCCAAATCAGATGGTGAGCATTCGTGAACGTTAGTGGGTGTATATACGAAAATAGAAATTAAATAAATAAATGCTCTCCAAATATGTACATTGGATTTGAGACGGCAACTTCTTATAGTTTCTAACCATAAAAGCTAACATTATAACATCAAAAGGCTCCTCAGGAAAAACATTTAAGGTGGGGACAGAGACTACCAAGGGAATTTGGTGGGAAGCTCCACTATCCGGGGGCCTGGCTTCAACCAGTGACGACCAGGGAGTGTCTGAGGAGAAATGGGCAGCAGATCTTCCCAGCAAGTCCTCAGCATGTCCCTTCTCTCAAGTAGGGATCTGGGGCGTAATGAGCAAAATCACTTATGAGAAGAGAGACCTTTGTCATTTCATATCGCTATAATATCACGTTCCTATGTATCACAGTCATGTATGTAGTCCAGGACATGCACAGGAGCATACATGCGAGGGGGACAGAATTTAAAGAGGGGGCATGCTAACCACAAGCTCAGCCTCCTCCCGAACCCTGCGCCAGACGACCCTGGGCAACTCCTGCCTGCTGGCCTCCAGCATCCGAACGTCAAGCCAAAGTGGACTAGAGATAAATTTATGAGATGATGATGGTAACATTCGCCCCTTCTACCATTTACTGATTCTGAGTATCTGGCACTATGTGACATACTTTACACTTATTGTCTCAAAATTTCACTAATCGTGAAGAGCCTAAGTTTTCCTCTAAGGATTAAGGATTTTGATTGAATTCAGGATCCAGAGATACAAATCATTTCTTACAGCATACCCCAAGAAAGATCACTGTAACAAATAAAATGATGCTCCACTCCTTTTACTTCTTAATTATGACTAATGATGGTGCTGTCTGATATTTATTGCATGCATTATCTAACCAGAATTTAATACCTGCAGCACCCCCATGGAATGGGTACTGTTGTTACTCCCAGTTCGCGGGCGAAGAACCCGAGGCTTAATGAGGTTAAGGCACTTCTCGAAGGGCAGGCAACTCGCTAATGGCAAAGCAGGTTCCAAGTCAGCGATTAGGCCCCCAGAGCAGGAGCTTTTCAGTATTTTGCCCTAGAATTAGTATCTCAGTTGGGCATCATGCATGAGGCCCAGAAGAGCTCAACCATTTGCTCTCAACAGAGGCGAATCAAAGACTTTTACAAAATCAACTTAGGAAAAGATACAGCAGCTTTAGCAGATACAGAAAAGTCAGGATTGGACACGCATGACCATGAACAGCTCGGGGCACTTCTGCGTCTGACCTCTTCCTACACAGAAGCCTCAGAGTTTCCCACAGAAGCTTTTCCCCCTGTCCTTTCTCCACAGGAATCATGATGTCAGGCTTCCCCAGAAGATAACCAAGCAGATTCATACAGTTATCTTATAATGAGGATTTTTAAATTTGAAAATTCCCTGCATTAAAATGCCGAATAACTTGGTTCAGTTATTTCAGACCATTTACGTGGGTATTGCCAAGTTGTCATTTCTTTCCAAAAATGATCTTTTATAATAATTGTCTTTAATAACTGTTTTAGGTGCTATACCCACTAATATTATAATTAATGTTATTAACTCTAATATACTAGAAAATATGTAAATGCTCTGGCCGGTGTGGCCCAGTTGTTTAGGAGGCAACCGATCGATGTCTCTCTCTCGCATCCATGTTTCTCTTTCTCTTTCCCTCTCCCTTCCCTCTCTCTGAAATCAATAAAAACATATCCTTGGGTGAGGACTTTTTAAAAAATGTAATAAAGGATTTAAAAGTAATTCTTCCTTTTGTCTTCAAGTATTCAAAGTGACACTCAGATACTGAACTTTAAAAAAAAAAGACTACTTCAAAGTAGTACTTTCTTCAGCAGTGATATAACAAAAAACATTTTTAACCCAGATTTTGAAGAATAGATAGAAGTATATCTAACATGCTTTAAAAATACGATTTCCTGGAGTAATTTATAGAGTACAAAGTATCCTTATAACAGTTCTAATTGACAGATAACGGATGTGACAGCCTTTTTACAATAGATGTTTCCATATGATACCTACACTTTTACTCAGGGGCTATTTCACATTTTTAAACTGAGGATTTAAAAGTTAAAATAAGCAGAAAGCATGCAGTGAAGTCTCTTTCAAGCACAAAATTTAGGTTTTAAATGATTTGCTTACATGAATTTTTTTGTCCAATTAAACTTTAACCTGGGAATCTTGTTTGTTTCAATGCTTGCCTCATAAGAATTGTCCGATAAATACACATTTATCTTCCGTGTTAGGGAGTTTGTAACTCATTGTTTGAAACCCTACTAAGTTATTTTGACATTTGCCTTAATAAGAATAATTTAGTAAAAATATATTTATCCTTCCACACTAACCAAAGGTCTATCATCATTGTTAGAAACGTTAATTACTAAAAACAATCCCATAGACATAAGAATTTGAGTGGTTAGTATGAATATGTAATAACCTCAAACTCAGCCCTTGACATTTTAAAAACATTTCTGCCAGAAGTTATTTTATTATAAATCTACCTTTGCAAATTTTTGGATAAAGCAAAGGGAAAAATCTAACTTTGGAGATATATTTTGCACAATATATGTATTCTGAAAAGATGGATATGACTTCATATTTTAGACTGACTAAAGGAATTCCAGGCTAATTCTTTAAGAAAATTAATAAATGCAAGCTAATTTATCTATCTTGTTTCTTCCAATTGAGATTGCAAATGTTGGATTTGCACCAAGTGAGGTCAGTCTTGACCCAGAAAAAATAGATGTCCATAAAGGGTGTATGAGACAGCTTGGTAACTGGACTGCTTCCATTGGACTATCCTAGGCTCTGTATTAAATTCAGCCTTTGTTTTTAGTCACTGAATCAGATTCTTGGTCTGAAATGTTATGTTTCTTTCTTTTTCTCTCTCATTCCCAACACACACACACACACACACACATATGTATGCACACACACTCACATTTATATGAAGAATACTGCAGCAAATGGCAGGCAGTTTCTTTCCTCCAACATCATTCATCATACATTTTGCAAACAGAAAAGCATTTGTATGTAATACACATTTATTCTGGCATCACTGCCTTTCCTGTACTTTATAATTTCTTTTTTACTATTGTTCTTACCATTCATCTTCATCTGCTCCTGGTTTTGTCTTAAATTCTTTCAAAATCATTGGGAAATGAGGTTTCTATCACTTGGCAGATAACCATCTGCATGGCACAGTAGCCTGAATCATTTTCCACCCAGGGTGAATTTCAGGTGAGACTGACAGAGCTGACTCCTTTGGCCTCCACGAAAATCCACGTTGCCTTCTCCTCGACAAGAGAAAAGGGCTGGCACTTGGCGGAGGAAATTCCCATTGTGGACCTAGAGGCGGGGTGGTTCCCGTTTGGGTCTCACCGTGTAAGGGGCAGGTCTGTGACTTATCACAAGTTAGGATCTATCCAATTTGATCTCTTACTGGTGGATAGAGTTGATTTGCTTTATGTACCGTAATGATTGTTTTTCTTATGAACTGTTGACTGTCTAAGTTTCTCTTGCATCTGTCTCTTCCCTCCTAAAGCCGCTCCCTCTACCTTACATCCGACCTCATCTGTCTTCCTCCAGATCAGGGCGCCTAACTAGCCCCATTTTCAGCTCCACTGCTTCCTAGTAAATCTCCCCTAGTGCCCAGCTTAGCAAGCGTTTGATGAATGTCCATGGAATGAACACGTGAATTCATGCGGCTGTAAACACCCTCAAACCTTCACGGTGCCGGACCTGTAGGATCCTCATACAGCCTTTAGCTCGTCCACGCACAGATCTACTTATTCAGAAAGGGTTTGGCACAGAGGACTTTTCACCTCAGTTTTCCAACTCTAAATGTGAAACCCTTGGCTCTCCTACACATTCTGACCTCTGGGAATTCCTGGGGGTGCTGGTTTGTTGGTTTCTAGGTGGGTTCTGAACTCAGTGCTTCAGAAAATGAGAAGGGATTATCAGGAATGACGGAACCCGCCCTGCAACGAGAGATACGGCCGAACCTCGGTGCACACTTCAAATGCAGCGAATGGGCTGGAAGAGAGAGCGCGTCCCCAAGACAGCAGCCAGTCCTGGCCTGAGAACCACTGAGAACCCCCAACCGTGTGACTAAGGACTAGCCCCTGCCCGAGTCCAACTCGAGGCGCCTTTGCGTGTGCACCTGGAGTGGCTGTGCGATGGCACCTCCTTCGAATGCCAGCGCCCGAGCGACTGACCCGACAATGCCTGTCCCCGGTGGCCCAGCCGGGGGGCCCGGCACAAGCATCCCGTGTGCACGGACACGAGGAAAGGACTTGAGGCTCCTTTAGCTGTGAGAGCATCTTCCTGCTTGAAGGGAGTGAAAAGGAATCTCTCACTGAACCAAAACATGCTTTTCCCGTGGCTCCACTGAGCATCCCCTGGCGGGAGCTGCGATTTGGTCACACCACGCACAGCACTGTGTGGAGTGTGCTGGCACTGTCGCCATCTGGATTTATGCGCAGTGCACCTTTGTTAAATCCCACGGGATCTGGTATCTTGGCCTCTGTAGTGAGGCTCACAGCATCCAAATAATATTGTCTGTGCTTTTCCTGCAGATGTGGGCATCACCCCCTGCCACGCTGACACCTTCCCACGCCCCTCCCCTTTTATTCCAACTACATTTCCCCCCCAGAGATAAAGACCGAGCAACAGGGCTAACATGCAGATTGATGTGGTCACAAGTGAATTTTTGTTTTTATAGTCTTGCTTTTTAATTCTCACCCGAGGACGTGTTTTCATTGATTTTTAGAGATAAAAGAAGGGAGAGAGAGAAAGAGGAGGGAGGAAAAGCATCCAGGTGAGAGAAATATCGACCGGTTGCCTTGCGCGTGCACCCCGACCAGGGATCGAACACGCAGCCTGGGCATGTGCCCTGACCGGGGGTTAAACCCACAACCGTTTGGTGCACAGGACAACACTCCAACTGAGCCACCTGGCCAGGGCTATGGTGTGTGTTTTATATTTATTTTGCCACCCATCTACTAACCCCAAGCAATACAGTCTCTGAAACACCCAAGAATTATTCTTGGTGCTTTCATTTTTCCTACCCACTCTCCCGTCATCCGGTGAATTATTGATTGTGATGGATTTAACTACTGAATTTTAAAAAATCCCTTTCCTTCCTTACAGACACAACTGGTTCAGATCTTTCTTATCTTTGACATAGAATATTGAAATATTTTCCTTCCTACTCCCCCTTCTTACATTAACCCTCTTATTTACCCGCTCTGTTCGGTTGCTAGAAGGATCTATTTAGAACATAAACCTTAAAACCGCCAATGGCTTAGGAAATGACTGAGTTTCTTTGGCTATCACACAAATAGAAGTATTATCAGAAATTTGCCCTATCGTTATCTTCATGCAGGAGTTGGATGTTAATAAGAAAATATTCATTCAACCAAGTTTATTTACATGTCAAAAAGTCATGGTATTACAGTCACCGTGCGGAGGTGGAGCGCTAACCTCCGCTGTGGGAATGTGCAGCCCTTTAGCTTTTCTAATTCTCTCCCATCTGGACTTGAACCCGTATCCATAAAGGCTCCGTGGTTTTATTCGTGGCGACATCTCGTCGGCGGCGGGCAGCTCCTTACGGCTGCTGCAGGTGGCGGCGGCTCCCCAGGGCTTCAGTGACCCCGTGAGTCGCTGACACTTGCCGCCTTTCCCCGTGGTAAGCGGCCTGCGCGATGGGACAGGGACGCTCGGAGGAGCTGGGAGCCTGGAGTGAAATTCACCAGCACGCGACATCCTTCCCAGCGGGTGGCCCCAGAGAGGACCCCTCTGCGGGCGGGCGAGGGCTGCAGGGAGCACCCCGGGGGTGGCCCGGCGCCCCGTGGCGTCCGGTTACCCCACACGGTAGCCGTGGCTTAGCGGGCAGCGCGTGGAAGCTAGGAGGGAATTCCCGCGTGTCACACCAGCTGTGATCTGTTTAATGAAAACCGTCCTAGCGTGTAGACCTGCGGGCCACCTGGTGTAAAATATTGTTCCCCAGGTTACACTGCACTTGGGTTTCGGAAAGAAACCAGCTCAGGAAAATTCCACGGTTTGAGGTTTTACCTTATCAGCATATCAGGGTTCTAATTAAGCTCAGAATGAGTAAGCTCTCGAATGTTTCTGCTTCCCGGTACCCCCCCTTGAGAGTCCCCGGCCCGGTCTCCCGCCGCGGTCCGCACTTCCCGCTGCTTTCAAAGTGAACGTCCAGCGCTGGTGTCCACGGGTCAGTGAAAACAAAGGCCGCTGACACTCCCTGTTCCCTGCCCTGGCTTCCAGCCCCACCGAGGCCGCTCCCGAGACAGCCTGTTCTTGCTCGAAAGTTACTTCGAAATACAGCCTTTGCTCTGTGGGAGGGTGCTCACGACCATCATGAACTTTAATTCTCTCGAACCCAGCAGCCCATTTATTCTTGACACCTGCCGACTACATAAGAGCAACTAGCGTTTCTAAACCTTCCCTTAGAATTTGTATCAAATTCAGATCCCACCAGTGCCTGAATTCCCCATTTTCTTCAAGTGCGTTTCCTTACGCCTGGATCCACCGGGATGTATCTTTTCCATCAGCTTCCTATAACACATTTCTTAATAAATTTGCTAGGGAATCCACTGGAGTGTGTATTTTACCCAGCTTCATTAAAGAAGATCACATTGCCTAATTTTAAGCTTTTTTTTTTTTTGCTAATAATCATTTTATCTTTCTTTAGAAATGAATGATTATGGCCACACCCACTCATTGGGATCTCCAACCCCATCACTCTAATATTTTCTTTTAATCAGTCCTTACTATTTCCCCTGGCGAATTATAATCCAAGTGAAGATTTGTGCTACAAATTTGTGAACAAACTTTTTCAGTAATGATATTTTTGCAAGGAAAAAGAAAACTATAATTTTATTTCTCTGAAAAAAAATATTGATGTTACCGTGTGCTGACGTCACCATTATTCAAGTTTCTTATTGGTAAGGCCAAGTTCTTAGAGAAGAACCCAAGTCCTTCGGCCTTGTCTGGATCAGTCACACTCAACGTGCTCTCTGGGGCCACGGACAGTGAAACCCAGACACTGAGCAAGGAAAGCAGCCAGGCGCAGGGAGCCGTTGCTAGGTTCCTCACTGGTCTGCTGCTACTACCATGGGGCAGGTGCCACCCCCGCCCCATGGCACTGCAGCCTGGAGAGTGGATGGTCAGGCCACAGCGACGCTTGCCTCCACCGACTCTCCTCGTGGGTTGTTTGTTCCCTGTTGAAGGTCTGAGACTGGAGCATGGGCTGAGCTAGATTACAGGGCCAGAGAAAGTGTGTACCTGGCCTTTTCGGATTCTGCACTGGAATTGTTCAATAGAGTAGATGTTTCTATATTAGGGAATTGCTCAGACACAGGCGCTGAGTCCAGAAGATGCTGCGCTGCCAAAGCAATGTGCATTGTCCCTTGACCTTGATACAGCTGGTTGCCTTAGCTCCAGTGACATCACTTTTTTGCCCAATCATTCTTCAAAGCTTGGTTTAGGTTCCCAGTGAGCCTATAGCCCTAATCCATTCTCCTCTCTTTTCCATGTCTTGGATTCTTGGAAGCACTCAACTAGAAAATCACATTTTATCAAGTCTGAAATGAAGGGCAATGTGCAATGAGATTAGATGGAGGGGTCATTTAAACACTGATGCTGTGGCCGTACTAGGTGGTATATCAACGGAACCAGCCTGACCATCAGAAGGTGTGGGGTGGGGTGGCGTCCCGGCTCTGTCAGGAGCTCACTGTGTGATCGCTCCCCTCCTGTCTCTTCTGCAGGAAAATGCTGGGCTGGGATGAGACGGTTTCCAGGCCCCCTCTCCCTGACAGTCTGTAATTTTCAAGTCACAGTAATGTTTCCTGCAGCAACGGGGCGCGACGTCTGGGATGATTGTGTGCTTTGTTCCCTTAATGGGGGCTGAGGCTGCAGCTCTGTTCGGCACAAGCTGAGCTGTGTCAGCACAATGGAGCTGACTGGCTGGGCCCCAAGAGCAGACCCCAGAGAGATATTGATTCTGACAGGCAAACAATTAAAGGGGGAAGTTGATGCTTTGTGGATAAGACATCTGTGTGCATGTGATACCCTTGGTCCGGCCTTCAGTGTAACATGTGCTTTAATTGGGATGGACAGAAATGCTCTGAAGGCCATTCTTAAGAAGAGCTGAAGACTATGGAACTAGAAATATACATGGAATTTTTAAGTCTATTTTTATTTTTCAAGACTTCCAATAGCAGAAATGACTTTCCCTTAATATTTCTTACTTCTGAAGCCAAGTAATATGTTGGAAAATTAGTCCAAATCTAATTGTAACGTTACACGAGGACACTGGAGACCGCGAAGCGTTTGACAAGTTCTACTCCCACTTTTCCCCAACACTCCTGCCAGCATCTGCTTCTGCGTTTCATCTGTGCTCTGTTCCCTTTCATGTATCTCCCTTTAATGCGTTCCCATGCCATTCCTCCTTAAAACTGTGCATGTTTCTATGGTTCTGTCTACCACAGACTTTCACCGTGTCCATGAATGAGGTGCCGAGAGGCCCAGGTCCCTCGGTATCACAGAGAATGATGAAGTTGTACAGTCTCGAGCCCCTTCAGCGGGTGTGTTCCAGCACCAGCAGCCAGTGCCCGGTGCTCACCCCTGATGCGGCGGTGGGTGTTCTGTCTAGTGGATTTCAACCTGTCCAACCTCCATCACCCAGGCTCAAGAGTGCAGATGTCAGGACCCTCTATCGAGACTTCTTACTGCACTTGTCTTTTTAGTATAGGTACGGGGTGTCCCCCAGAAATGTATACACACTTTAACAGCTGGTAGCTCAATGGATGTTTCTTTATTCTCAGATTTAAACCACTGGAGTTAATAATTATTCAAGGTGTATATACATTTGTTGGGATACCCTGTATTAGTTTGCTTGAGCTGCCATAACAAAATACCATAGCCTGGGTGGCTTAAACATCAGAAATTTCTCACAGTTCTGGGGGTTTGAAGTCCAAGATCAAGGTGCTGGCTGATTCGGTTCCAGGTAAAAACTATCTCCCTAACTCTGGAAGGCCACCTTCTCGCTGTTTCCTCACATGACCCTTCCTTGCTGTGTGCAGGTGGAGATGAGAGAACTCTCCCTCCTCTTATGTTCCCTCATTAGTGACTCCCATCATGAGCGTCCCAGGGTCATAGCCTGCATTGTAAGTACCTCGGCATTGCTGTTCTGCCATCACACCATCCAGCTCCAGGCGGCTTCCATCCTTCCAAGCTGAGCCTCTGCACCCATTAGACACCAGCTCTTCCCCCCACACCCCCCACCCCGACAGCCACCGGCCCGCTGTCCAACTCCATGAATTTGGCTACCAGAGGTACCTCATGTAATAGGCATCTTATAATATTTGTCCTTTTGTGACAGAGGTAGTTCACTTAATAATGCCTTCAAAGTTCATCTACATTATAACATGTGTCAGAATTTCTTTCCTTTTTAAAACTGAATCATATTCTATTGTCTGTAAGCACCACGTTTTGTTCGCCTGTTCATGGGTCGCTTCTTCAGCTATGGTGTCTAAAGCTTCCATGAACATGGGCGTCCAATCAAAATCCTTCTTAATTAAACAAATTCTTTGGAATTCGGTCACTGCCCTGAGGTAGAACTAACACTGATGGCTTGGTGATAGCAAAAAGGAAACGGAGAGCTGTCGGAATGGATATTTTCGATTGTGTGTAACTTTTGACCTTAAGGATACATAACACAATTCTAAAACATTAACAACGTCATAGCTCTTTCATAGCTGATTATCTTCTTTAAAATCTTTATTCTTCTGTGTATGCAGGTTAATTTCTTAAGCATTTGTAATGTTCTAGTTTACTTTGATGCTTAAGGATTTCCAGTATAAACGAGTAAAAAAAAAATTACCTGGCATCAAATTTACCATAAAATGAAATATAAAAATAGTTATGATGTTTCCTTAGATTAAATTTCAGGAGATACCAAAGTTCACTTATAATTTGTTTACTGGTGCAAAAGAGAAATATGAGAATATACAGAATCTTAAATTCCTAACATTTAGACCTGGAAGGAATCTTAGAGACAACCTATCACAACCCCTTTATTTTAGTTGAACAAACCCAGAGAACTTATGTGATTTCTTTCTTTTGTTCTATTTATTCATTCATTCATTCATTTATTCATTCAATACCTGTGTGTCAACTATACATAAATTGATTATAACTTTGTTCCTACCCTTAAAGAGCCTATCTTCTAGCAAGGCAAAAACTCTGAGCATTGAAATTCAACAAATACTGAGTCACTGCTATGTTCAGGCCAGCGTGCTAAATATTGAAGGGGACAGCCACACTCAGTGAACCACAAGCCAAGAGTGGGACAAGACGTATGTATGCTGTGCTATTAGAAAGGGCACACAGAAACACTGGGGTGCAGTGGGGGCTTGAGGAAGGTGGGGATCACATCCATCAGGGGAAAATAAGTGACCTCTTGAGAGAGCTGGTGCTGCAGCCGGCCTCCGAGTATGTGGATGAGTTAAAGAGGCAGAAATGAGAGAATTGAGGAAAATGATTAAGAGAGGAAGGCAGGAAAGAGTGAGGCTTTGGGGGGGACTCAGGAAAAGAGTGGAGGTGCGTTTAAGGGACAGCCTTTCTCATGGGCTCGCTCATTAGGCTGTAGAGAAGGAGGGACCAGTTCTAGTCTTGGCTAAACCTCAGGATTCTCGTTTATAAAATGAAAATATGATGGTCCCTGCCGCCTAGGGTTACTGTGAAGATCATAGGAGATAACATGTGTGAAGTGCTTCATGGAACACAGAAGAGCTCCCAAAACGTCAGCATGGCCATGACTTCCATATTGCAAAGAGCATTTGGATGTCAGTTGAAGTAACTTGAACTGAATAGAATTAATTCAATAGAAAGTGGATAGTCATTAGAGGATTTTGTGCAAAGGAATTATATGTTAATAAATCCATTGTTAAAAATTAAGCTGTCAGAGTCCTGTAGGAATGGGGGGATGAAGGCAGACAGGAGATAGAATACGTAGTAGGCGGTAATGGTAATAGCCCAGGGGGCAAGTAAGTAACGAGCGGATCTTTACGTCTGATGGAGTGGCAGGAATAACCAGTCAATTACACAGATGTGAAGGAAGTAAAATCAGGGGAGGGAGGAGATAGTGCAACAGATTGTGTGCAGTGGAAGGGAGAGGAAAATAAAGATGAACACTTAGCACCTCGGTTACAGACTCAGAGGAACACTGAAAGACAAGCTGGGGAGTTCAAGATGATGATATTTTTGGTTGTGAGCATGTTGAATCAAAGAGACAACTGGGGTGTCCTAGATGCAGCCCACAGTGGAGCCGGGTGCCAGGTTTGAGGTAAGCAAGGTGATGCCTGAGGAGCAGAAACTGGACTTTATAAAATCACCAGTGAATTTGAAAGAACGGCAGATGCTAACCACAGAGACGGGGTCTGAAGTGATTTGGAATGAGTGAATGGTGAGGCATTGGAAGGGATCTTTCAAAGAAAAAGTTAAGAAGAGTGGTAGACAGCAGGGTGCAGGTGTATTTTCTCTGTTTTAACATTTATGAACCTGGTTATGTTTTTCAGTATATAGAGCAGGCTGCAGACAGAAGGGAAAGACTGAAAATGCTTTCCAGAAAGGAAAATGGCACAGCAAGGTCCCAGGGAGGAGATTAAGAAGAAAAGCCCAGAAGTGAGAACACAGTATTAGCTTCCTGTGGGTGCTGTAACAAATTTCCACAAACTGGGTGACCTAAAGCAACAGAATTTTATTCCCCCAGTTTTGGAGGCCAGGAGTCTGACGTCAAGGTGTCAGCAGGGCCACAGTCCTTCTGGGGGCTGTAGGGGAGAATCTGTTCCTCGCCCCTTCCAGCTTCTGGTGGCTGTGAGCATTCCTTGGCTTGTGGCTGCATCACTCTAATCTCTGCCTTCACCTTCATTTCACTTTCTCCTCTGTGTGTCTATTTCAAATCTCCCTCTGCCTCTCTCTCATAAGGATACATAGGATTGCTTTCAGGACCCACCCAGATAATCCCAGGATAATCACATCTGCAAAGACCCTTTTTCCAAATAAGATAACAGTCACAGGTTAATTAATTCTGGGAACTGGTATGTGGATATATTTCTGGGAGCCATTACCAGCCCAGCACAAATACTTTACAGAATATGATGAATGCAGTGAGAATTCAAAATAAATAAATTAGGACAAGTAATATGCTGGATACCAGGAAAGAAAATCTGGAATGGCAGGTTCCTTAAAGTTTGTGCTTATCAGAGTTGTAATGAAAATGTATAACTTTGCAATGTGTACATCTTCGTTACTGTGTGACTCAGCCATGATAACTTAGTAAAACAATAAACAATAAAAGCACCTCTTTCTACCTAACAACACCTTAAGGATAAAATTTTTGAGGAACAAAATTACAAATATATAATTGGATTATTTGTTATTAAGGAGGCCATCAACCACCTCTTCTTAGTAACCCTCCAGACAGTATGAAATGAAGGGATGCCCAAATCTTGCCAGGTTATGGTACTGTGTGTGAGAACAACTTGTTTTACTTAGGTTACAGGAGTTCCTTTTGCTAAAATATCAAAAATAACATATTTTAAATCACTTGCAAGAAAAATATTTGTAGGAACTACAAAGCGTCTAGTCCACAAACCTGCACACCCGTGGCATGAATTCACAGTGGCCAACTCTTCAGTGAAAAAGACCTCAGTCTGGGACGGCCCGTGAGCTGTGGTTTCCCCTTCCTGAAGCCAGGCTGTGGTTCTTAATTAAACAGTAGTTTCTCAACCCTTTAAACAACCAAATCTTTATAACAGTCTCGGAACTATGTAAAGAGGGAAGTGTGTTTCTCAAATACTGTAATTTTGTTTGCTCAAAGCCTCCCTCAGTCCACAGAGCGCCTTCTCTTCCACCCAGCAGCAGAGCGTCCTGCTAAGGGGGATGGATTCTTCCTTCCTCCCGTGAGCTGAGTGCATATGTAGGTGAGCACATCCGCGCTCTCACTCAAACCACGCTTTGTTGCATGGACCCCATCCTCTGCTCCTGGATGCCCTCTCCTGTGTGCCACCCCATCGATGGCTGTCCAGGCCTTCCTGACACAACTCCCTGTGCTCAAAAGCCAGCACTGACCTCTCAAGCGGCCCACTCCCTCACCAGACTAGCTGGAAGGTTCTTCCTCTGACTGAGCTGAAATCTGTTTTTCTGCAGTTTCCAATCATTTGGTCTAAGTTGGACCATTTGGGAAGCACTGAACGATATGCACCTCTGTTCAAATCACGGCTCATCAAATACTTGACGATGGTGACAGCGTCCCTTCTTGCCACACGGTTTGCTGCAGGCTAAATGACCCAGATCTTTTCAATCATCCTTTACGCCTACTAAGTCCCAATCCTCTCGCCGAGCAGTTTGCCTTTCGTTGTTGCAGATGCTCTAAACCCCTTCCTGCGTGCCCTTCCCCACACCGAATCCCGTGTCCCAGATTTGGCCCGAGCAGTGGGTGGCGGAGCGGACCCAGACCGCATCACAGTACCAGCATGTGTGTCTCCACACGGCCTAAAATGCCTGAGCCTTCCCGATGCCACCTCAGGTCTTTACAAAACGGTTTCTAGCAGGGGATTTTAAAGTCTTTGGACACAGGCCGGGAACAAGTCATCAATCGGCCTCGATGTTTTCTCAGTTGTTTCATAACTTCCCATCTTTGCCCATGGGTTTGCCGCGTCCACTTGTTACACATTGTGTTCGCTTGTGAATACTTGTATTTACCAGCACGACACGTGGTTTACCACGGAGCATGGTCACTTATAAGAGCAGACATGGTTAGTGGCATGGATTTTCTCAAAACTTTTAAATCGGAACAAGTTGAGAACATTGCTTTTTGGTACCTATATGTTACAATAGAGAGTTTTAAAATCAAGCATCATTGACTTTATAGAAACTTATAGGAATAAGACCAAATTCTTTCTCTCTAAAACAGTATCTCCAAAGAGTGTACTGGGAAGTGGAGTGGGTGTGTGTGAAGCATGATTTGGCGCTTAGCAGGCTAGATTGTCTCCTCTGTAGAGATGCCAACAATATTCTGCAGCAGTCTTAAGCAGAGTCAAGGATTCGGGTTCATTTCTATACTAGTATACATTTTAGTCTTTTCTAAACATTTTGAAGAGCATGATGAGAAATTATAAAAATAGCTGGTTGGTTCTTTTTCATTTAAGTTTGTATATGGCCATATAGATGGTAGGCCTAAAGAGATCTTGAAGTAAACTATGAAACGCTACTTTTGAGCGGTAATTGGCCGTGGGGCTAACCCACTATGGTGAGTGGGGTCTATGAGCATGGAAGTGTCTGGGTTAAGACTTGGCCCCTGAGCTATAGTGGGTGGCCCTAGTGAGCGGCCCTGAACACTACTGTGCCTTCATGCTGGTCTTGGCCCTCGCTGAAGTGCTTGTTTGCTCAGCAGCAGGTGTCCTGGGGCCTGTGTCTTACATTTCTGGGGCAGAATGTGAAAGGGCAGGAGTAAACTTCGACCTGACTCTCAGGTTATATAGTGACCATGACAGCACTGTACCCAGCCCCAGCATCCCGTCAGAGGGCTACAAGTTCAAACTACGTACTTCCAGCTTAAACCTTAATAGCTTCCAAGAGGAAGCCTGGGAACTAGCTCTGATCTTCTGTAAGCTCAGTTTTGCTGAACAGCACCTTCCCCTATTCTAGCAGCATTGCTTGAACACGTGAGGGGTGTTGTTTTTTTTCTTCCTTTTGCTAGCCTTCCCAGGTTAATGCACACACCAAGAACAGATGGTAGGTTTGATATATCAGTTCAGTCAGTGCTACCGGTAGAGTTGCCTGACTTCTGTAGGGAAATCAGCAGCATGGCTAGAACTTTATTACTGACATTATTGTGTTAAATGTGTAATGATTTCTCCCAAGGACTGAGAAAGAATTATGTCAATGAAATAGGAGAACTATCTAAGGAAATTCTCTATTGTATGAGCATTCCAGGAATACAGTGACTTCATAAAAGACTAAATTGTTAGAAGCCCCTTATGAGTCAAGACTATGTTTGGAACTAAAGAAAGCTGAGAGATCGTGTAAGAAGTGGGTCTTTTTCTGAGGAAATTGTAATCTTGATGAGTCACCTACCATTTACCTGCTCAGCTCATGGACTGAGACCAGAAGAAGGCTGATTCAACCTCCCAGTGAAATCAAATTTTCTTACCTCTACTGGGCCCTCAGTGCCATTCTGTACTCCTTTTATCCTGATCTTATTAATCATTTCTCTCTTTTTTTGAGCCTTTATTTTTGAGCTTTTAACAAAAATGTAATGACTTTTGTTTTTACTAAAAAATAGTACATGTTCATTTTAAACATCAAACATACAAAAATATATAAAGAAGAATGCAAAATGGCACCCAAAGTCCCATTGCCCTGGTTTGTAACTGTCATTAATGTCAACATTTATCTCTCTATAAGGTATCCAGATAGAAAAGACAAATGGGGACAATTTCCATATTTAGGAACTATAAGCATGTTAATTTAGTTTCTAAAGTCAGGTTTATTGAAGAGTAATATATACTCAGTAAAATTCACCCCTTTTAAGTGCACAGTCCCATGAATTTTGGCAAATACAGTTATGTAAGCTCTACCACAATCAAGATATAGAATATTATTGTCACCCCATAAAGTTCCCTCATGGCCCTATCACCTTCTCCCTCCCCCAGATCCTGGCAGAAACTGATCTGATTTCTGTCTCTATAGTTTTGCTTCTTCCAGAAAGCCTTATAAATGGAATCATACAGTATGTAGTTTTGTGTGTCTGATTTCTTTCAGTTAGAGCAATGCTTCTGAGATTCTCCCATGACATTGTATGTAACTATAGTTTGTTCATTGTTATTGCTGAATGGTATTTTCTTGTACAAATGAAAATTTTAGAGCTTTTCAGATTATGTAAGTTTTTTCACATTTCCACTTGTGTTTAATTGCTAAATGGAGAAAACTTATTTTGGAAAAAAAATTACCTGACATATTTTCAATTCTTACATTTTTTTCACCACAACAATTAGTTGGCTTTTCTATAGAGAAAATACTATCAGCAGCAATAAACAGTAGTTGATCTTTTTCAATCTTATGCAATTACTTTATGCCTTATTCATATATACTAAAACCTACAAGGGTGATAATAGTAGTAAGAAATGTTTTGGTCTAGTTCTTGATTTTAATTGAGAATATTTTAGTGTAATACTTCTTTGGGTAATGTTTAGTTTTGGTTTTTGGTAAAGAGTTACTATAGCTCAGCTGGGCGTGGCTCAGTGGTTGAGCATCAACCTAGGATCCAGGGGATCGGGGTTCGATTCCCGGTCAGGGCACATGTCCAGGTTGGGGGCTCGATCCCCAGTTGGGGGTGTGCAGGAGGCAGCCGATCAGTGACTCATCATTGATGTTTCTATCTCTCTCTCTCCCTCTCCTTTCCTCTCTGAAATCAATAAAGATTTTTTTTTTAAAAAAGAGTTACTATATTTAACTGTTTCCATTTATTTACATTTTTAATGAACAATGATTGCTGAATTCTGCCTTGTCAGTATATGACTGTGTTGCTTTTTTCATTTTATGGTGTTAGGATAGATAGTTGTGTTTTTAAATTATCAAGTCAAATATATGTGATGCTGATTCTGGTTTTACACTGAACTGAGAGCAATTAAGTTTAATATGGTTTGCAAATGCATTAGAACTATTATATAATCAGTAATTTCTTGAGAAAAACAACTTATTAAACAAATATTTTGTGGGGGTTTTTTTCTGCTTATCTTGGCTCTTTTATAAAAAGATAACCTCTAGGGGGTTTTAAGCCAGCTTTTACTTTTATAGCAAATGTGTTTAACAGATTGCAAATTGTAGTAATTGGTTTTATCTCTCCGGCTCTTTCATGGATGGTTATATACATGACATTATTATGGCTGCTGTTTATTTGCACCCCAGGAAGCCATTTTTAAAGGAAATGTCATTATGTTTTTATTCTTCATGATCCAGAGGTTATTACAGATAATTTTATTCTTTTATTGAGGCAGATCTCTGACTTATGGCCTCATTAGCCAAAATAAATTGCATTTCAAAATTGAAAAAAATCCTAAGCTACAGCCATGACTACAAAGAATTAACCAATTAAAAAGATACCTTATTATTTCAACCTTATCAGTACATGTTGCGATTCTTAAAGTTTGGTGTGGGGGAACATGAACTATAGTTTGATAATACTCTAGTTTGCCCAGGACAAATCTGTGTCTGTTGTTGCAGCGTCCTATTGGGCTTAGCATTTGTCCCAGAATTTTAATTTTAACTGAATTTGTATGATTGTTTTTGCTGTTGTTAACATAAAAATGTGTTAGCATTTACATTGCAATAGCATTTGTTATTAACACTTGTATTTAAATAAGCCAATAGTACTTAGGCCTCTATTTTATTCTTGCTGGCTCTGCCATGGTCTGGTCTATTAGTGTGCTAGCTGCTTGAGCAGAGAAAGAAGGCTCATTTGGACTGGGCTGAATCTGAAAGCTGACCAGTGACAAGTCTTTCCTCTTTCAGAAATTTTTTGGACATATTAAAGTCAACCCTTTCTTCTCAAATGTAGAATGAAGGGAACTCAGTGACTGAAGTGTACAGCGACATGGGCATTGAGGGACAGCTAACTCCTCCCAGTCCTGATGGAAGTAGAAATTAGTAAATCTTCTTTGATATATGGGAGCATTTTACCAGTGGAGATCAAAGTTTAAAATGTATAACATGTTTAAGCCTTAAAATAAAGGTTATTGCAATGTTTCTAGGATTCTGTCATACCCAAGTACTTTACACCCATACCAAAAGTTACACGAAGTACACAATACAGAGAATAGTTTGTCATGGATAAAAGCTGAAAAGAACATAAATGACTACCAGGTTTTGGGAGGTGGTTAATTAAAGTACAGCAATTCCATATTATGACATATTATGCAACTTTTTAAAACAACAAAATAGATTTGTATATACTGAGGTTTAAAAAATGTCTTGAAAGTCATGTTTTTAAGTAAAAAAAGACAAGGCAAAAGATAATAGAGACTCTGGGATGCCATTTATGATAAATAAAGCAGCACTTGCATCCATGTGTCGACGTGTAGTTACATACGTATGTGAGCATGTACCTGAGAATCGCCCAGAAGGTGCAGGCACACTGCTCATAGGATCTGCCTCTGGAAAGAGGAGCTGAAGATTGGGTCTAAGAAGATGACTTTCATATTTATTCTCTCTGTCTGTATTGCTTGAAACATTAACAGAGACAACAGAATCATACCTTGTGTGTATTACTTTTTTATAAAACTAAACTTGGAAAAAAGAAAAGCCGCTCTCTAATAACTGTGCATCAACTCATGTCCTTCATGTGAAGATTTTCTCAGTTACAGAGCGACACGGGTTGACCACAGGGGGAATTTAAATGCCTCTAAAGCCTCCAAGAGAAGTTTGTGTTGTTGTTTTTATTTGTTTGTTTTCATTTTGTTTTAGCTAGGGGTGTTTTAACTTCGGAGTTGGGTAGATTATAAAACAAGTGGCTCAGCACACCCTTCCTGGGATGAGAATTTCTAGATGATCTCCCAATGACTGCCTCCCTCGAATTTGGTCTGAATCACCCCTGCACTTTCATGGTGAAATCTGATCCCATTCAACCAGGTATTCAGTAATAAAAATAAAAAGAGCCAGGATTTTAAAAAGTATGAATGTTTACACATAACATGCAAAAAAACAAGGTAGAGAGAAATGTGATAATAACTATGTAACTTTGGAATCAAATAAATGGCCTTGTCCCTGTACTGGTAGCGAGGTCATTCACACAATTAGACCCAAGGGCAACTAGTAGAAGTTTAATGTCAGCAAGTAACAGAAAACAATTGTCGCAATACTTAAAGTTACAGCAGAATTTATTTATAAGTAGCTCTTTTGTTTTAAAAAATAAACACTATTTAAAATAGCAAAAAGAGTTGAATATGTGTGGAAAGGTAGCATTAAAGAATGCCTTGGCTCTAAAACTGTTACTTAATAGCTTAAGCAGATCCTTAAAAATGCATTTTTAATTTCAGCAAGCAATAGAAATTTTAAAATCATAAGTATGTGAAAATAAAAATAAAGTCATTCAACCCTTACTCTGTATCAGGCCCTGTTCCAGGTGCTGAACAAAACTGGGAAAAACACCCAAATTCCTGTCCTCTAGGGGCTTGTGTGCTAATGAACAGATTCTCTGTGATTCCACTAAACCCAGAACTAAAGTTTATAGTTTGGGGAATACTTTTTAATTGTTTCTCTTTATACTTATGTATGTATTTTTCCACAAAATTGGAACTGTGATGTTCTATACTTAAGCTAATGTAGCCACGTTTTCTACATTACTAAATATTTCTCAACATTATTTTCCTGGCATCATCGTGTGCCAATGGCTAAGCAAAATGCACTTTATTCAGTCAATCCCTTATTGTTTCAGATCCTTTCATTTTTTCTTTCATCATTATAGACAACAATATGATGAACATCATTGTAGATAAATCTCTGCACAAGTCTAAGACTACTTTTTTAGGATAAAATGTAAGAAGGAAAATTTCAGGATAAGGAGTTTCAGGATGGTCTCCCATCCTGGTCAAGTTAACATACTATTAAATATCAAAATTAATGTTTGATATAAATTATTAAAGCTGTACATAAAGGTGGAAATTTCTATATATTTTATTTAACTTACTTAAGTGAAGGAAAAACCGTATTACTTGATTTATATTAGTTCAATTACTTAGAATAATATAAATACACAGGTTATATTTTTATGTCTGCATATTAATAGTTCTCCTTAAGAGAGTAGTTAACATAATTTGTTCTCCTGAAAGAAGCAATTGTGAGGTGGAGAGAGCTCTCTCCCGTCCAGACAGAAGCCTGTGGGACCCACTTCCTTTTACCTTATTTTAGGGAACCAATGATTTTTAAATCATAGTTTTGAACAATATTCAGGATAAATTGTGAGCATGTACATGCATCAAACCCTCGTCTTTCTCTAAGGTATTTATTTTTTATGCAGAAGCAGACATTAGCATCGCTGTTACGTGACTGCTCCATCCTGGTGATCAGAATCTAGCAGAAAAACAGATATTCATTCCTCTAGATTTCTGAATTATGACCACAACTCCCTTTCCTGGGTCAAGCTTTCTAAAAGTCCAGGTTTAGTTGAAAGCATAACTAAAACTGTTTAAAAGGCAGGTAGTTTGCACTATAGTATTAAGAATATTTTTATCTGGCTGGATTCATGCTGGAAATTCAAGAGGCAAGGCCGTGTTTGTTGACAGCCGCCACTCAGGAGAAGGAAACACAGAAGCAGGTATTATTAAGAACACGCTTCTCTGTCTCCATCTGCAGAAGCTCACGTAATGCAGAAGACAGACATATGGTCCTGGCATTCAGTCTATCACAGAAGATTACGAACAGTTTAAAAATAAAGTCGCTGCAGCACACTATAAATGACAGATTCCACAGCGGGGAAAGAGAAGTTGCGCCACCCTATCTGTCCTCCTCTGGGTGATTTGTTTGGGGAAAACACTATTTTTGCACAGAATTAATTTTATAATAGCATTTATGTATCTAGTCATTCTTTTAGCCAATACTTATTGAGTCCTCTATATGCCAGACACTATGCTAAGCACTAAGTACACACTGCTGAATAAAACATGTGTCAAGCCTACCTACCATCAGTTTATCATCAAACCGACCAGTAATTCTTGCCTCAGTGACCCCCCAGAGACAACCCATGAATATAAGGGTGTGATCGGCCTGATCAGCCACTGTCCTCCTAGAGAAGCAGTTGTGAGGGGAGAGCTCTCAGCCGTCCAGAGAGGAGCCTGCGGTACCCACTGTGGAACTAGACCGAGCGGCAAGAGAGAAGCGCACAAGTTCCCTTCCCCTCCCCCTGCCCTTCCTTCCCCTCTCCCCCCTCCCCTCTCTCTGCTCCCCCTCCCTCTTCTCTCCTGCTCTTCCTGAACTTAATCAATAAATAATCTTGAATTTAGGCTCCATCCCCACAAAGTTAAGTAAAAGATGAATCATTTATCCTTGCATTTTTCTGAGCATCTAAATAATTGAAGAAAGAATGAAAACGTTTCCCTTGAAAGCTGGGGGCTGTTTCTCTCCACCGTCAGGGCGCATCCGCCACCATCAGGGTCGTTCGGGACACTCAGCGCACTCCGAGCGCACACGTTCATGTTCACGTCCTGTAAAATCTCACAGCTCTACGGGGGATCCTTACTGTCCTGCCTGGGCCGATGAAGGACAATGCGGGCGAAGCCCTTTATGTGACTTGCCGGGGGTGGCGCCTCTGGTAACAGACAGAGCCCGGACTCGATCTCCCCGCCGCACAAACACCAGGCACCGGCCTCCACCTTAACTGCATTTCCTGCATTTCCTGCATTTCCTGCATTTCCTGCCCTTTATGCCTCTGGTAAGAGCCGCCTGCAGGAGGAGCCACTGGGCTTCTCTTCCCTCCCTTGGGTGTACCCCACTATAAATGAAGTCAGAAGCCCTACTGGAGGGTAGTATCGGGATATGAAACGAGGGAAGATACCAAGTTGATATAATTTCAAGTCTATTGTACTTTTTAGATAAAAGGTTTTAAAGGAAACCTATGCTACTTCTAATGTTTCCCAAAGGAAAATCGATACAACCCTGGGAGAGAGCGGTCACATCCGCACGTAACCCAGGCCCTGCCATCAGCCACAGGCGGCTGACATTTGTCGAGGTATCTTGCACAAGGGGATATAACATCATCCAGATCCCTGGCACAGTACCGGGGGCCTGCGCGTCAGAGGACAGGCCTGCTTCCAAACCAGAGCGCCCAGGTGGGAAGATCCCGAACCCCAGAACCCGCGTGCTGACTGCAGCCGCTAAGGCCCAGGCAGCCTGGAGGTGGGAAAGCGGGGGCCGTGGGGTCCAGCAGCCCTGGCCACCGTCACAGCCGCCGCTTCTCAGCAGCAAAGGCCACGAAGGGAAGAAGCTGCGGGGCCCGCTCGGGAGGCAGCCAGCCCGCGGGCCTTAGGAGCTGAAGCATCTGGGTGGCAGCTACGCCCTCTTCCCCCGCGCCCCTCAGTCTCCGCAGTTACCGCACATGGGGCTCGGCTGCCTTGGGAGGCCCTTCAGAGAAGGAAAGGGGAGGCCGGGTGCCCGTAGGAGCCACACATTCCTCACAGCACGTGGACAGTGACTTAAGTCCTCGTATTGTTCCCATTTGTCCAATGTCCGTTATCCTGGTTCGTATCCTAGGACTGTCTCGTGGCTCAGTGTCCTTGTGAGTCACAAGTGCTCCTTAGTCTCAGGCGGGTATGAGTAGGCTGGAAAGGACTTTCACTGGCTCACACGTTGTTAAAGTATAAGAAAACAAAACTCACTTTCTAAATTTGATTATGTTTGTAAAGTGCCCGGCACTGTGCCATTTAAATAGATGGAAACACTGGTTTATTTATAGGGGCATATGCTATATGTAGTTTCATTGATTCAAAAGATACATACTAATTGCTTTTTTACAGTTGCATTAACTTTCTTTTTTCAACTTTATTGAGATGTAACTGACATATAATATTGTGTAAGTTTAATGTGTACAACTTATTGGCCTGATACACTTATATCCTGCAAAATAATTACCACCTTGGCGGTAGCTAACACCTCCACCACATCACATAACTACCATTGGTTCTTTGTGGTGAAAACATTTAAGGTCTACTATTTTAGCAACTTTCAATGATATAATACAGTTTTATTAGCTATAATCACGGTGCTGTACATTAGGGCCCCAGAACTTATCCATCTTCCAGCTGGAAGTTTGCACTCTTTGACCAACTTCTCCCCTTTTCCTCCTACTCCCAGCCCCTGGTGACAGTTCTGCCCTCTGTCTCTGAGCTTGGCTTTTTGGGATTCCTCATGGAAATGAAGTCGCTCATGGCACTTAGCATAATGCCCTCAGGCCGCTCGTGCTGATGCAAACAGCAGGATGTCCTCCCTCAGACTGAATACTCTTAACATATGTGTGTGTGTAAAACGGGCTTTATCCACCATCCACTGACGGATCCTCGGGCTGTTTCCATATCTTATAATGCTCCAGTGAACATGGAGGGGCAGGCATCTCTTCTGTTTTCATTTCCGTTGGACATTTACCCAAAAGTGGGGTTGCTGGACCAAATGGCGGTTCTATTTTTAACTTCTTGAGGAGCCTCCACGCTGATTTCCAGGGTGGCTGCACCAGTTTACATTCTCATCAGCAGCGCAGGGGGTTCCCTTTTCCCCAATCCTCGCGAACACTGGTTGCTGCTTGTCTCTTATGATAGCTGTTCGGACAGGTGTGAGGCCATATCTCACTGCATTACCTTTCATTTGGGAAATTACTTGGAGTCCCTGAAATGTCCTTGAGGGTCTAGTAACCACCAATGTGCACATGGAAAGAAGCTAAGGAAAGAGAATGACCGATATCACTTAACCTCATTTCCTCAAACCCTAACACAGTGATGGGGACAGAGCAGGCGCTTGGAAAGTTCACATGAATGAAGGAGGCTTCTTGCCTCAAGGTTCACGGAATTACTTAGAGTAGCAAATCCTTGAGTAACACAGGTTCTACATGAAGGACAACTGTGTACTCCTTCCAACCGATAGCATCCCCTCGCCAAGAGGATTCTTAAAACTTTCCAAAAAGACCTAGTCCCGGATTCCCCTGGCAACAGCCATGATCCAAAAACCTTTGAAAGGCGGTGACAGTTCACAGCAGAAGGCACCTGAGTAAGTGCGGCAGGGGCCCCCCCGGCTCTCCGAGTCAGTGCGGCGTGTGTCTCACCGCCCCGGCCTCCGAAACTCGCTGGGCAGGGTTTTCTGATGTCGCCAGCAGTTTGGTCTCATTAGAGACACAGCTACTGTGATGAAAGTTCACATGGGATCAGAGACAACCCGTTTGAAATAGAGCGCTGAGAGAGCGGTGTGGCTTCCCATTATTTCCAGTGATTTGGGATAAAGACTGGAGAAGCCCATCGTGGGCCGTGAACAGAAGAGAGGCAGGAAGCAGAGTGAAGGGCTTTCTGGGGAGGGGGAGGGGGAGGAGGGCCAGGCAGCGATGTGCCAGCCGGTGGGCATCTTCCATCTCCGGAAGACAGCAGGCCTCTTACAATTCCCCTAAGCAGGGAATCCAGCTTCTCACTGATGTCTGTTTGCATTAGATCTCAAACTATGAGCACTATTAATAACAATTATATTTTCCTTACTTAGGGCAAATAAAGCAGATGTTTAGTGCATACAAAATAGACTGGTAAGCTGAAAATGTGCTGTTTTGTCAACTCCGTAAATTATTGGAGGGGCCAGTAGTTACAATTATTTTATTTCTAGTGTACAATACAGTTCCTTGAAATCTTGCTCAGTGACATTTTTTCACCTTTTTATCCCCTAGAGGCTTATAAACGTAAAGGACAGGACAGAGGGGCATATGTTTTATGTCTACCTTTTATTTGAAGAAACTGGTAATAAAGTAACTGACACATTTGATTCCTCAAGGGAAACCCATTCTCCCAGAACTAGAAAGAGAGTTGTCTTCATTTTGCACCTGGGAAACTTGCTAAATGGGCAGAGTCTAAGGCAGAGGCGAGGCCCCATTTCCAAGCTCACAGATCTGTTCAGGAGGCTGTGTTCCCTGCCTGGTGACTACGGCCGGCCCTCCAGGCTGTCTACCCAACAGCCAGTCTCCCTTCTTAACTAAGAGAAGCCAGTTGCATTTGAAGTAACGATATGTCCAAGTAAAAACTACATTTCACAGCATCTATTGCAGCCAGTTGGGTCAATGAAACAAGCGGAAGTCACGGCATGAGGTTCGAGAAACATTGGTCTGTGCCTTAAGGTCCTTCCTGCTTTCTCCCTCTTTTTCCTTGGACGGTGACGGTGACAGCTGAGGTTGCAGTGGTCATCCTGTAGGAGCCAAATATGAGGCCATATGCTAAGGATGGCCAAGCACGAAGACAGAAGGGGCTGAAGCAGTGAGAATACACTGGGTCCCTCACCTAAGTCTGGGTTTGCCTGCCATGTTGGGTAGGAAGAAATAAGCCCTTAGCTTGTTTGAGCTGCAGTGATCTGGGTTTCTCCTAGCAATTGAATGCCCTAATTAAAAGAGTGCCCCAGTGCAGTTCCTCAGTAAATCAGAAAGATCAGAAAAACATCATTTTCTGTCAATTACTTATGTCATCTCTGCTCTTAGCATCTGCTGGTTAACGTAGAAAACCACCCGCCTTTCACGGTCCCTGGCTCTGTGACAGGCACCCATTCTTCCCCCAGTGCTTGTCCATTTGTTTTTACTTGGTCGTCACCAAAGGCACATTCTTTCCCAACAGCCTGAGCATTCAGAACCTTGCTGCGATTGTGCATTTGTCTCATGCTCCAGAAAATCAGCATTGTTCCCCCTCTGGATTTTACCCCAGGGGACTTTGTTTGTCTTTAGTATTTTGTTCTTATGGCAGAACATTCAGACTTATCTTGAGTGAACATCAGATTTATATCTGACAAACTGCCCAATCACTGCCCAAGACAAGGGATTTTTCTGTACTGGTTCGGAGGCAATACTTTCTGGTAGTTATCTGACACGGTGTGACATCCTCCTGGTGACAAGACAATTGTCCTGCCACTGAATTTTGCCACAGACCTTGATCTTTTCTCTCTTCCATGAAGCAGGGTTTATAGCAGCAGGTTAACATAAAAAAACATTACAACAGGCGACGAAAAAGATGGCACTTAGCCAACAATGAAGATCTTAACTACTGGTGGGGTCATTTATTGAGATATCAGTGTATTTGTGTTCTGTTTTTTTCCCCTTCATGCACACACCCCAACATGAATCCCCTTTTTCTGAGATTTTAGGGTTTTGCTCTGTAGAAACTAGAGGGTTTCTGTTCTTACTCTACTCCTCTGACTTCCTGTTAAAACTTAGAGGCATTTCCTATGTTTCACAGGGGCTTAAATAAACTGTCCTGAAGGGAGCAAAGAAAGGATGTGGCCTTTGAAGGCCTCCAGAAGGAGAGATTTCCTAGCACATGAAATAGAGAGAGTGGTATTCCTCCCTGGAGTAGCCTGTGGACTTGGTGGGACCTCAGAGAGTCGACTGTGAGATGCCCTTAGAGAGGATGCTGCCTCGAGGGATAAATACCCACTTTGCCAGGGACTTCCAGAGCCACGTGGACCAACAAGCAGTAGAATCCCTGGACCTGAAAGTAGTACAGAAAGTCTAAATAATGAACGGTTGGCATTTGTACTCAACACTGGGGCCTTGCCTCAGTACTTCTGGGCCGAGACAGACACCAGGACCTTTGCATGGCAGAGATGTAGCTTAAGAAAAAAGTTCCAGTGATGACTAAGGTTTCCATTCGTGCCAGTCCAATGTTGGAATCAAATGCAAGTCCTAAACAACAGAGAAATGTGACCATCCCTCCCCACCTGACTTCTCAGGCTGAGATTATCAACCTCTGAGATTGTTTCTAGAGGAAATGAAAGACCTGCAAACACAAATCTTACAGCCAGGACGTCGAGTCCCCTCCAGCCTGGTGCATTTTTATCTCTACTTGTGCCTGTAGAGTAGGGATCATCTTGACAGGGACAAGGGATCATCTTGACATCACTCAGAGTCTGGATTAGTGAGCAATACTTATTTAACCCTTTGCCAATAAGACACACTATTTAGACCTCTAAAATAAACTTCAATATTTTAGTGTACATTCTACTGCCCCTGGATGAGACCTTTTCTCATTCAAGCACTGCCAGTTATTAATTTCTCAGAACCCAGAGTCCTGCCTTCATTCAGGCAGGACTGAAATTCTGAAATTGAAACAAACAACCAGCTGAAATAGTCAATTCAGATTAAGAAATGTGCCCTTATCAGAGTTGGAAATTCAGGGAATAGTAGCAATGGCAGGAATTGTATCTTATATTGAGGTTTCTAGCCAACCATCAAAATGGAAAACAAATATATTTGTCATACAGATTAGAATCAAGAATTTTGAAATGAAGAAAGAAGGGGAAATGGGGGGGGGGGGGGAGAAAAAACCCAAACTGACCCTGTCTCACCTAGAAAGAATTTTTTAAAATAACCTGCACTAAATGCATTAAAACAGAGCAGTCTCGGTTTCTATAAAGCCAGCTAATTGAATCTGTTATTACCTCTGCTGTGCATGATGGGACACGATGCCCTTGAGTCGCCTACAAGGCCCTTATAAAACTGACCGTGCATTAAATACAATAGGTGGGTGTGAGCGCAGAGCTGTTTGCATCCAAGAGGGGCAGTTACGTTCAACTCAACCTCACCTCCACTGTAAGGCATTTTATTTTCAGTGCTGTTGCTTACAATTGGGCTAAGTGAATTAGAAGTGAAATGAAATTTGATTTGGAAAGAGCACTCCTTTCTGGCTTCCTGATTAACACTGAACTTGCTTTGTTTGCTGCGAGGCTGGGAACATTGGCCCATTTAGTCTCAGGACTGGTACTCACCCAACACCAACTTCCCCCCGCCACCCGCGGGTAACAGTTACAGTATTTTCTAACGCCAGCTGGCTGGTAACCACAGAAACCCGGGCCGGGATGAGAAAAACATGGAAGCCCTCTCAAATCTGAGTGCGTTTTTGAAGTTTCCTAAGCCTTCTGGAATTTCCCCCGGCAACTGCAGGGTCAGGATCTGCATTTCCTGGGTGAGAGTTCAAGGAAGCACATGGCACAGAGCCTGGTCAGATGGTGACGCTTGCAACCGGGCTGTGGCCGCTTTGTGCTTCAGAGCCAACCTGTTCCATCTGTAAAATAAAAATCCCGGCACCGTGCACAAGAAAAACAAAGTTGTTTATCTGAAACTAGCTAGAAATTTTGCATTAGGGTATGTGGTAAAAATTGGGTGGGGGGCAGGATTTAAAATCTGGTTGTGCTATGGCCAAGCTAGGGTTCTTCGAGACTACAACCAGGGGTTATATTAGGGAAGACTACAGGCAAATATGAAATGTTTGAGGTGGTAGGAAGCTTCTAGAAGTTAAGGTAGGAACACACTGAAATTTTCCTGAGTGATTAAATATTTCCTGTAGTGAGGATGCTCTTGGAAATGGCACAGTACAATTTTCAGTGTTACCAGGCCAAAATACCCTTTATAAGGTGTCCCAGAATAATGTATACACACTTAACAGCTGACAGCTCAATTTATGTTTCTTTCTTTTCAGATTTAACCCATTGGAATTAATAATTCTTGAAAGTATTTATACATTTTGGGGGGATACCCTGTATATATATGCTAAGTCCCCCAGAGTTTGATTTTTTACGGGCCCCAGGGGAGACAAGAAACAGTTAATCTGCTGATTTCAGGTTCCAGATTTGTATACGGCACTCAGCAAAGAGGATTATTTCCAACATAGTGAGGCTAACTGGTGGGCCTTGGTGAGGTTGGGGCGCCAGGGCACTGGGCAGGACCAGGGAAGAGCAGTCACGGTGGAGTCCAGTGGGCTGCTCCCTCTCTGGTTCCCCAGCAGGGGAACAAAAGGCCAGTGTGCTATTGTTACTGGTCTCTCACGTTGCAGTCAACTGAGTTGGAGGTTGATGATTAAACTTATGGGAACTATTCTCTTTTCGTGTTAAAGGCAACTCTAAATTATTCCACCTTGGCAGGCACATCAAAGACAGGAAAGTTCAGAACAGAAAGATGCCCAAGGTAATGTCTAAACTAAGCATGCATGCTGGGGGGTAAGAAGGCTACGAGAACAAGGCCAGGCAGAGCGAGGTGAATTTCATCCTAAAGCACCCCCTCTAACATCTGCTGTGCGCCAGCTTCTATTAATCTTTACCTCCCATTCTCATTACATACCCCCCACTTTCTACAGGATAGTTTATTTGCTGCCATGAGCTTGCTTGCTTTTGGTAAACTGTTCAGTAATCCCTCGCCTGCCCCTGCCTCCCAGGTCCTTAGAACTTCATTTGATTAAACAAATCCAATGAGAGCTAAGGGTGCTGATTTCAGATCTTCATCTGTCCTCGGCCTCACAGGTATTTCGTTGGTTGCATGAGATTTTTTCCCCCTGAGGTATGTTTTCACCCTCCTGGCTTTTTATAGTATTCTGAGAACAATGACCTCATCTCTCCAGTTGATAATAATGGCATACTTTTTATAACTTGAAAAGGCATCTGCTTATTGATATGAGGGTTAAAATTAGCTATAAAGCAAGTGCTGGCCATTGCAGGCCTCGCCTTATCTTCTGGAGCAAAATACATAAGATAGAAAGCACGTGGAGTGCGCGGCTCAGTCTTTGTAAGTGATGATCCGTGTTCCGGTAGAGACCTTTGTCTTCTCTCTACGCTTCATTTCACAGCTGAAAAGTTAAACAAAGAACCCAGTATCGTGGCATGTAGACCTGTCTAAACAGCATTGAAGTGGGGAGGAGATAAAAGTCCGATAATGAAGAGGTCCCAGTTAACTCAAAATCATAACATCTGACAGGTTACTAAAAATGTGAAAATTGACAGGCTGATCTTTTTCTTTGGAGATGACACACATCTCCCACCTAGGTGCAAACCTCGTCCCATTTCCTGTGGGACCTCTTCTGCTTAGAAATCACAAAAATACCATTAGAACTGATGGGAGTTTCAATCCCAAACAAGAGGAAGGATGAGACATGAACTTAAGGAGCCTGGTAAGATAAGAAAACTGAAAACTGAATAATTATAATTAATTCAATAGCACTAGTATTTTGAAGCTATTGTGTAATATAACTTAATCCCAGATGGATAAAAAAGCAGAACATTTAACATGTGTTCTGTTGATGTGTTGAAGCTGCTAGGATGGTGGTTTGCAAATCGTGATAAATCCATAATGAAAAGAGGATGGGACTTTGCACAGCGTTGCAATTGTCTGTTCACTTATCTGACTCCCTGCATGAATCAAAATATCCTTATAAGACTGACTGCATGTCATTTTATCTGCTCAGTACCCAGCACACGGCCTTGATAAAGGTTTGTTGTTACTCAAATGATCCACATTATTGAAAGAGGGCAGATCCCGTAGTTCTGGATCTAACCCAGGGCTCTTTTTAAATTCTTGACAACCACGCTCCTCCCGCTGTAAATATGCAAATACCAATTGGAGGGATTTAGTCTAATCAGCGTTGAGCACGTTAGGGTAACGCGATTTAAGCTATTTGAGAGCTTTCCACCCCTCTCTCCCTGTCCCATCTCACAGCCAGCCTCGGGTGCAGGGCACTGTATGGCAGGGAAGACAGGGTGTGTGGACAATGGCACTAGGCCACCAAGCAGTGCCCTGCAAGGGCCCAAAGGCTCTGAAAGGCAGGTGGGAATGAAAGACACATTTTACCAGCTGCCTGGCACTCATGATGGCCAGGCTTCCTCGCCCGTCTGGAGGGCAGGTGCATGTGTGGTGAGAAGACAGGCCCTCACCACCCTCGGTGTAGGGGAAACACCAGGCTCCCTGGGAACAAAGACAGGGGAGAAGAGGCGAGCAGGGCCCCCAAGCCTCACCCCAGCGCAAAAGTGATCTTATAGCATGCGTCATTCGTTCAAGAAACATGCTTTCTCGCATGTTATATGTGAGACAGTCTGGGTCTTGTTAAATGTTTTTAAAACCAATCACACAAACTGCTGCCTTCAGGGCACAAAAGCCCAAGTAAGGGAGGCCAGGGCTGTGGGCAAATGATCACACAGCCAGGTGAGCAGGGACCTCGGCCACAGGAGGGGTCCCAGTGAACTTTTTCTTAGGAGGAAAAGCCTTGGAAAGCTCTCCCATCAAGACAGTGATCTCCAGTCCACTCTGCTCACTGTAGTCACTGAAATGGCAAGTTGGCTCTAAGTCAAATTTATCATGTCACTCTCCTGACTCAAGCCTGAGTGACCATTCTTCATGGCTTCTTGGGTATATTCAACTCTGTGCCATGGCCCATGAGGTTTAAGGCTCAGCATAATCTGGCCTCTTCATACTTAATCTGTAGTCACTGCCCAGCTCCTACTTCATCTCTACGTTGCAAATGCACTTAATCCTAATCCATCCATCTCCCTCCCTCTCTCTCTCTCTCTCTCTCACACACACACACACACACACAGTTATCACATGTGTATATTTCTGGAAATCGCTTCTCCCCATACTCTCTATATTGATCCCTGTGGTTTCAATCTCCTGTTCTCTGCTACCACCACCCTGCTCGACCCACCATCACCTCTCATCTGGGCGACTGCTCCCACTTGCTCCCCTATTATCAAGAACCTACACAGCAGGCAGAGTGTTCTTTATAAAATATAAATCACGTCTCTTTGCACTTATTTAATTAATATCCTGCAATAATAAAATCCGGGTTCATCTCCACCACCTCTGTGGAGCTGCATTAGCTGCCTTCTCTCTATTTCCCCAGCTTCTCTCTCACTGGTTTCCTTTGACTCTATGCTCTGCACACACCAGCCTTCCCTTGGTTTCTCAAGCTCTCTGAACTTCCCTCTGCTCTCAGGACCGGACACATCCCATCTGCCAGGGACATTCTTCTCCCAGATGTTCTCCTGGCTTCTCCATTCACCGAGGTCTCAGCATAAGTGGCCTTGATGAACAAGCCTCCAATTATGCTGTTATCACAAGGCTCTTACCACATATCTCCATGGTACTCCCCACTTTCTGAAACTGATGACTATTAATCTGTTTACTTGCTTGTTTACATGTCTCTCCCCTGCACTGGAGAGCAAGCTCCCTAAGATAAGGACCCAGGTCAGTCTTGTTTACCAGGGGTGGGTGATTTATAGACACTCAACAGCTATTTCCCGAGTCAATGAGCGGATCTTCCGCTCTTCTCAGTCTTCATTTGCTCGTTACATTTTTGTGTAATTCCATTTCCCCTCCACTGGAAAGTTTTGCAGCCAACAGCTGCTTACACAATTACCAGTAACCTTTTATTTACGGACCCCCTTCAAGCAACCTCCAACCCTAAAAAGATTTTTTAAAAAGAGTTAATAAATTATGGAAGAATGTTTACCGTATGGTTAGAACTGTAAAGACTCGGTGTCATTTTTAACTAGCGATCATCTCTCTAAATGGCTCATAGTGTTTGTTCCTTTACCTGCCTATTTGTTATTTCCAAGTGCCTATTCCTGGAAATATCAGCCTCCAGCACCTGAGGTTTTGTTTATTAGCCACACTCCTTTCTGCTTCAATTCCTTATTTCCTCCACTGTATCTTTTCACTTCTTGGCCATTTTTTATTGGTCACCTACAATGAGCCAGGCACTGAGAATACAAACGCGACTCTCAAAGGGTCCCTGGCCTCAGGAAGCTTCCAGTCTGCCAGAGAAGACGGGCATGTGAGCTGGCGTAAGCAGCAGGCCCTGAGGTCGAGAGCACCAGCAGGCGCAGGAGATAGCGGGGCCTAAAAGAGGGGTGCTCGGAGCAGTGAGGGGGGCCAGGAGCAGCTCTGGGGAGGAGGTGACCGTAGAGTGATCCCGCAGAGAGGGAGCAGGCGCTCCCAGCAAGGGAGCAGGTCAGTGACGGCAGGGACCCTCCAGTGGCCCAGCCTCGGGGGAGCCGCAAAGTGGGGATGTGAGGGTGGTGGGTCGAGAGACACTGCGAGTGGCAGGTGGCAGCAGAGCCCCGGGGGTGGGGTGCGGGCTGAAATCTTTTGAGTTTTATCCCACGGGGAAAATAACCACTGAAGGTGTTCATTTTCCACTCTAAGGAATCCTAAGAAGGCCACAGTCCATTTGCAGAATGAGTTTTATTTCTTCAGTCTTTTTAACTGAAGTTCAGTCTTATTAAGGCCAGTAATGTATTTTCTAAAGACTCGGGAGAAGCCTCCTTGTAGAAAATAAAATAAGCCAAGGTGGTGGTGGTTGTTGGGTGTGTGATTTTCTGCCATCTTTTTCATCTCTCTGTTTTCACGGAAACCTGGTAGGCATTCATTGCAACGCATGAATGAACCGATCCCAACAATGGAAAATTGGACAAGTTTTAGAGGAACAAATAGACATTTCAAAGCAGCGTCAGAGACTGTTGTGCATATCTAAACTCCTCTTGATCTTCTCAGCCTCTTTTGCTTTTGTTGTAAGGGATAGTCACAGGACAGAAAATGAAAGGTGGTCACATTTTTTACCATATCTTTTGATTTTCTACAGTTACTACATACAGTAAGTTCCTGAAGCCAGTTAGTTCTTCAGATGAAAGTGTGTTCGGTTTTTGGTTTGAGAGTAGATTTCGATCTTGTTGCATGGTGGGTGATGTGGGCTTCTCTAAAACATCTTCTGCATCCCCCCCTTGATGGCCTGCTGTGAAATACTTGCTTTCCTGAGAGAAACTGGTGCTGAAGGCAACCTCAGCAAAAAGCCAATTTATGGACCTGGTGGAAAGGAACCGTGTCTAATGGAACCTGCAACACCCAGCAAGTGCAAAGTGACTGGTTTTATTTACCATTGCATTTTCATTTCTGCTACCTAAGGGGGAGACATGGTGAGAGCAGGAAATACGAAAATAACTAGTAAAGAGAGTATTTTAACTCGTGATGCTAGAAGAAAAAAAAAGAGGGACTTTGACACCAGTGAAAAATCTATAGATTCACAAAACTCACAAAGGTTTTAGCTGTTGATGAGATACTGGGACGATATTAAAGGAGAGGGATGGGAGTCAGGAGGAAGTCGTTTCTACTGTGTGTCTTCTACGGGCCCGCCCGTGACCTTGGCATATTAATTCATAATCCTATTTATTACTTGGCACAATTTTGAATAATAGTCAGATGGTAATCTTGGGATTGTACCTATAAGGAAGCTAAACTCAGTGAGTTTTGTAACTTGAGCTGGCCACATACCTGTGTGGGAGATGGGATTAGAGTCCAGCCGGAGCCTGAAACCCATGATCTTTTCACTTCATGCCACGACTCCTTCCTCTAGCCCAGGTGAGATGCATGATTTAAAGTGGCCTTTGGACTAAATGAGTAACAGAGGGGATGTAAGAAATGCACTGATTTATATCTAGTATTTATTTGTTTGAATTTTAATTTTTAATAAACCGTTAAATTTGAGTGGAAAGAGTGGTGTAATCTGCAATGTAGATTATATTTGACTTACATTTATTGAGTGCCATGTGCTGGCGCTCACAAAGGCACTTTTTTTTTCCCCCCATTAAAACATAGGGATTCAGTCCTGGCCAGTGTGGCTTAGTTGGTTGGGTGTCATCCTGCACACTGAAAGGTTGCTGGTTCAATTCCCAGCCAGGGCACATACCTGGGTTGCGGGTGATCCCTGGTAGGGGGCATGCAGGAGGCAGCCGATCAATGTTTCCCTCTCTCTCCCTCTCCCTTCCTCTCTCTAAAACTCACTAAAAATATTTTAAAAACAAAACAAAAAAAGTGATTCATTCCACCCAGTAACCAAGGGAGCGCCTTATGTTTTGACAACCAACCGTAGTTTGCCTCCAGTAACTGAAGGAAAGGGCGGAGGAGCCCTTTGGTGGGCAGCGAGGCCCGGGAGGATTTGGAGTGAAGGCCTTGGTGTGATCGGGTACAGACGCGTGGTGCTTGTTGCACTCGGATTCCCGATGACGCCTCGGTGTCCATGCTCACGGGGACAAGCGCCCCTCGGAGTGGAGTGTGCTTTCAGAAAACGCTTTCCCAAACGGTTTGTGTGAGAGAGGGAACCGGTTACCAGATCGATGTGCTTACAGAGATGAAAAGCCCTTGATTAGCAGCCAAGAAGCCTCCTAATGAAATGACATTTCCCTCCAGGGATTTCAAGTGGTTAATAAAACCTGGTGCTTTCTGGGCAAAGTGCTTATGTTTGTTTTGTGCGCTCTGAGGTGCACTTCATCAGCGGTGACACAAGCGTAAAGGCGGCCCCCAAGTAGACGGATTTGCACGGCCTTTAAGTAGCGAAGCAAAAGCTTTGTCTGCATCACACCTGGGTGCCTGGCTTGTGCCCATGAAGGTAACTTGCGTGTACATCCCTGAATGAGCTCTTCACAGGCCTTAGGCCTGCAGAGAGGGACCGCCATACGGTTAGCCTGAAAACAAACTAAGGTGTTTTCATTTTATCTCCTGCAATCCTGGAGAGAATGTAAGAGTGCGCTGTGAGCAGAAACTATGTCCCAAACCAAGTGAAATAGTTAATTCTTGGAAAAACTGATAATCTCTGATGATCTTTGCAGAGGTGGGTAAACTATTAGACGGTAGCTTTTACTATGCCATCATTTAAATGTATATATAAAGAGATTACAGTTCTTATGTCTTCATAAAAATATGTGCACATTAATTGTGAGATGAGAAACCCACTAGGACTATGAGCAGTTTGAAAGGAGTAGAAACCACGTGGGAGTTTCATGGCAACTGAGGGCAAGGATGCGTTCGGAGTCAGAGGCTAGAAGATCCCCCTCCCCCCCCATTCCCATGTCTCTCTCTCTGAGCAGCTTCTTCATGCCTCTTCCTTGCCGGGTGGGACTTTTCTGGCCACCACAAGAATTTCTAGTTGTGCACCTCTCTCATCAAGAGAATGAGTCAAGTATATAATCTTTTAGCTCCAAATTTAGATTCACAATAGACACATTTTATTTCATTAAAACACTGTGATTTGCTCCACAAACTCAACAATCAAGACAGTGTCTTCTCATCTTTTGACAGCTGACCACAGTTTACTTCATGTGACTAAAAGAACACAGTATCTTAGTGCTGAACTGGTGCCCCAGAGGCCAATGGCAACAGCAAGCGTGTTCGTGCCTGGCTGAGGACAGCGGCCGTCCCCGAAGCCGTGAGCTGTAGCCAGGGGTTCGGGTTCACAGTGGTGTGAACACGCTGCTGTGCCATTATAACAATATGCATTTAGAGGGGGACAGCCCCCCAGAAACAAGTGAGGTGAAGAAAATTCAATATGTCTACCTCGAAAACTTCTACAGTTAAAGTGACTTCATTTCCAATGGGACCATTGCATTTTGCAGCTAAACATCGAAACAAAAAATTATGACCATTAATGTTTTCGTTTTCCCTGTGAATTGTCTCTGCCCTCCACCCCCACCCCCTTGCTGACGAATGATTTCTCACCTTTAATTTGCCGCTCACCTTTCACTCCCTCTGGGGCGCCTTCCTCAGCCCCCCCTTTACTTCATAGCACCTCATTGTGCATACAAAAAAAAGGCACTTGGATAATTACCTCTTTAGTATAATTACCTCTTTATAGACTGTAATGGATGGTTTATGTTTTGAGTATTTTAGTTCAGAGACTGTACTCCTAAACTCTTAGGTAAAGATAACCCTCAGTAGTGCTCTATAACTTGACTCTATAAGTAACCTAGGAATAACACCTGCAGAACATATCTAGATAGATGATAGATAGATTTTTAAAATCACTTTGGTGCTTACTGAAAACCTTACCAAAAATCCTAGACACATGCCAATTACACCTCAATTAAAGAGAGAGCGAGCCCGGCCGGCAGGGCTCAGTGGTTGAGCATCGACCTAGGATCCAGGAGATCGCGGTTCGATTCCTGGTCAGGGCACAGGCCCGGGTTGCGGGCTCGATCCCCAGTCGGGGGCCTGTAGGAGGCAGCCGATCAATAACAAATCTCTCATCATTGATGTTTCTGTCTCTATCTCTCCCTCTCCCTTCCTCTCCCTGAAATCAATAAAGACATATTTAAAAAATAATAAAAATAAGGTCAGTAAAAGCAAGAAAAAAATCCCAGACACACACAAAAGACCCCATAGATTTGCTTTCACCTTAGAAAATACAAAAATGATTTTCCTTATTTCCTCCTCAGACCTGTTCAGGGTTCCTAGGTGTCAGCTCCACCAAAAAGGAATGTTCTTGCGCACTCTCTGTGTTTCTACTATGCGTCTGATAGTGTGATAATACTATGTGAGTATATCTGAGAGAGAGTTTGAGAACTTTGACAAATATAGAGAAAGAATTTTGACACTTATATCTCACGTAAAAAAATTAAGTTGGCATATTTCTCCACGAAAGTCGGCACGAGATATATCTCATTAAGGTACCCTTTTTATACCCATGAGAAAGAAAGAATCATAGAGCTGCCTTCGTCTGTCACCATGTGGGCAGCTATCCCATGCAGACCCATGGCACACATTTGGGGTATGGTAGGAATCCTATGTATGAACTAAAATAGCCAAGATCATGCCTCGAAAGATACCAGAATAACATACTTTCTGGTTCTACGTTATGCAGTTTTAAAAAGACATACCCTTCTTCCTATACAACTTTGGAAAAGTGATTTTTATTTCTTTTAGCTTCACTTTCTTCATCAATAAAATTAGCCTTATGATACCAGATTCCCTGGATGGCTGTGATGTTTGATATTATTTATCTGAAACTCCCAGCATATATGAAGTGTCATTTCCCACCCTGTGCTCTTCGAGTTCATAACGATGCTGAAGTAGGAAGCCAGGCCCAGGGCCGCACATGTATGTACGCTCCCAGGAAGAAGGCATTCTACACCCAGGTGTACACAACACTCGTTCAGTGCACACGTTTGGCAGTTCATTTCCCCAGCCTACTCCCATCACTTATACTTAAAGTACGGAGACCTCACAATCCCCTAAGGACGCATGGCAGGGGCAAAAGGAGGGGGCAGCTACCAGAACCCAGAGACCTAACAGAGTAGTGACTTGCTTGGTGGAAAATAATTTAAAGCACTGTTTTTAAATTAATGCAAATAAACAAAAAAAGGAAACCACGAAAACATTGTGTGCTAATGAAAGACTGCTTTCACCTCTCCCCAGACGCCAGGGCCTGAGTCCACTGCTCTCTGCATTTAGGGTCTTGGGTGGATTTGAGAAGCACCGGGTATGAAACATCTAAAAGAGCCGTGAGTGGAACAATGTACCGTAGAGGTTAGGCTCTGGCTGCCCAATGTGGGAGCAACTCCAATGTGGAAGCCCACTCCTCAAGATTCTTCCTGACACTGAAGGAACTCTCTGGAAACTACAGCAACATCAGAACCAGGAAACGACATTATAAAAACAACCAGATGACCTGCGTTTCCCAGAACAGACCCAAATGAAAATGTTTGCGCCTATTGTCCCCATAGAGTTGTCATTGTTAGACCATGGACTCCATTTTTTTGTTGTTGTTGTTGGTTCGAATTTGGCAACTAGGGTCACTTTATACCCATGAAAGATGGATACAGTCCTCAATTAGACCGAATGCTACCGAACTCTGTAAACATCAGCTGGAGCCAAAGGGTGACAATGAGATTGATGAACTTACGGCAATGGACCCAAAGCACTACTTCTTCAACCCGTTTTCTGTCCCATCCTGCCGGAGTGATAGCATATATGTACAGTAGTCCTCCTTACCCATGGGAACACATTTTAAGACCCCCAGTGGATGCCTGAAACCACGATAGTATCAAACCCTAATCAACTCCTTCAGCCCTGCCAGAAATGCACCGGCAGCTTCTACTGCAGACTCTCCAGGAATTTTTATATTTTTCAGTGCAAACCTATTCCTGAATCTGTGTAACCACCCCTTATTTGCAGTGGATGGCTTGGTGTCACTCATGTCAGAGGGTCCTTGCTGAAGTCTGCTTATCGGGTTAGTGCTTTTTGGTGCAACACATTGTGGGCAATTGTTATGCGAGGGTCTCTGTTAGACACTCCAAGCTTTTCTCCACACTCCAAGCTTTTCTCTACAGTCTCCACAATTTGTCACTTAAAAATAGAAATAAAAGTGAGCATGGGTCATAAAGATCCCAAAAGGACAACTTGTAAGTTATTGCCAGTTGTGACCTCTCGCTTACTTCTCATAGGGATAGTGAGACCATCTCAGAAAAATGACCACTGGTAAATCCACCTTTCCTTTGTAATCATACTATTATATTTTCTAAAAGGAATGGGGCAAAGGGAATACAAATATGTTTTTAGACAGACAGAGAAAGGCAGGGAGAGAGAGAGAGAGAAAGAGAGAGAGAAACATCAATTTGTTGCTCCACATATTTATGTACTCATTGGTTGATTCTTATATGTGTCCTGACTGAGGATCGAACCCACAACCTTGGCATATCAGGACAGCACTCTAACCAGCTGAGCTATCCAACCAGGGCAAGAACACATTTTTAAAAACATCTGTTTGTAAATAAAATTGTAAATATCAATTCGTGGTCTTTGTGGTAGTTTAAGATAGATGTTTTTCATTTCTGAGAAAGTGCAGGCTCTCTTGAGTTCAACAATAGGCGTGTTAAAGGTAAAATGCAAAAGGAGAGCTGCTCATCTCCTCAGTTCTGAACAGTTTTTGACAAGTGCTCTAAGGTATATCCTGACCCCACTCAATAAAATCAGTGTCTTGCAAAATGTATGCAGAGCTCGGTGGTTTTGGGCACAGGCGGTTGGCCAGGTAACTAATGTTCCTCAGAGGAGAGGGGGCAGGATTTTAACAGCACTCATGAATCAAAGGCACGAAGTCCTTCTGGTGTACAGAGCTATCCTCTCGAGCGGAAGTTTTCTAAAGCCAATGATGCCAGGCTATCAAAGAGCTACACCCTGTCACTTGCTTGAGTGTCTCCAACAACCATGAAGAAACTGTCCTCTTTCCTTCTAAAGACTTCTTAAAGATGTTAGACTCCGCATATGGGATGAGCCCGGGGAGCAGAATCGTAAACTTCCTATAATATCTCAGCACTCCCCAAGCTCGCTGTGAGAATCCCTGACACGTGGACGTCAGGAAGCCGTGCACTTTTCCCAACTCAGTCATTACCAGCTGTACAAGCCACATGAAAGCCACTTTCAGAATCTCTCCATGTTCCAAGGGGAAATAAATGGTGACTCATGCGTGAGAGGAGAAAGGCCTCAGAGGCATCTTCAACAGATTCTCTCCTCTGCTCCAAACCCAGGCAGCGAACAAGCTTCATTTCATAACAAACCAGAGACCAAGGCTAAATTAGCATCCACACAGTCTTGAGGAATTCGGCTTATACAGCGAGGCCTTGCCAGGATGGGTGTGGATCGAAAGCAGTGGAGAAGCCCTTATGCCTCGGAAAGCAGATTGTCTTCTCTGCTCCAGTTGTTCTTGTCATTTTAACAACCATATGCTTGTCTTCTCTTTTCTGGCAGCCTAGATCTGCTCTTTACTTCTTTTTTAATCTCAATAGAAATTAAGTGGTTTGGGCCATCAACACTTCTGCCTGTCTTCTTTCAGTCTCCTGTGGAGCAGATCAGATGGAATAAGACCTTTTATAGTTCCAACAGAGACGTTGGAGTTGGAATAGTGGGCTATTAATTTTCCATTTTTATAGGCAAAGACCCAGGCTGCCCCATGGGAGCGTGGTATGCTGGGCTACTGTCTTATTCTACAGTGAGGGCTGAAGCCTCAAAGATTTCATAATTGCAGAGACAGGAGAGGACTTAGGTAGGAGCAAGAATTTCAGAGCATATGGATGACCAGTTATTCCCTCACTGGACATGACTTATTTTATCATGGGAATGCTACCAAAAAAAAAAAGGCAAGGGGAGGGAGAGTGGTAAGTGACAATCCAACCCAACCAGTATGAGCAGTCTATTCAGAATGTCACTTTGAATTCATGAATTCTTATTTGTCAATTGAACAGAAATAATGAAGGACTTTTCCACTAAGGAAGATCCTACTTCAAAATGCCATGGGTTGTCTAGCAAAATCTCAAGCCGGAATTCACAGTGGCCTTGGGGAAGCTCAGTGGCTCCACCATGTAGTGCCTGCTCTCTGGACTGGCAACAGAAGCAACAAGCAGGTGCCAAGATGCAGGGGCCTGGACTGGACACGGCGTCAGAAGGAGCTTCTCTGTCACTCTCACAGATGGGACAGTACCAGTCACTAGACTAAAGAGACTGTTTAGATGTCACTCTCACGATCGAAGGGCATCATCTCCCCCAAAATAAAATTTTTAAAATAAAATAAAACGTTTCCAAATCAGCCACCTGCAGTCCAGTCACTGTGATATGAGTGTGTCGCTATCATTTGCTCCTTTGATATAAATAAGCCACAGTGGTGAAAATGCCACAGTAGACATTTTACTTTGCTTCATCTGGGGCATCTAATGATCTCAAGCAACTTAAAAATGTTTAGGATGTGTTATCTGTAGGGAGGAAGCATGGAACTGCACCCAGTGGATTTAATAATCAGAGGGAAGATTCAAACTGTTGTCAGGAGATATATATATACATGACATTTATATGTCCTAGATATAAAGGACATTGTCTTTATATAAGGGACATTTAAAACTTGGGTTTAATTATGAGCCAGGAGAATCTTCATTTCTGTGACAATTTGCCATTTGAACTTTTTTTTGCACTCAAGTTGATTTCCTAGTTTCAAATGCATAGTCACAGAAGTCACTGACATGAAAAAAACTGCCAAAACAAAATTTAAGACGGTGTATCACAGAAGGATTTCAGGGGCTAAAAATCCCCCCATCCCCACCCTGTGCGTTGATGCCCACTTCCATTTTTATTCCATGATATTAGGGGGTCTGTGGTTAAAGGCAGGTTGACTGTCACCCAGAGGACACGCAACTTCCCTGGAATGCCCTGGAAGACCCAAATCACCATGGGGACCATTAGACTTGATCTGACTCATAGAGCCTTTATGAAAAAATTGCATAGCTACACCTTCTCTGCCTCCATCCTACTGTACCCATGTAATTTGGGGGTATCTCAGGCTAGAGCTTAAAGCATAGTTTTCGGGGGTCTCTGAAGCTGATCAAATTTTCTGACTGCCCCAATCCCAAACCATGACCTGAGGACAAATTCTGGCCTTCTTAAATCTCTAGGTGGTTCAGGCGCAGTGTGCAGACCTGCATGAATGTGAGAAGCTGGTGGAATGCCAGAGGCAGCTCTAAAATGCAAGACAGTCAGCTGTTCTTGGGTGAGACTAGCATCAAAAAGGACAGCAGAAACCCTTCCCACTTTGTAAGAGACACCGCTTTTCCTAGACATTTCAGGCATTGTTAAGCCAGCTTCCGCCGGATGAACAAGTCATGTATGGGAGCTTCCAGTTAGTCACCATTCCAGGGCCCTAGGGCACAACTGACTGCTCCCTGCTCCGGAATGACACGCTGCTAAGTAGCCTGTGGGGCTTAAGTTGTCACATTCCTTACGGAGTCAAGGTTACCATAATCGTCACTCCGGCAGCTCCGGGAAGGGCTGCTAGCAGGGTGGAGGGGAATTTCACACATGCCATGTGTCGCTTACTCATCCTGTGAGCTCTGGCTTTGGACGAGCTGCAGCCGGGAGGGGGGGGAGACTGTCTAGACCATACAAACACAGGGACCCCAGATCCTCGAGGATGGGCTCTGAGCTATAATTGCTCCCCAGGCCTCACATGTTCAGCCTGATTCTATGGTAGCAGCTTTTCAGCACTCAGCGGCCACCTCTGCTCGGGGCAGAGTGAGACTTCAGTGCCCTGATCCAAAAGATAGCGAAGGTGTTTCCAAAGGGAAACCAAATCAGATCATTTCTTCCAGCCCCAGACAAAGCGACTTACCTCACCGGTTCCTCAGTGGAAATAACAAAATTAGGCCATTTTCCTTATCTTAGAACAAACTGTCTCTTGACAGTAAGAAGAATTAAAACAATGTCAACATCGCATCTATTATTCAGTAAAAGATGAGAGCAAGTTTATGGAACCGAATTTCTCTAGTTGTTCTGGCCTGTGCCCCCTTTTGTTATAAGATGTCATCTCCACCCCCACTCCTGCCACACTGAAGATCCTCACGGGGAATATGACCCCACAGTGAGTCTTTTTTGTTTTTTCCCTGGGTGTCCTCATCAAACAAAAAGGTTTTGTCAAGCTTCGCTTTCCCTAGTTTTTATTTGACAAATAGGTTCTTTCTCCAAATTAAATAGCGTGAATTACATTTTCCAAACACAAATGTCCTTGGAGATTCTGAATCATAACCCCGCAGCCCCCGGCTCTGTCGCGCCCCCACATTCTCCTGGTTTTGAATTACGAGCTAGAGGAGAAGCCACATGGCAGCTGAGCTTGGTGGACGCTGCGCGGCAGAGACCCGCTGCCTCACGCTGGGCACAAGGCCTCGCTCTCCCCCTCACTAAACAAATGTGCCACCATCTCACTCTTGTTTGGGGCTGTACCGGAGAAACTGCTCTCCATAGGACCCCCAGTTCCCTTTCACTTGCCACAACCAAGTGGTATTCCCAGTCATTCTTAAAGTCACGTTTATAAAAGCATAATTTATTATACAGTAAAATTCACCCTTTTTAGGCGCACAGTTATATGAATTTTGAAAGCTGCATGCAATCATGTAACTCCCACCACATCAGGATACAGAACATTTCCATCCCTCCAGACAGGTTTCTTGTGTCGCTTTATATTCCGTGTCCTCCCCCAACTCCAGACCCTGGTCACCTCTGATCTATTTTCTGTCCCTAGAGTTTTGTCTTTCCAGAATGTCATACTACTGGGAACAAGCAATGTGCAGCCCGTGTGTCTGTCTTCTTTCACTAGCATCATGCACTTGAGACTCGCCCACGTTGGATACATCAGTAGTTTTTTCTTTTTTATTGCCGAGTGGCACCCTATTGAACGGATGTACCATAGTTTATGTATCCCTTCTCCAGCTGATGGGTATTTGTGTCGTTTCCGGGTTTTAGTGATTCTGGAAAAAGGCCCTATAAACATTCACATACTGGTTTTTGTGTGCACACATATTTTCATTTCTCTTGGATAAATACCAAGGAGTGGGATTACTGGGTAGTGCGAAGTTTATGTTTCACTATATCAGGAACTGCCCAGCTGTTTCCCAAAGCGGCCCTACTAGCAGTGAATGAGAGTTACCGCTGCTCATATGTTTGCAGCATCATCTGCTATTATCAGGTGCCTTTTATTTTAGCCATTTTAGTGTGTCACGGTATCTCATTGTGGTTTAATTTGCATTTCCCTAATGACTAATAATATTGAGCATTTTACCACGTTCTTATTTGACATCTGTATCCCTTCTTTGGTGAAGTGTCTGTTCATAAGTTTTTCAAATGGGCTGTTTGTTTTATTGAGTTGTGAGTTTGTATATATTCTGGATACCAATCTATTATCACATTGATATTTTGCAAATATTGCCTCCTAGTCTGTGGCTTCCTTTTCATTTTCTTAGCAGTAGAAAGCACAGAAGTTTTTAATTTTTAAGTCTGGTACTAACTTCATTTTACGAGTATGTGCAAAGAAAGAATTCTCAAAGCAACACATGGAGTTGCACATGAAACGGGGCCAGTACTTCATATTCTGAGATCTCTGATTTCTTTCCCAAAAGCAACACATTTTCTTTCCTCCTGCCTAGTTGGACCTCATTATGAAACGAAGACTGGAATGGAACTAAAGGGGTTTTATACTGCTCAGAGAACTTACAGACATATCTTTAGAGGAGATTAATAGCCGGGGCCAAGGGTCACATATACAAGAGGCTAGCATTGTTGTCATTTTGGATACAAGCAGGTGGCCACACAAGAGAGATGCTTATGAAAGAACCACACCACAGTCCAGCCAGACTCTACCTAACGAGAATGAGAGATGGTTTCAGTCTACAAATAAGCAGATATTTAATACCTTGGCCTTCTCTTTGGCCCATTCATATGAAGCTGCCTTTTCTTCTCAGAGCATTTCTGTAATACAGGAAGATTTGACTTTTATTTCTCTACCTAAACAGTATGCTTAAAATGAACAGGTCCTGTTCATCCATAAAATACTCTGACTCTACCAATAAGCTAAAAGCACAGAGCTTCCCTGTTGATCTTCATGACCAGTGGCCTGCACCGCGCTCGGGGCTGTCAGCAGTTGTGTTCCCCCGCAGATGAGCACGGGTGTGAAACCGCTCACAGCCGCCCTCCTCCCTCCTGCCCCGTCTTCTCATGTGAGCCCCACATTGTTTCCTAATAACCATGTCGCAGGATGCTGTCCGGTCCGTCCACTCACCGACGCCCGCTCAATGCCCTCCCGGTGCCAGCGCCCCTCCTCCATGACTCTGCCCCTCTGAAGACCTTCTTCCATCAAACCAACTGCCTAAGGCTCCTAGGAAGTCACTTCAGATTTCTGTTCCTCCTCCCAAACCCAACACTCTCATTCGTACAAACTGCCTTTATTTTGTGGTGCTGTGGCTTTTCATGTGCATTTTAGACTCCTGTAAGCGGACTCTTTACTCAACAAGACTCAAGACAATCCCACCAAAACACAACCCCTGGCAGCACTGTAAACAGATTACAGGCACAGGAGGGAGCGTAAGAAGAGGCCCCTTCCCTCCCTGCCCCTGTCCCCTCCCCCCCCCCCCCGCCCCACACATGCCTCTTCCCTAGGGAACGCTCAGTGCTCCAGAGCCGAGCTTTGGAATGGTGACCGCAGGATACATGGATGTTGGAAATATCACCAAAGAAAACCCTGATCCCTTGCAGGCTTCCTGCCTGACCCCCGGGACCAGTATCAGAGTCCCCAGAACTTCATTAAGGGCACGAATCTTGGATAAAACAGCCCGATTGCCCCATTACCTGCCTGGGTCGCATCTAGAGACTCCTTTGGAAATTCTCAGACCCCTGTTCATCTACTACATGCCCCCTTTCTTGGCCTAGAGCCAGTGACAGAGCTCAAGCCAGAGAGCTGTATCTGAGTTTCCTTAGGCATCTGTCTTCCGAATTTGTCTTCTGACTCAGTGCAATACTGAAAGCTTAAAAACCCTGTTTTCATAAGGAAGCATGAGCCCCACTGAGACAGACTTCACCATATAAAAAGAGAAATGTTCTTTCCTCCCTTGCAAAATAACACCGAGCAGCGCTGGGACCATGAAGAGTCTCAAAGGCAGAGGGAGAAGGCGATGCCTCGTGGAAAACAGTGGTGCCTGCTGGCAGGACAGACACACTCACGTAAGTCAGCGCCGTCAGAGGCCGCGTGGTCGCTGAGCAGGCCCGTTTGTGAGCACATGTGACATCCTCCTGGCGAGTCTCAGTCCCCACCGTGAGCTGTTAGAGGGAGAGGTTCTGCAGCAAGGCGGGGAGTGAAGCCCGGATGGTCGCTGCTACCAAATCCTACCTAGTTCTCCCAGGACACAGAGCCTGGCGAGCCAGCGAGTGCTTCACAGGGCGGGGAGGGAGTGTGCGCGCCCAAGGTGCAGGAGAGGAGAGTGAGGCAGGGAAAGGGCACAAGCAAAAGGGCGATACGTGACTAAGCTGCCAGTTTCTAGAGGAAACACGGCTGCTTCTCGGGTGGCGTGGAGTGGACGCCACCCTCAGCCCTGCTGGCTCCCCCCTCTGGGTCAGCTGAGTCCCCACACTCCCGGGCTGTCCCATATGAGCCCTCTGGGGAGCCTCCGGGGAAACCAGAGCCTCTGTGACTTGAGTTGGGCCAGACCTGGGTGGTAAATTGCTGTGGTAGCCACCCCGCTGGGTCTATATGGTGGCTTTGCCCAAGACGCCAGAGAGATGGAGGCAAATTGAGTGAAGGGATGGGATGGGATGGGATGGGATGGGATGGGATGGGATGGGATGGGATGGGATGGGATGGGATGGGATGGGATGGGATGGGATGGGATGGGATGGGATGGGATGAGATGAGATGAGATGAGATGAGATGAGATGAGATGAGATGAGATGAGATGAGATGAGATGAGATGAGATGAGATGAGATGAGATGAGATGAGATGAGATGAGATGAGGAATGGCAGAGCTGTGGCGTGGATTATGGCTGGGACCACCCCGCTGGGAAGCCAGGCAGACTGCAGAGGCCGACGGGTGGGTGTGGTCAACCAGACCAGGAGCACATAGTCCACGGGTCTTGTACAAGTGCCACCATGTCACAGGTCAGGAAGATGGGAGGAAGTTTTGGTTACATTCAGGGGTTGCCAGTTTTAAGCAACAGTCCTAAGAAAAGTGTCATCAATTTGAATTAGCATCAAATGGCAAACATTATAAAGGGATAAATAGAGACCCCTAGACTTGGCTAAAGAGGACACCTGTTAGCGATCATCTTCAATGGAAAAATCTTCAAATGGAAGAGGTTAGGTGACTCAAAATGTCACAAAAGAATCTAGATCTTTCACTCAAAGCAATGGTTTTGTTTGTTTGTTTGTTTAAGAAGCTGCACCTTTGGGGGATAGTCGGTGTAGTCTTAGAGTAATTTAGATAAATTTTCTCTTAGCTCCTTTTCATATTTACTGTTTCATATTTTAATACTTTTATGATGATTAACTACACAGAGATTTATAGACTTTTCAAAAGAAGTCTCTCAACATGTCTCAAAGAGTTATAAGTGAAAGAAACAATCTGGCGGCAGGAATGTTCATTATATTAGGGGTTACTTTCATAGGTCTAAAGAAGAATCCTCTCCCTCAACTTCATTAGCATGAAAGCACTTCAGCAAAGCCAAAAGCAGACACCTTCTCTCAATATAGTTGATCTGATTAAGGATTATATGAGAACTTAATCACATACTTGGCTTTTACTTTGAGGTTTTTGAAATTCTGAAGGGAAAAAAGTCTTTATTATAAGAACTTTGAAACAAATAGCTTCTCTGTTTCTAAATGTGGAAAACACTTGAATCTAGAAATCAACAAGTTTGAAAACATTTTTCAGGTTGAGTGATCCTGGCTAAACTTCAATCCTTGGCCCAGAGTGAATGGCATTGTAACTTCTAGGAAAAACTTTGGCCTTCGTTCTATAGTTGGACCTGCATTTTTCTAGGCACATTTGGTTAACTCTGTTTATGTAAAATTCAAAACTCCATGTAAACTTAACAAATTTCTGGATATAGGCAAGATAACTTAGATTTCTATACTTCAGTTCCTTGCATGTACACGGTGTCCCCAAAAATGTATACACAGTTTGAACAATTATAAACGCAGTGTTTATTAAAATGCATTTCATTTTCAGAAATGTAATATAATCTACAAACATTGTGTATATACATTTTTTGGAAGACACCCTATATATTAGAACTCATCAGCAGTTCCATATTGATTGTCTAGTCTACCATGAGTAAAAGTGAGGCCCTGAGACAGGCAAGAGATATAACATGAATAATGTAACATCTCTGTTTAAATAGCCTGTGGGTCAGACGGACCGATAACCAGGTATCCATTAGTAAAAGGGGGTAAGTGGATGTTATTCCAAGTGTGCTGTGAGCGTAAGCACCACAGTGTAGAAATAGAAGGAGCTTAGCCATTACTGTAAACTGAGTATCCTGGAGTCAAGAGATCCCAAGTGACTGTCCTTACATCACAAAGCTGGTTTTAGGCAAAAATGCACCTTTTTAAACTCCAACTACTCACATAATTTCTTCTCTATCTCTGCACTTTTAAGCAACAAAAGTAAGATTTGTTCAATGAGTAAGTTGGGTAAAAGGAGCTTGATTCTTGGGTGTTACTAGAGCTACACACTCTAGGTTTGAATCAAGGCTTTGCCATGCACTAGTTGTGTGGCTTTAGCAAACTGTGAAACTCTCTGAGGCTCAGTGTCCTGGCCTGTATGATAGAGGCCATTTCATGCCCTCCTCATAGGTTCATTGTAAAGGTTAAACGAGTGACTTCTGTAAAGCACTTAATACACATTGTTTTTCATGATCATTATTTAAATTATTTTTAATAAGTTTCTACAACAATTTTATAATATATTTACCTTTGTAATCCCTATTTTTTTCTGTGTATATTGCCTGGCCTTTTTATAATCTGACGTTTACCTGCTCTGATCAGGACCCTAGCAGTGCACCTGCTACTTCGAAGCAGAAAATAAAGCAGGTGTAGAGGATGTGAGGACTGTGACTGGGGGGCTCTGTGGGACATCATAGTTCAGTTAGTTTCACTGGATCCGTATGGATTTTGACACATTAACTTTCCAACTTCTTTAGTGAAATGCTCCATGATTATTATTTTTAACAAATAAGACATCAATTCGTGATCCAAGTTCCAGGTGTGTAGCCATTGCTCTTCATCTGAACCTTCGTATCAGCATCATGCTCGAGGCCTGGGTTCATTATATTCTTGCTTAGGGTCCCCAGTTAAATTTGATAGTCATAATAAGAGACCTCAACGATGGATATGTCGGGAGGCTTCATATTTCCTTCAAGTGTGTAATGGGCTGTTTATGGAACTTCTTCCAGGCAAGAGGCCGGATTGAGTTTCTTCAGAAATTTCTCCTCTTGTGAAAGCAAGTCTCCCACCTTGAAGGGAGTTAACCAAAAATCTGAACGTTGACTCCCGTGCCATTCTGTTGGCCTCCGGGTGGAGGACTGACCCAAGTGTTTCTCCAGGACGTAGTCCTCATTAGCTGAACACTGCTGCCAAAATAGAAATTCTTTTCAAAATTGGCAAAAACACAAACAACAAAATTTGAAATCCATTTTTATCATTTTTTGAGCAAAGCTCATATAAATTTTCATTTGAATTTTTACTTATGTAAGCACATTCCAATGTTATTTTTCCTCTTTTATTGAATTTATTGGGGTGACATTGGTTAATAAAATTATATAGGTTTCAGGTGTATAATTCTATGACACATCATCTATATATTTTATTGTGTGCTCACCATCCCAAGTCAAGTCCCTTTATCCCTCCTAAACCATCTTCTACAGCCCCCACCTCCTTTCCCTCTGGTAATCACCATATTGTTGTCTCTGTCTATTAGTTTTGGGGGTTTTTTTTGTTTAATCCCTTCACCTTTTTCACCCAGCCCTGCAACCTGCCTCCCCTCTGGCACCTGTCAGTCTGCTCTCTGAGTCTGTTTCTATTTTGCTTGTTAGTTTACTTTGTTCATTAGATCCCACATATAAGTGAAATCATATGGTACTTGTCTTTCTCTGACTGGCTTATTTCACTTAGCATAATACTCTCCATGTCACAAAGGGTAAGATTTCCTTCTTTTTCACGGCTGAGTAGTATTCCCTCGTGTAAATGTCCCACAGCTTTTTTATCCACTCATCTGCTGATAGGCACCTGGGTTGCATCCAAGTCTTGGCTATTGTAAATAACGCTGCAATGAACATAGGGGTGCATATATTCTTTTAAATTAGTGTTTTGGGTTTTTTCAGAATGTCTATTATCAATAAATCAACAAACACCAAGTGTTGTCGAGGGTGTGGAGAAAAGGGAATCCCCATGCACTGCTGGTGGGAGTGCAGATGGGTGCAGCCCCTGTGGAAAGCAGTGTGGAGTTTCCTCAAAAAATTAAAAATAGACCTGCCTTATGATCCAGCGATCCCACTTCTGGGAGTACATCCGAAGAAACACATCCTAGCGTTCTGCTGGCAAATCCCTTTTCTCCTGTAGGCTGGATTCCTCGGGAAGTGTCCGCGGCTCGCCTGAATGCGTGGCGATTTGGGTTTGCCCTTTGCCTGCTAACGGCGCCGTCACTGGGAACGGCATTCAAACTGGAGTCGTCTTCTCTCTTTCTTGACCAACCAACACTTTTTACTTTATTTACAGCATTTGCTTTATTTCATTCCACTTGTTCCATAAAAGTATTGAAAAATATTTTGATAAATACTTTTCAAGGTCTTTTATATCTTCCATGTTAGGTTACTTTATAACTTACGAATGTCTTTACTTGGGGAATATGTTTTTGAAAAACAATAGTTAGGTCCCGGCAATAAAATGGTTCCTTTTTATTGTGTCCAAGTCAAATTAAATGTGTACCAATATTCCATAGTATTCATAATTAAGTCATTTGGGGTGTTAAAATGTATGAGGCCCAACCTTGGAATTATTTTACATAGAAATATTTATATGTACTACTTTGCGAACATATAAAAGTAGTTCTCATTTTGGGGTCTAGCAGCATATATCTAGTAGAGCATATAAATATACACATTTAGCATTGATTACATTCTGCCTGATTTGAGAATAATATGTGTATATGTTTTTTTCTCACTTCATGAATCTAAACTTTTCGAGAGCAGAGGATAGAGTTTGTTCCTAAGCCCACGGTAGAAATGCACACACGTTAATAATACACTATAAAATATGTGTGTTTATCTAATCAGGGTGTCGTGTATATATTTGATACTTTGTGTTTACTTACGGAGCACATATTGTAAAAGCTGGTCTACCCATTATTTTATCATCTTACTATTACTTGACATTTCTGATGTCATGTTTACATTTATATTATCCATTGATTAATTCTAGAACTATCTATTGAACAGACTTACTAACCTCCCAGAGCTTTCAGTCCAGTAAAGGACTTAAAAATTATTTATGTGATGCAAAAACATTCTGTGCTTCCCGGACCAAATTTAAGAATAATTATTTGCATTATAATTATAGTGTTGAATTTTATTACATTTTAGCTTTTCAATAATTGCAATAAGGATTAGTTGAGAATTACTAATAAATATTAATTTAAAATTAAACATTAAAGTTAACATTTAATTAAACATTAAATATTAATTGAATTAAATGCTCTGTGTAAATCCCTACAAAAGCCTATGAATTATATGCTATAATTCCCATTTAACATATGGTGAAACATAAAGACAAAAATCCATGGTCATATAGTTTTAAACATTAATAATCCTTTTGTAGTTCGTATGTATTATTAGTAATACTAATTACTAATACACTCGTGTTTGTAGTAATCTATTACTCAAAACAGTTCTTTTCCAAACCATTTTATTGTAAAAAGTGTGTTCAAGGCATATATTAATTATATGGTTTAGTGGCGCTAATTGCTAAACTTTTCTTACGTTTGAAAGCATTTAATTAGGCCAACTTAAAAGCCCAGAAGCTGCAGCGGAACAAGATGGTAATCCCAGGAGCAGTGTAGTGATGCCATTTAATTAATCTGAATGACCAGTTCCTGCAATGTTTAAACTTTGCTGGACTTTCGGGAACAAAGGGGACAGTGACCTCCCATGAAAAGAATGCTGTGGATAAGCCCATCAGCGCCTTATCAGCCTGCCCGGGTGGCGTGCCAGCCAGACATGTTCACGTTAGCTGGACACCGTCTGCAGGGGGGAGCTACACTCAGGCGGGGCGATAAACACACAATTATGACTTCACTCTCCAGGGATAACTCACCCTTTGTTCTTTGGTATTAGCCATGTTAAGACCACGTATGAGGACGACATAATCCCCAAAAATGTTTCAGCTTGTACAGTAGTGCTTTTAATACTTTGTAACAGTCAGATGGGCAAGATCTTATAAACCTCAGGCTTGCTAAACTCTGCTATTATGAGAAGGAAAGAAGTTTTTCAAAGAAGTAAAGACACGTTTCAAAAAGTATTAAACCTCAGTATCACACTTGAATTCAGACAAATGGTTAGTGATAGTTTCATTTTGTCAGAAAGTATTCCCAGCTGAGATTTTGAAAATGGGTTACAATGATTATAAGATAGGCTATAGTTATAACCAGAAAACACCAATAACAGTGATAATATTTACAAATTAAAAATTTATTGAGCAGTTAATATGTATCTATTAACCTTTGTAGTAATTATTTCTTTTAATCTGTAGCCCTGTTAATTAGATGCTATGATTAGTTCCAATAGAGAGATGAGGAAACTGAGGTCTAGCTTCACACTCTTGCCTCGTTCAGCTCTAGTGTGTTTTTTAAGCACCAGTAATACGGCAGTGTCGTGGAAAGAACAAAACTTGGGAGTCAAAAGATCTGCCTTTTAGTCTAGACTCTGTCTTTATTACCATTCTATGCCCAACACCTATCTTAATACCTGTGATATAATAAATACTTAATAAGCCTTTCTGGAATGAATGAATGAATGAATGAATGAATGAATGAATGAATGGCTGCTAACTCTGTGTATGATCTTGGCCAAGTAGTTTCAACCCTTTGGGCTCCACTTCTTTTTTATTCCTTTCCTATTTCATATCTCCCTTGTTTCCAAAAATGATTTTAGGCATCATAATAAAGATACAACTACGTGAGACCTTTACAGTAAGGGTAAAAAGTCAAAAGCAAATGATTTTAAGAAGAGAGAAGACCAGGCCCCAAATCAAGGATCAGAGTAGCTGCTTCATTTGAGCACGGGATTGGGACTGAACGTCCTACAGAAACGGAGCATCGGCTGGCAACCACCCCACCTCCCAGCTCTTCTTCTGCTACGTTTGGCCACAGCAATCTGCTCCCGTAAGGAGCCTTGGAGTAAAGCAAGGAAAAGCCCAAAATATCAGCTTTGCTGTCTAATTACTTTTGGTCACTAAATCATTCCAATTCTAGATGATTATTTTAGGTCCATTTTAGAGCCTCTGATCAAAAATCTGTTTAGCAAGAAAATTTAGGGTAGAAAAAAAAGGCTTCTTTCTCTCATGAAATCTGAAATACCCTATTGAATGAAGGAATTACAGAGGCTTGAGAAGAAAGTGGTCTAAAGGGCAGGTTTAAAAGATCAGAAAGAACCAAGTCACAGCCAACCGTGAGTACAAACATAGCAGCCCAGAGCAGCACTGCCTTGTCCCTAGCAGAACGGCTCCTGGAAACGGGGGGACCATGAGAGAAAGAGCAGGAAAACGTCCACGCAGGCCACTTCACATGACCATCGACTGCTCCAGGGAGGCTGTTTGTCTTGGGTTCAGACCCATCAGTTTGATAAGAAAAGAATCTGAGCGTAATGGTAAGAAAGGTAAATAATTAACCATGTGACTGACCAACAGCTATGATCTGAGAAATCAGGTTTTGCCTCAAAAAAGGAAGCATTTATTTTTTAAAAAAAGCATTAGCACCAGCAAGGCCCCATGCCGAGTTTTTCTTCACCCTTGGACATCAGCTTCTTTACTTTCACCGCAGGAGCCAGTCCCTTCCCCACGGTGCCCAGGCTGCACTCTGGAGATCAGGAGGCCACACTGAGGCTCTGCCCCTTTCTTCAGTGTTTCCGACGATGTTTGTTCAGCTGCTTCCCCCGTAACTACCTTCTGTTTGTAGACTCGGAATCAGCCATTGCGATTCAAAGAGCTACTCAGCAGGAAGGTGCTTCATCACCTCACAGCCCTTCGTCTGGGATCTGCAGTTCCTGCTTCTCTGTGGTCATCCTGAGGGTTTTTTAACCGGGAAACTTCCAAGTTTAGTGGCTCATTCTGCAAACGCAGGGCTGAGGGCATCTAAGCAGCCGACCAGAGTGTGAATGTCTCCGTTTTCCTAAGCACCCTTCAGCCTGCTGCATCTGGGTTAATAACAGCAACCCGGGAAATGGAAATAAGGGGGAAATGGGAAGTGATGAAATGAATGCAACTTGACTTGCAAATGTGCCAGTGTACCTGTATAATCGAATGATATGCAATTACAATTGCACCTCTTAAAATTGTATCACGCACAGGTTGGAACCCTTGGGAAAGTCATAGTGGAAATTACTGAATTAAAAGCCATAGAATACAGGAGTGTTGGTTGTCCTTCCCATCCCCTTCTTGGTCCAATTTAGTAAAGTCATTTCAACTGAAGATTTAAATATAAAAATTAAGTGACTTACTTTGATCTACTCAGCAATACATCTTTGGTCCCACTCAAGAATTTGGGCTCAAAAACGAGCAAGTATGGATTGTACAGAGAAGATGGACGGGATTAATAATCAATGAAAAAAAATCTTGTGGCTTCATGAAATAATTTTATCATGGCTGTTTCAGTCCTGTGCATAAGTATAGGGAGGTGTTAACATCTTATAAATAATGAGTGTGTGACAGAAATTGGGAGCCAAACTTCAGGGGGTAAGTGGAATGTTCAATGTACTTCACCTAATCCTTCAGTAATCTCTTGGTTGGTGTGTCTGTGTGTTTAGCGTGGGTGAGGATGGGGTTAGAATAACAATTACTTTTCTTTGCTTATAAACAACAAATATTTATTTCTCATAGTCCTGCAGACTGAGGAGTCCAAGATCAAGGTGTTGATGAACTTGGCGTCTCATGAGCACCCACTTCTGGTTTATAAAAGGCATCATTTCACTGTGTCCTTACCTGGTGGAAGCAGCTAGGGAGCCCTGCGGGGTCCCCTTGTAAGGGCACTAATCCCATTCATGAGGGCTCCACTCTCATGACCTTGTCACCTCCCAAAGGCCCCACCTCCTAATTCCATCACTTTGGAGGTTAGGATTCAACAAAAGAGTTGGGGAGGGGAAACAACCACTCTGATCACAGCACTACCTAAGGCAAACAATTTGCAGATTGAAAACCCCATTCCAAAAGCAATGTATTTACATCAGACACACAGAGCACAACGCATTTTTTTCTCAGATCTCATCCCCATTTCAACATCTTCTGTCAGTCCCTCCAGTGGCCTCACACCTTCCCTTGTGTGGTTCAACACCCCAATCACATCATGAGACCTGGTTTAGGTTCCTCTGCAAAGTTAGATGTTGAAACCCTTCAGTTCAGAGCAATCTTTAGTGATCAGCTAAGGGTTCGTTGGAAAATTATGAAAGGAAAAAAAATTATTGCATTTCTGGTTATGCAGATGGCAATGCCAAAAATGAGCAAGCCAAATTTCTTCTCAGCAAACATTAATCTGAAGAATCATATTTCCAATTCAAACACACATGAACATGTACAAATGGCTGATATGAATATATATTTGACACTAAGCGCATTCATGCGGACTCTAAAATGCCCATCCTGTTAGTATAGTTTTCTGTCATCTACTTAATGCTGATTGATGAGAAAACTACATCCAATTCCCATTCTGAATCAAGGGAAATAAGGTATCTTATAAACCAGGATGTGGCTTCACGCTGCTGGTCTTGTAAATAAAGCTCACGCTTACGGGGACTAGTCCATGGCCGCCACAAAGAGGGAAAACGGGAAAGATAATGCAGGAAGCCCGCTTCAGTGAAAAATAGTGTACATTGAACTTCAGCATCTGATGGCATTGCATTATTCTAGGCACAGCCAAACAATGATATAAAGAGCAACATGAAACAGAATGGGTTACTGCCTCACAGACTCAAAAGCAGTGAACCTTCCTCCAGTGTGACACGACCACTTCACAATCATCTCTCATTCTTTCTCTTTCCCTAAGTGTTCCATGTTGTTCTGTTCGGTATTTTCCTGTGTATGTGTGAGTGTGTATGCGTGTTTGTGTAATCCCCTTAACAGTACTGAAACATCCTAAAACAAAATCACAGTCCACCAAGATCTCAATACTTGGAATGAGAGACAAAATTAAGTTCTGCTCAGATCTGAGTGGAGTCCCACCCTAACATTCAAGAGAGGCCAGCTGCATTAGCACAAGTCTGAGCTTTTTGTAGCAACTACAGCACAACACGGAGTGTAGTCTAGCATTTTAATATTCAACCATGTGAATATTAAAGGTCTGGGAGCAAGAATGAAGAAGACTGTCCCATCCTTCTTTGCTGGGGGTAAGAAAAAACATGGAGCAATCTTCACAGTTTAGGAGGAAAAAGAACACATTCAAAGGATAGGTTTTTAAAATGTCACAAATTGGGGACAAGTTTTGGGACCTAAGCACACTTATTTAGTTCAACAAGAGTATGTGTATGGCACATACGGAGAACAGATTAAATCTCTTCTGTTGTCCCACAGCACAGCAATGTCCCGGTGGAAAAAACTGGGAAAGCAAATTTCAGTCACTCAAGGAGAAGTCCGTGATGACAGAATAAGCTGTTTGGGGACACAGTGATCCCTCATCACTAGAGCTGTCCATCCAGTAAAGGCTGGATAGCGTTGGTCAGGGTTCCTAAAAAGAGCTCAACCACAAGGTAGCACTTAAATCAACTGCCCTGCAAAGCCCCCTCTCACCCTGAGAATCTGTCATTCATTGAAAGAAATGGAAGTTGAAAGGCAATCAAGAGATAGTTGATCAGAACTGATGTCCTATGCTGATGTGTCTGCTTCCTGGGCCACGTAGGATCCGTTCTTGCCATGACCTGGGCGCACCATACTTCCATGCCTTCCTAAGATGTCCTTGAGGTTCAGCTATAATTTGGTGCTGAGCTCCTATCAGGGCAGCTCTACCTTTTTTCCCCCTTTGTTGTGTCACAGAAGAGAAGTGAAATGATGGTGCCTCTTCTTGAAGGCCTCCCAAGCCCCAGATGATGATGGTGGTGATTTTACATCTCCCCTTCAGGACCAAGGTGCTCACCCCCCCACCCCCCAGGAGTATGTACTGCTGAAGGCTCACAACTGAGTCTCTCTCCAAGAATGTCTTCATCCAAGTCACACCTCTTCCATGGAGGTGGCCTGCACGCAATGAGTGGATGCAGGGAAACACAGGCCCAATCTTCATTTGGGAGAACTTGAAAGTGTTATCTCAACACCATAGCTTCCTGTGTCCCATGTACCAGAGTTCACCTTCTCTCTTTGTCCAATTTTCCTTGTCCCACTCTCTTACAGATATTACAACCAAGGGCACTTCCCAGTAACCTTCTTTAGTATATCCCCTTCTTGTCATGCTTCAAGAGAACCAACCTAAGGCCATAGCGATAATGAAGATGACCACAAGGACAACGATGATGATGATGGAGACAATGGTGATGGGGGGCTAGTGGTAGCATTTCATTTGCTTTTCCTTTATGCTAGCAAGTAAAAAAATTTATTTGCTCCTCCTAATACCTTGTGAGTGGGAAGAGGCCACATCATTTCCAAGCTACAAGTCAGGGACCTGAGAAACATGAAGTTGGTGAATTGCTCATGATTACATAATTAGGGATAAATTTTGCAGTAAATCTTGTCTTCTGGTTCTCATTTTAATGTCATTTCACCTAATTACAGTGCCAGGTGCTTCAAAGAACTTAGAAAAATATTTGTTGGATAAATCAGTGTGATTTTATTCTTTATCTTTCTTTTCCTGACCTAATTCTGCAAATGCGGGGAGGGGGAATAGTATGTTAATGCTCCTGATTTTGCAAAATAACCATAATTTCAAATATTCTGAATTATTTTTCAACAAATTTTCTTATCCTCACCGGCTGACATGACCAACCTCTTCCGTTTGGAAAACAGGACTTGTGTATGAGTAGTGTACAGGGCAAAGAAAAAGAGAATATTCAGAAGAGTAGTGCTCAAGAAAGCATTCCATGACCTGCTGACGTGGTGCTGTGGTCCTGGGTGTTTGTTTACCATGGACCGGTGTGACTTGAATAACAGGTGTGCACATACCGCAGCTCAGGGAGTGGACCCAATGGGTCACTCCAAGTGAAAAATGTTTCCACTGAGTCCTAGATGTAAAGAAAAACTTTAGAGAGCCCCCCCCTCCCAGTTCTGAAGAGCATATGAAGGCCAAGAAATGTTTGTTATCATATAAATGCATGGAGGACGCCAATGAATTTAAAAGAATTTGAGTCCACTTTGATGAGGTGTCTCTAATGAAAATATTGCTGACTAAAGTTTTGCTCCCCTTCTTTGATTTTGCTTGAATGAAGTTCTTATTTGGCTTGTTAGCCATGGGCTGTAATGCTTTCAAGCTGAGCTTATTTAGCTGCAGAAGGACTCTGTGTGGTGGCCTGGGACACCTCATTTTGTAGGAGTTTTAGGTGAAGATATTCTACAGCAGAGAGAGGAAATCTTGAATGATCGAGGTCATGGCAACTGAGAGAAAATCACAACCATTATTCTTCCTTCACAGTGACTTACACCGAGTGTAAAGAACAGCTGGAAGCAGAAATTGTTTCATTCATTTCAGGAGCAACTTGGTAGTTTGATTGTCAAGTGGTGACTGTTGCTGATAAAATAATCTAGCATCTAAATTGTGATAATGCTTTCTCCCGTTCCACAATCCAATGAAACATGTAATACTTCATTCTAAGATGCAGGAACTATAATAGATTGATCAAAACGATTCATCCAAGATGAGTGGCAAAAAACCCCCGAACCATTGGAAACATTACCATTTCTTTATAGTTGACTTTCATTGATCCAAATGGAGTCAACAGTACTCTCTACCTTTGCAGGCAATTAATTGAAACAGTGTTCAAATAAGAAATCTAGTATAATAGAAAGATCCTGTGATTCTCTGACCTTGGCAGTCATGATTTTTCAAAGCCTAATTTCCCATCTGTCAAAAATAATTCCTACTTGGCAGGTCTACTATGATTGAATATTTATAGAAACCTGTAGCATAGTGCCGGGCATATGGTGATCTACTAAATAAATTACATTCACTATTATTACACTATGCTTTGAAATCTTAAATGATTTTCAATATAATAAAAACCAGATCAAAATGAACAAATTAAAAAAAAGATGTTCTCCGTGTGCCAAAGACTTCTCTGCGGCTTCAGGCCCCTTTGAAGCCTGCGCTAAGTGCTGTGGATCACTGGTGATCTGAAGCTGTTAAAAGTGCTCCACCTATCCCCAGAGAATGGTGTAAAATCTCGGGGGTCTGAATTAAGAACCAGCGCCTGCCCACTTAGAGGTGACATCAGACTGCTTACTGCCCACGTGGGGGCCGACGCACTTTGAAGCAAGGGTACAGGTTTAGAGAATGTTGCTTTAGAAGATTCTTCTGGAAAAAGCAATCAATCCGGAGGAGCATTGGTAGGACCTTGTCAGTGTATCAGATATGCCCTTTTTTGTTGTTGCTGATTCAACTCTATCATGGGAGATTCAGTCTAAGTCCAGCTGAGGAAACTTCTAGTTAATTCAGTGGAGAGGGAGGAAGCAGCCAAGTAAACATTTTGCTTGATGTTGTCCACCAGTTCCCTGGAAATTCCCTCATTTACTAATTCAGTTGAGTTGTCCATGCTTGAGTTCTTTGCAGACCCAACTCCAGACAGAGAACAAGTTTTTCCTCAAAAAGAATGACTGTAACCCCATCACTGCTGTGGGTGAACTGTGTCCTCAGAGGGACACGTTGAGGTCCTAAGTCCCGGAAACTAAAGTGACTTTATTTGAAAACAGGGTCTTTGTAGGTGTAATCAAGTTAAGATGTGGTCATAATGGATTAGGGTGGCTCCTAATTCAGTGACTGGTATCCTTGTAAGAGAAAAGAAATTTGGACACAGACTCACGGAGGGAAGATGGTTATGTGAAGGCAAAGGCTGAGACTGGGACTGCCACAAGCCAAGGAGCACCAAGAATTTCCAGCAACTCCCAGAAGCTGGAAGAGGCGAGGAAGGGCCCTCCCCTAGAGCCTCAGAGAGCACGGCTCTGCTCACCCCTTGATTTCGAACCTCCAGCCCCCAGAACTCTGAGACGGAGCATTTCTGTCGTTTAAAGCCACCCCGTTTGTGGTACTTTGTTACATCTCTAGGAAATGAATACCATAACTATTTTGATGTAAAAAAAAAAAAAATGAGGCCCATGTTGCCCAGGCCACCTACCTAGTAAGTTACTCCTTACCTGTTATGTGGTACAGGCTGTGGACTGTTCAGTTTAAGGTTAATTCTCTTCAATACCTGAACAAATTTTTGAGGACCAAGCTGCTGAATTCTCTACTTGGTCTTTATATCTAACCACAGGCAAAACAGTCTGACTCATTCATTTAAAAATCTCTAATCTATAAGTATGACTTTGAAAAAAAATCAAAGAAATATATTGCACATGCCTATATTCATTGCTTTTCTCTCCTCTTACTACGATTTATGACTGACACTTCTTCCCTCCAGTCACATGTGAATTGAAAAAGTCTCATAAAACAGGTCCCCACCTTCCCATTGAAAATACCTTTATATTCATCAAAGCTTCCCCTGGAAAACATAGCAGTAGATCTCAAATCTTTTTTTGACTTTTCATAAATCAGTTTACTGTTAGTGTTTTTAATAGCTGTTTCTATAGAAAATGTCAGTTTGTTAAAGAATATACAATTAAGCAAAGTAAATTTATACATAACCCAAGCATTCATTAAACACTGTTAATGTTTTTGCAAAGCCTTACTGACTGTCTTCCATGACTACATGTCCAACATTTTACTTGCAGAAATAGAATTTGCTACCCCACAATTTTATGGATTTATTGTTGTCACTGTTTATTTAGATTAATATGAACATCTTTTATGTCATAGATAGGAAAATTCTAAGTTAAATAGTCAAATAGGATCTTTACTCCTGGCCTTCTCAGAGCTTTCAAAATGCTCAAGTAAATGGTAAGACTCTAAGAAAGGGGCGTGGTTTGCAGGGTTTTCATATATATATTTTTTTAAATTTTTTTACTTATAGTGCCCGTTTTGAATAGCCACTCATCGAACACTTTAGGAAACATCATTCTACATAACTACTTTCAAACACTGAGTGTCTCCCATGGTGTGGAGGTACCATAATCAATTGAAGCAGTTCCCCATTACAGAAATCAAGAGGAGGGAGTCAATGGGGGGAAAAACAGGGGCATCTGTAATACTTTCCACAATACAGATAAATTTAAAAATAAAAGAAATCAAGCAATCATTATCTTTAATATACTCCTTGAATACTCTGAAAATTTCCCATCCGATTTCTGAAAGGAAATATCATACTTGAATGGTTCTGAGATGCACACTTTCTGCAATCTCACATCCCAGGAAATGACACATTTCTCAGCCGGGCGGCAGTTGTGACACCTTGTCCTGCGTGTACATCGAAACTCACTCAGGGAAGAAAATACTGAAAACAGAAGCAGGGCCAAGGATGCAGAAGCCCAGGCTCGTTGAAATGGAGCGTAGCCCGGGCCTCTATCTTTACCACTTAGCCGGGTGATTCTGATACAAGCCAAGCCTTAAAGACAACTCGATAGCTGGTGATGTGGGGAGGGGGCCAGAGGGCGGGGAGGGGCGCGAACGCCAATGACCCTGAGTCTAAATGACATTCTGAAGAGCTGAGCACTGGGCATGAAGAATTTTAGAAGCATCTTAACTACTTTCCCATCTTTTTCTTTCTTCCTTTTTGTATGCAGAGGGACAGATAAAGAAATTTAAATAAGTACACTTAGAAGAGGCCAACCAACACATGATAAGAATTCTAACAGAACAGTGTTACAGTTTCTTTCGCAAGTTTTTTCTTCTGAACAGAACATAAGATATTGGTATGTCTTCTGACTTATGGGTCGTTTGTCTTGGTGGCACCTCTTTGCCCCCTAATATGATACATAAACAAGGTGTTCAACAAATGCCTGATCATTGTGAGTAATACAAGCCGTCAAAACACACAACCCTATGAAAATATATGTCCATTAAAATATACGTTGTTAATGTGTCCCAGACATCCTTTCTAAAGTATAAATATGGTCACATCTTTGCTCTTTTGAAACCCCTGTGGTGGCTTCCCGTTTCCTGAAAGGTAAAGTCCAAAGTCCTTGTTTAACATGTGGCAAAGGTCCTTCACAGTCGTCACATGTCTACCTTTTCGATCCCTCCTCTCATGCCTGCTCCAGCCTCTGCTTGAGCTACATTCAACTCCTCGGGTTCCCCAGATTTTCAGTTTGCTTCCCTGTCTCTGTGTGGAAATCCTGTCCCTGATTTCTCAGCATCGCTCATCTTTTTGACCCAGCTTAAGAAACTCAGGGAGTAGACACTTTTCTCTCCCATCGCTCCCCGGGTATAAATGTACTGACAGCAAATCGCACTGTAACGTAACTGCTTATTCACCTGTGTTTCCCCCCTCCCCGAACATGAGCTGGAGTTTGGTCATCGGACACCAGATGAGGTTCTTGGCAGGTCGTACAGGTTAAAGGAAAGCGTGTTGGACTGAACTGAGTGACAGCCGTGGAGTAAGATACAATTCAACTGCGACTTCCCCAGCCTGTTCACTCATTCGTTCATTCACCATACCTGGATCTGCATGCCAGGTTCTATGCCAGGCAATGAAAATCAGGTGAAAATGAAACAGAAATGGTTCCTGCTCTCCTGAGCTGCTAATCCAGCAGGAGGCTCAGAGCTTAAATGAACACGTGAACATGTAAATATGATTACACTGTGTCTATAGAGCCTGTAACTGGGCAGCCCTTTGCCCTGTCAGTCCGTAGTGTCACTGTCAAAGTCCAGCTACAGTGTGCCCAGCTGAAAGATGGCATTTTTGAGCCTTACTTGTAGTTAGGAATGAGCAGTGGGTTATCAGTAGAAGTGCTATTTACGAGAGGCCAACTCGTAGTGCTATATGTCAGTTATATCTCAATTAAAAGAAAAACAGGCCAACGCAAGTGGAAAATGTGCCCTTTGCCCTCCTTCCCTTCTTCTTGCCCGGAACATGGTCATGATGGCTGGAGCACAAGTAGCCATTCTGTACCATGAGAGTGCCTTGAGAATAGAAGCCATTTCCCAGAGATGATCTTTTAAGTCCTCTGCGTCCTTCAAGGTACAATTTAGGTATCAGCTCTTAGAAGAGTTTTATCAGTGCCTACGGTAAAGTTGGTTGGAAAATGAGTTTTTTTTCCTGCTAAGCTAAACCCACAAGGACTGTTTACAAAGCTACCCTTCTTTGGTGTAGAAAATATCCAAAAGTACCCTCTCCCTGGCTATCAGATCAAGGTAGCTAGCCAGCAAGTATGACCACTGAGCCTAACTTTTGAAAGCATAGGAAATGAATTCTGATTTCGGTAGACTTGGTGAAATATTTACCATCCTGGATTATTGTCCTAATGTGGTAAAATGGAGCTCCCACCAGGATCCTATAGGGCACATACTTCATTTTCCTTGGCTGCGTGTGCTATCACTGGTAGGCCTTTAACTGAGCAGCTACTATGTCCGTGCATTTTTTAATTTTGGTTTTTGGTTTTTCAACCATTTTTCCCATTTAGTATCAGATAATGGATTCTAAATCATGTACCAAATTATATACAATTTAGACCTTATTATATTATTTGTTCATTTGGATGAATAAATCTCACTGAACAATTCTATCCGAAGTGCTTCTCATAGGAAAGCCTCTAATTTTTCTTTCTCTGAGATTCGTGCATTTGGCTGCCACGGGCTTTGGCTTCTGCCTCTTCCGAGCCGGCAGACGCTGCCAAGTTTCACCTTGTGCCCCATAATTTGTTTCAGTGGCTCGGGTGAAACCAGCAGCGTTTGTTTGAAAATGCTTCTTGCCAGGCGTTGTTTGCCGAGGCCGCTGCGTGACGGCAGCCGGGCATTTGGAGCAGGGCACCTGCAGGCACCTGGACTCACTCTTTCCATAGGAAACAATGTAAGTGGGAAAGGTCACTTGAGACACACTCTATTAACTTCGCCAGAACAAAGCATGGCCCCTCGGCCCCTCGCAGGAGCGTGAAAGCACCAGCCTCTTCTTCCCAGGTCGATCTTTAAGCTCGTGGGTGTGTAGTATAAACAATCAAATTCCTTGGAAGCAAGGCAACTTGTGCTTTCCCTCACGGGGGGCAAGCGAGCTGGGGCTGGGAGGGGGAGGGATGGTTGCTTGTAGGTTAGTTTGTTGTTGTTGTAATTGGCTAACGCTACAATTTTGCCCCACCTGGTACTGACAGATATTAATGCCCATTTTAAGATAAAGTAAGCTGCTGGGATTGCAAGCATTTGCGAGCCCAGAGCTTGATAAACCTGAACTATCTGAAACAATGTTGTTATTATTAGCCAGTCAAGACCAAGATCTCTGGCGAGGCCTGGCCAAGTCTCCCTCCTGTACCTCCTGCCACATGTCTCCCAGTCGCCTAATCCAGAGGGAACGCAGAACTTCTAGTGGGTTCTCGTAACTGCTAATTGAATTTTCTTCTATGGCGCACATAATGTATTTTTGTGTTAATAGATTTCACTTCATATTCCGTTTTAAAAATAGGTTTATGTTGCTGATATTTATAGTCTTCTCATTTGCCCTTTGGTAAGGTTTTGTTCTTCTGTAGTCACTTTCTCATTTTCAATTCATTCAATAACTGGATTTCCATAAAGATTTCACTCTGCTGACTTCACTCTGCTGATTCCTCAAGGTCATTCTGGATACTTATCAAGGTCAGACTTCCTCAGAGGATAGGAAGGCACCTACTTGATTAATTGCCTGTGGGTCAGTCTGCATCCCAGTGTATATTTCTGAGAGGATGGAACCTTAGAAATAAATCCAGTTTGTGTCACTGAGACACTCCAGCCCTCTTTCCAATCCCGTCCAAGGTAGTGGTCCCTCTTCCCACCTTGGTCCCACTTAGCAGCAGGTTGTTTGTGGCATTGCTCACATGACTAATTATCATGGATTTAGGAACAGCCTCTGGTGTATTCTATTGGTTATAAGGAATTAGACAATTCCGTCTACGCTTTATCGCAGTCTGTGCTACCCCATTAAACAAACCATGCTCAAAGCCTATCCTCTGAGCTGTGCAAAGGGCTTCTTTGTTGTACCAGAGACGGACGCCGTTGCAGACAGTCACCCAGCGATGGGGGCTGCAGGGAAGGGAGCGATGCAGCAGAACAAACTCCCATCCAGAGTGGTCTTGTTGAATTTTTACAGCAGGGAAGGAACCAGATTAAGGAGGAGTCAACATGGGACCCAAGGGGGTACTGGCTTGATATCCGGATTCAGGGAAGCAGTAAATGTAGGGAAGTAACTAACTGCTTTCAAGGAAGTGCAAAATGCATCCAGTGCCCTCCACCAAAGTAGCCTCTTACTAATATTAGAAATAGTAACAATACTCAGCACATATTCATCCATAACTTACCAACTTTAGTTTTAACTTTGATAATAAACAGGCCCTCGTCCAGTAATCTTATTATAAACCTATTTTTGTTCTGGACTCTGTCTTTTATTTTCATTTTATTTCAGTTTTTTAACTTTTCATCTTGAAAACAAAAAATTTCAAACTTACAGAGAGGTGGAAAGAATAATAAAATAAAATAAAATATTCTTCACTGAAGATTCACCAGTTGTTAAGTATTTTGCCACATTTGTGCTAGTGCTAGATGACAGACAGATAGATGATAGATGACAGATGACAGATGATAGATAGATATAGATGATAGATAGATGATAGATAGATAGATAGATAGATAGATAGATAGATAGATAGATAGATAGATGATAGATGATAGATAGATCTACTGTTATAAGAGCTAAATCATGCCACCTACCCGCAAATGCATACGCACACAAAAAAATACGAATATAGTATTATGCCTTATTCCTTCTGCTGAGCCATAGCCATTGTCATTTCAACATGTTTCCTCAGAACAGGGACATACACTGTCAACAGCACAATATAATTATCAAATTATGGAAATTTAAAGTGCCAACAACACCATTATCTAACATAGAGTCCTTATTCAAATTCACCGGTTATCTCAGTAATGTACTTTCTGGCATCTTTTTCCTGAGTCCCAGGATCACACATTACATTCGGTTCATCTCTTTATCTCCTTTCATCAGTCTTAGTTTCTCAGCCTTTTCATATCTTTCATGCTATTGGTTATTTTAAACATGAAAGTAACATCCATCTTGCAAGGCAGTTTTGCTAACAATACTTTTTTTGTGATGTGATTTAAATGACCTTAGGTTTTGATTTAGAAAAGCGTTCTTCATATGATGGTGTTAGTATATTTCTCTCATACTGAAAAAAGTTCCTGAATGGCAATATTCACCCACACTCAGCATAGTAAAAATCAAAACAATTAGAAGTGTGAATTATTGGCTTCTCTTCATATGTCATTGGATCTTTTAATAACTTTTATAATCCTGTCACAAATTTAATTATAAATCTTTGAATATACAGAAATTTTGAAAATACTTTTCATTTTAAAATTCCACACTAAGTCAGCAATCTCAATAGAGAAAATAGGCAAAAAGCCACGAACAGGAAATGTATAGAAGCAATAACCCAAAAGACCATTGAACATGATGGGATGTCCAAGTTCTTCAGTAATTAGAGAAATGCAAATTAAGACAATAATGAGCTATTACTCTGCACCTATTGTATTGACAAAATTTTGAACACAATACGCCAGGTGTCCTGCCATAGCTGATTAGACCAAGGATGGGGACCCGACACAGGGCAGTCCGGGGACAAAGCTGTGGACACCGCATGAAGTATCTCATCTGGCCCAGAAAGATGAGCTGGGAAAACCATACTTGTTTCTTGGGAATCTGTATTTAGCAATTTCTTTTTTAAACGAACAAGTTTGGAGGGAGAATAAAAGTCAGAGACGCGAGGTAGGGCAGAGACTCGAATGGGCCGAGGCAGCTGGCATCACGGAGCGGGTGCGGGGCGGGTGAAGAAGCCAAGGGCGCGGAGCAGCAGAGCCCCTCGCAGCGGGACGTGTAACGACTGACAGAGAAGCCGGGAGGGACGCCAAGGGGGCAGAGCGACCCGCCTCAGTCCCTGCCAGCTTCCCAGTCCTAGGCCTGTGCAGCTTCAGTGCTTTCTAGAGCTATTTTGGGGGGTGGGTAGGGGGAGAGCAGTTAGAGGTCTAGATAAAGAAGAAGGCCTTTAAAATTCCAAAGGAAAATTACTTCAACAATTCTTACACCTAGCCAAACAACCAATCAAATATGAGGGTAGAATAAAGACATTTTTAGCCCAGCCCGAGTGGCTCAGTGGTTGAGTGTCGACCCATGAACCAGGAGATCACGGTTCAATTCCCGGTCAGGGCACATGCCCGGGTTGCGGGCTCAATCCCCGGTGAGGGGCCTGCAGGAGGCAGCCGATCAATGACTCTCTCATCATTGATGGTTCTATCTCCCTCTCCTCTCCCTTCCTCTCTCTGAAATCAATTTAAAAAAACATATTTAAAAGACATTTTCAGACATACGAGGAAAAGAAGAGCCACCAGAAAACACAAAATGATCTTAGGATGTTTCTTGATAACTTTTTAAACATGCCAACATTTAACCAAAATCACCTAAATTCTTTGAAGTTATAACAACGAAAAATGCGTGATATTGAAAAAGTGAACCAAGACAGACTTCACACTCTCCAGTCATCCAGTACCTGTTCAGACAGTGTCTTAGGTGCTCATTCAAAATGTCCTGAGAAAATAGAACATTCCAAGCATGGAAGACAAATAAGACATGGACCAGGTTGGCTTCGGGGAGTTGACAGAGCAGCGTGGAGGCCGACACGGAAGGAAAACTGCTAATAAGTCAACAAGGCATGACAAGGGCTGTCACAGGAGAGGTAGATCCCAGGCCCAGTGGAAGCACAGAGGAGGCGCTGCACGCTCCGCCTGGGGGTGTCATTAGTAGGGTGGTCTATTTGAGCACAGGGTTGAAAGGTCAAGTAGGAGCCAGACTGGGATGGCGGTGGAAGGTGCTGGGCTGGCGGGGTCTGGCTGGGAACCTTTGAGCTAGAAGGAACATCCGCAAGGCAAGGAAGCAAGACCTGGGATGTAATTCAACATCGCTGAAAGGTGGGAAGTGAAGAATAGAATATAAGGCTGGAGGCAGGGGCAAGTTCAAGGGTAGCCAACTCCAAGTGACTAAAGGGAAGAAGACTTAAATGAGGAGAGGCAAGCAGGCTTAAAACTGTATGAAGTGCTGAGGAATGCACCAAGAGGAAAGGCCCAGCCACCCTCTCTCTTTTTTTAAAGGGTAGTTCATTGATTTTTAGAGAGTGGAAGGGAGAGGGAGGGAGAGAGAAACATCGATGCAAGAGTGCAGCACTGATGGGCTGCCTCCTGCATGCTCCCTACCAGGATCGAGCCCGCAACTGATCAGGAATCGAATCGGCAACCTTTGGGTGCACAGGAGGACAACCTACCAACTGAGCCACACCGGCCAGGGCCCAGCCCCTCCCTTCAGCAGTTATGCTAAACCTGAGCTGGCTTGAACCTACCAAACGGGAATCTGGTTGGAGAAGGAAAGGAAATGGAATTCCCAGGCCTGCACCCACAGGAGTCCGCTGCGCACTGAAGTTGGGGAATTACCACCTAAGGCAGGAGTGCTAACGGAGGGGGGCACATGCTATACTTAACAAAAATACTCCATCAGTGACTACCGGCAAATGAGGCATCTATGTGGACAAGTCCCAAGTGTTAAACACAACTATTTCAAACAGGCTGCTAGAAACAAAAATAAATGGGATGGTGTCCTAGAAATATGTCGGAGAGAATATGACTGGTGGCACAGTATTAAATAAAAAACTGGGAAAAGTTTAAATGGTTAACGATGGTCATCATGGGAAATTCCCCAAAGAGGTGAAATTTTAAGGAAGGGTGGGATGCGATCCATCTCACTGAGGAAGTAAAACTATTCCTGCCTTGGAGGTTAGGTTTAAAGCAAAGGGTTTTTCATTTGGTTTAGATTTTTTTAAGTATTTTTAAATTGCAAATAAATTATAATTGCATTAAAGAATCATTTTCTGCAATAGGAAACAATAGGAATTTTTAAATTCTATTTTAAATTGTGTAATACAAAGTGTATTAAAATAATTAAGTGGCATCCATAGGTAACACCTTATTAAAATATTCTGTCTGATTTGGTTCTTATATTGGCCACATATAGTGAGTCATAGTGCTTTGTTTTCATTAAGTGACTACAAGATTATCATTTAGAAACATCGATGCGAGAGTGCAACACTGATGGGCTGCCTCCTGCATGCTCCCTACCAGGATCGAGCCCGCAACTGATCAGGAATCGAATCGGCAACCTTTGGGTGCACAGGAGGACAAAAAGTATAACTGTCCGTATTTGTCAGTCTCCTTTAGGCTCATTCTAGGAGTGAAGGTCGTACCTGTTTTGACAATGGTCCCAGTTAGCGTCCCTACTCTGATTTGCATGTTGTTAACCTGGAGAGACCCGACTCTGTCTATTGAGCAGGGCTTCCCTTTCTCAGTTCCACATGCAGCACTGTCTCCTATAACCTAAGTTCCTCTTGAAAACTGAAAACTTAGACACTTGGACTATTGGTGAAATATTTAGAAAGAGCAGAAGCTACCCTCCTTAAAAAGAAATTAAAAAATGATGAGTTTGATGAAAAGACATTCGCAAGCTGGGTGGGTGCCCTGCACATGACCAGCCGCGCTTGCAGCCTATGGCTGGCTGTTGGCTGTTGCTATGACTACGCAAAGCCAGGGGAACCCAATGAGCTGCCTGCAGCAGGGCTGCGAGCACCAGCCATTTTACTTATGGAAAGCAGGGTGGCATATTCCGCCGAGCGTTACCCTGGAAGAAGCATTTTTTAAACAGCTATTCAGAGAGGAGAGGAGCGATGGGCACCTTAGCATACAATGCTCAGAGCCGGCCGCCTGCAAGCTGCCGCTGGGACAGGCTGCTGACTGCTGCTCCCCGGAGCTGAGCTGAGAAACTGGAATGCGGCGAGATAATGCTGCATATCTGCTATCAGACAGCAGAAAGGGTTTTGTCTCGGGAAGGCAAGCCTTGCCTGCAATATTATCTCAGCAGCTCTCTAGCTGCTCAGCCTGAAAACTAGTGACCCAGAAGGAGGGCGCTCCCGCCTGCGAGCCGGGGGCGAGGCCGTGCCTGCCAGGGCGGGGAAGCAGGTGTGCGCTGCTCCGGTGGCCGCGGGGCTGGGACCCGGCGGCAGGGCGCTCTCAGGTTCACCTGCTTCCCGGGGACAGGCCGTTGGCTCCCAGAGCATCTGCCTGCACGCCGAGGCCGCGGCCCAGCAGGAGCCCTGTGTGGCCACTCACTGACAGAGGTAAGCCTTTTGCCTTCCTTAAAACACAGCATTATCAGTAACTCAGCTTAACCTGAAACATGGGTATACATTGTGTTCTCTGATTTACCGAGGAGGGATCCACACACACACACACACACACACACACACACACACACACACACTCTTCCACAAAATAGTGTCCGAGGCACAGACTTGTTTCAGTGAGTTTAGCTTCTAGAAATCAGATGATATAACCAACAAAAACATTACTAATACCCCTTGGTGTTTGGAATAAATATTTACTATTTTAACAGACCAGAATGGCTTATTCTGGGTAGTCTTTATAACCAACAACCTTTCTCCCTCACAGACAATGGGTTCTTTTATTAACTGCACTTTGACATGTGTTAAAAGAATTAAATGGAAAATCAGAGGCTTAAAAATTGTGAAGTGTTTATGTTTAAGCCTCGGCGTTGATGTATTTTAACTCTCAACACACCTGTGTAGGCTTTTCACTTAAGAAATGCCGTTCCGTATGCAGGTCAGAATAGCCGGTGGATTTTGCACTTGCCTCCTCTGAGCTCAGAGCCTCGGTGTGCTGTTGGATTTGCTTGGGGGCGTCGTAAAGCAAATAGTGTAGGTCCTGGAAGCAGCTCACGCGTCCTTTCCCAGTATCATGCTCGCCACGCTCGCCCAGAGCACAACACCCCCATTGTGCGCCCGGCCGGGATCCAAGGAAAGAAAGGAAGTGAAATCCGCACATTGAATTCAAGCACAGCTACAGTATGTGCTGGTAAAACTTCTTTTATTGCACAGTTTTTCTCACAGGCAGATAGGTTTCAGAGGTAGAGAGTGAAACGAAAAACACCACATACCTCCTCCAAAGGTCGGGCACTAATATTTGCGGGGCATGTTTGCTGTCAATTGCGACGTGATAATAGCGCAGACTTTGAACTGCAGTAGGAACTGCCCCTTAGTGAGCATTTCTTTGATTTACAGTCTCTTAGGAACAAAGCTGTTACTGTGGATTGAAATTGGTCTGTCAAATTGAAATCCTTGGTAAGGATATGACCAAATAATGATGAAATCCTGTTTCAGCAGCATTTTAGCTTTACCTAAATCAATCCTATTGTTGGTCTACCAGGAATATCAGATTATTTACATTGCTATTGGAAGTACAGGGTGTCCCCCAAAAATGTATACACACTTTAACAGCTGTTAACTCACTTAATTTTGAAAATGAACTGTATGTTATTAAACACTGACTTTATAATCATGCAAAGTGTGTATATATTTTTGGGGTCATCCTGTATATAAGGAAAGCTATTTTGTTGAAAACTTTGAATAAAAACCTCTACTGAAGGTTGAATCTACCATGAAATATCAAACAAACAGTAAATAGTAAATCCAAGATTTACTTCTAAGAAATATTTTTTATCTGCTTCTTTTTTTCCAAAAATATGAGTGACATGGGAGGCGCCTTTTAATTTTAAGTATAATAATATAATTTTCACTGCTACATGCAAGCACACATCACCTGTTTCACAGGTATGTCAATAATGCCCCAAGATAAGAGAATTATAAAGTACAGGGAGAAAATTTTTCTAAACTTCTGCTCTAAATGTCACCAATATTCAAGATATAAAGACTCAGACCCAGTCATCTTAGTCTAGAGAATCATGTCAAAATGTTTAACAATGGGAACACACAGGAATATGCCTGCTGGTGTGTGTGAGACAATATATGGGATAAAATAGGAGGTGATGGCATCGTACTTCGCTTATGTTTAACTTAAAAAAAAAAAAAAAGCTAAATGAACAGACTTGGTTTTAAGTCAAATTCTATTAATAAAGAAAGTCCCAAAAATGGTTCTGTTGTAGCAGAATGAAAGGGAGTAAGACTTTCTCTTCAACTGAATTCCCTTCAGAGCTTTGCGCTGCAAAAGGAGTTCTCAGAACTGACACAGAGCAAAGGCGTGCAGCGAGATGATTTTGCATTGGTTTTTCTCGGGGGAGTTTTAGAAGAACTAGGTGAGGAAATACGTAAGGACACCTGCCTACCGTGACACGCACACTTTATACCTGTGTTATGTTTCTACATTAATAACCTGTTAAGTTGGTATGCTGTGAATTAGCATTTTACGTCCACATGTGCATAGTAGATCGACATAGTTATTAACTCAACAACTTTTAGAACCAGATACAGAAATACAATCCGTAAATTTTAAGACTTGGCCCCTTGGCTTTTGTCTATTTTTGTACTCTTCCGCCTCTTTCCGATTCACCTGCTAGCAATGTCAAATACTATGTAATTTCCCAAACACACCGTACCAAACTTTTGCAAAGCCTCCCTATAGGCTTTTTCTCTAAAGCTGCCCCATCTTTGTCAGCCAGCGAGGCTGTCTCCCCAGACACTCCTCACCCTCCCCTTCGGCTACATCTGAATCTTGTGCCTGGAGCTCTGTCATCCGCACCACACTGCGCTCACCTCTGCCGCGGCTGCCCGCGGCCTCCTGATCTCTGCGTGGACACTGTCCAGTGTCTAGAACTTGGCATTCGGATGTGGACCGGTAACCTCAGACTTCACTATTGTCTTACTAGTTATTGTAAATTCGGGCTTGATCTTGAAATAGAAGTCCTATTATCCATTACACTGCCTTTGATCAGACAAAACTCCAAACATTTAAAAACAGCAACGAGGCTTTCGTTTTTCTGATACGGCTTCAGGGTCACAATTTGAAAAAAGCTATAACCCATAGTATAGCAGAATTTTCTGAGGGAAAATTTTGTGACGTGTAAGTTTTAAACAAAACATTTTGAGAGCTTTAGTATCTAGAATATGCCGCATCTTTTTTATTTAGAGCTACTATAAAATTTGCAAGGGAAAATAAGTGTAGTAAGTTAACCCTATCAAAATCTGTTCTAAAATCAGACCATTTAAAATTAATGTTGAATTGATGATAATTAATAGCTGATTATAACAAAGATACTTATGGAACTGTTTTTCATATGAAGTGAAGCCAGAAGAAAGTAGAACTCACGAACTGGGAAGAGACCAAGTAATTGAAACAAGGTCTGCAATCGCAGAATTTCTTTTAATTTTCCTAAATAACCTGCAGGGTTACTGGTAACCACTAGGTACCTTATACTTTCCTGCAGCTTAGTTCCTGTGAGTAACTCTCTTGAACAGACATACTTTTAGTTATAGAGACTTTCCACCCTTTTTCTCTGTTCAGTGGCATGACTATTAATTTTTTAAATAAGCTTAAATTTCTATTGCTTTCTATAGAAAAATTGCCACAATGCTATAATCAAAAATAAGAATGGATCAGGAATTTTAATATGTAATAAATATATAATCCCTTGTTTCTAAGATAAACTAAGTTGAAAGCAAAAGTTGTAATTAATATTGTATGTATTTTTATACATAAAGTAGCAAAAGTTAAGAAGTTTAAAATATCTAAATGTTTGGAATTAGAATGGAAATATTAGGAAATAGCTTAAATTCATATTTATACATATTTTCACACTATATCCCAGTACTGACTTGTATAATAAAAATAAGATAAATAGCAACTCTTAATTCCTACTGTCCTTCAAATGTTTATTTTGGCTGTCTTCCAGCCAATTTTAATATATAGCATGCTACTTAAATAATAACTAAAGTTGCAATTGGTTCTGTTCATCTTAAACACTAAGTATGTTGAATCAATTATTTTAACTTGTATGTATTAATTAGATTTTAGGAAACATTATTTTATAGTATTTCTGCATCATTTTTAACATTTTATACCTTAAGTAAGTTATAGTATTTTGAAGGCCTAAATTGTGTATGAGTATATTTGGTATTCAAATGACATGAGTGTGCTCTTATTGCATTTTATAGTGAAGTGTTATAATGTATGATTGTTTTAGACAATTTTCTAAATATTCCTCAAAGTAATAATTTAACTATGGATATGTCCATTAAATTCTGAACTCTCACTGCAAATAATTATATGGAGGTTCTCAAAGCCTTTTTACCTATATCACTTCTGAAAAAAGTTAAGACAAATACATTCAGCTATAAGGAAACACTTCTGAACTATTGAATTTTAAATATTGACAAGTAAGAACTCTCCTAGCTTAACCTCAATCGAGATGATATTATTTGAATTGATGCCAGAGAATCCGCAAAGGCAGGCTTTTATATGGGTTCTGGCAGCTTAGCTCAGCTACATAGAACTATTCTTCACTTCACTGTCTCCTAGTCTTCAAACAGAAATGTCCTATTTTACCAGCTAAGAATTTTAGTCAAAAAGACAGTGAATTCCTCTTCCCCATTCAGGTCAGGTACACATAGATCCAGCATTCATTCTGCACCTTTAAAAAGCATTTCTTGAGCAAAAAGTTCAGAAAGCTTTCACCTTTCCTGAATTTAACCAAGGGTCTTCAAAGAAAATTTGATCTCAAAAAACCTGAAATCTAGCAATATTCTCATTACATTTCCTAATTTATTTTTATATCCATGTGATAATTTAAGGAAAATTTATGTTTAATAAAGAACATTATTTGAAAATTTCAGTGATACTGGAGGGGTTTCTTTAGTTGAACTGTTGCCTACTTTTTAAATTTTTATTTAATTTAACCTAGATACTCAATTCTTCTAACTCTCCTTTGAGATGTTTTCTCATAGTTGGTGTAAACTGCATATCAAACATACTTCCTCCTAACGAATTGTACCCTCTGCTTTAAGTAGGAGAGTTAGTCCAATCAGTATAGAATAATTCATTTTAGAGTCCTTTTCCTAGGAAATTTTTTTCAGGAACGCCTGAATATGAGGGGCAGCATACACCTCTCAGGCTTCAAACCTTCTGGTGTTTGACTCAATTCACCATCCTTTGGAGATTAATACGGTTTTAAGGATCAGCCATAAGGAATCCAAATACTAGAGCAAAAATAGGTTTCTAACCAAGAGCTGTACCACTTGTAAAAATCCCCTGATAGCACAAGCAGGGAATGACATGAAGAATGGCAGTGTTTTCCCACGCACAGAAAGAACATACGCAAATGAGACATTCTGAGGCATCATTGGCCATGGTGGAGAAATGTACCAGTATAAACATTTATTCTGCCCTCTTGTAAAATGCTGAAGTCCCTGCATCTACTTCTAGTAAAGGCAGGCAGCTTCTCAGAGACACGTGGTCCTCCAAGAAGCTGACCAGGTGTAGACAGTAGCCCCTTTGACAGAGAGAAACATGCTTGAGCCTTGGACTGTGCGCAACAGTCCTCCACCCATCGACAAGCCAGCTACTTCTGCCTCTTTGAATAGCACTCACATCAGACCTGAACGCTCTGCAGGGACCTCCTACCTTTTACACTATTAACCAAATAAAGTTTGAGAAAGCAAAGCTCACCCTGGCCCGCGAGGCTCGGTGGGTAGAGCGTCAGCGTGTGCTCCGGAGGGTTGAGGGTTCGATTCCCGATCGAGGGCGCATAACCGGGTTGCAGGTCCCATCCCCGCCCCCACGTCTCACCCCTGTCAGAGCATGTGGGAGGCAGCCAGTTGGTGTGTCTCTCAGCCGGTCGATGTGTCTCTCTCACGTTAGGTGCTTCTCTCTCTCCCCTTTCTCTCTCTCTCCCTCCCCCTTACCTTCCACTCTCTCTAAAATCAGTGGAAAAGATATCCTCACTCCTCAGGTAAGGAAAAAGACAAGACAAAACAAAACAAAACAAAAAAGGGAAGCAGAGTCTGGTTGCTAAGCGAGCTGTTGTGCTGATGGTCAAGACGCCGCAGGCCCAACGATGTCACTTCTCTGGCTCAGGTTAACAGAGGGAGAGATGAGGACACGACCACTTCGGTTGTTCTCTGCTAACTGTGTCATCTGGGGCACAGTCCGAGCACCTTCTCAAATAAGTGCCCTGCATCTGCCGACACATAATCGCAGTATCCTAATTTAGTAACTACTAAATCCTGCGGGGTAAATGGGTTTCAAGGAGCCCGCCTCGCGGCACCCGGGCCTGGGCATTCACATGGCGCAGCGCCGGGAGCGGAGAGAGGACCTGCAGCCACGCGGGCGTTCCGGGCAGTGTGGACACACTTGTGCTGTTTATACACCTCCAGCAAGGGAACGGGAAGAGCTGGTGCTTGGGGCGTATGAACAACACGAGTCTATTCACATTGTTCCAGAACAGCCTGATAACTAGGCTTCAATAAACCACAGGAAAAAATTACTTGGTTTCTTCAATCCAAAAGATATTAATAATAAAAAATTATGGAGAGTGTACTCTGTGCTAGCTACTATCCTAAGAGGCCTACCTATATTAACTTTCAATGAAGGATTTGGGAAATCACAAAACTTTGAAGGACATTTTAACTGGAATTTTCCAGAAGTATTACATGTGGTCTAAAATTATTTCCCAAAGAGAGATTTAATGAACAACACATTTAGATGCTCCTTCTTAGAGGCTCTCTCTTACCGCTGGTACATCATAGTATCATTTGTCTCATTTTAATGAAGTTTTCCTATGTGTCCGATCTTTCCATATGAAAGTGAACTCCTTCAGAGAGCAACAGTGTCTTCTTTCCGTTTTTACTCCTCTCATCTTGTCATGAGTTCGGCCAAGAGTAAATGAGGGGTGGCTAGGTGATTAGCCCAAGGACGTTGCTGTATCAAACACTGACAAATAAAATTCACACCAAGGAAAAGAGATAGACTCAAAGTAATATAAACTAAATGTGATTCCATGTAATCTTCATCATGAGAAAATTAATAGAGTCTACATTTCCTTAAATGTTTGTTTGTTTTGTTACAATTTTTTATTTGTCTTTGGTTAGTATGCTTTTCCTGTAAAACACTGAGCTGAATGTCAGAGAAATCCTCCTCAATTTGTCAGACTCCCTCAACAGGGAAATCATGACACAGCCAGAAATGACCTGGCTCATCCTCACCACTAGAGACTTTTCCCTAGAATTTAATCTCCTGGACGACTTCACTCTATGTTAGTTATCTCTGACAATCAAGAAAGCTCTAAGTACGTGGAACAACATAGATCTCTCCTCTACCAGAAAAACAATGATTCCCTTGTTGAAAACATATCTGTTTTGGGAAAAGGGCTTCCTTGGGTTAATAATTCAGATGACTGGTAATATATCCTGAATTCTTTGACACTGACTTTATTTAGAGACATAACTTTTCATAGGATATGTGGTCTGAAAGCTGATTATATCACTGACTTAGTTTCTACCACAGATTTAATTTTATACAACTAACATAACTGACTGATTTAATAACTAATATGAGTTTTTTCTTGAATTTAAAAAAAAACAAAAACTCCCTTCTGAAGTGCACAAAGTGTTTTTAATATATTTTAAATTAAATTTTAGATTTATTGGTAGCAGAGAGTCCCATCTCCCTATTTTCTAAATAAAAGCAAATGACAATGAAAGTCATAAATAATCTAGTTTAGTTTGAAAACCACCTTCCTTTTGACCCAGTGTCCCGGGTGTCCTTTCAGTGCCTCAGGCTGACAGTTCTCTGGTAAAATAATTTAACTTGATCTATATATTATTATGTGGTATGTTAACACATCCTAATGATTTTGAACCCTAAACTTAAGCTTCCTTTGGAATGAGTTGAGAAAACATGCCATTGAAAACTCTGGTTCACTTTTTGGCACTGATACTCAACTTTGCAACTGTCAAAAACGAAAAGATTATGATCATAAAATTAAGTTTCTTGGGGAATATTCTGTTCATGAACTGCCTCCTTCCCAGACTCCTCAGTTATTTTATTAGATCTGCCTCTACCCCAGCCTGTGAGAGGAGGTGCTGGGTTTCCACGCTCCAGATAAAGCCGGTGAAGAGGAGAGGACAGGAGCTTAACAACCAGGACCGAGAAGAACTTTGGTCCTCCAAGTATTTATTGGATGGGGTCACTCAACCAAAAGAGCTTTCAAGTTCAGTAGAAAATAGGAAAAGTATTGGCTTGAAATTCACACCCTGATTTCCAACCAAAAGTGAAGCATTTTTGAGAAATCTGTATGCACCCTACTGGATGCATCTCAGAGAGTGAGAGTACTTTATCTGGCCAGCAAAACAGGAAAGCCCCCTGTTGATTGACAAACACCGAGAAACGTCACGTCCCAAAAGCTCAGATTATTCATTGGTCAGCGTGCTCTTTTGGGAAATAAAATCAGAATTTCACCTTGCAAGTATAATGCCAGGTGGCAAATGATTCTAAGACAATCATCAAAGTATATTTGCCCAACAAATACATCAGAGCCAGGAGTTCATAACGGCCAAGTGAGCTAGAATACCTGGAGCCCCCCTTTCCTGTAGATGGAATTGACCATTCACTAAACGTCCTCTAGCCCTCCTGTTTCCAGACTTTTAAAGATCCTTGTCTCAGTTGTAGCTATGTTAAAATAAGGTAGCAGGTCCTATCCTTTCTAATCTTACCTGATAGGTCTATGATTGCTAAATGAGTCTTTAGGAACAGGTCCCCTGGCCTCTCTGGGCCTGTTTCGCACCCTATAGAGGGGAGATAATAGCGCTCACCTCTGAGGATTATCATTAGAATTACAAGAGATGATTGCCCATGACTGGCATAGCACCTGGCACGCCACAAACAGAAGGGATGGCAGCCACACCTATTCTTATCACCAGCACCCGGATCAGCCCCACGCATGCTAAGTAGTTTGGATTGATTCTTTACAGGAAAAGAGAGCCACTGGAGTTCCTGTAAGTGGAGGGAAGTCATGCTCATGTTTGTGTATTTAAGAGATATAACTGGTAACAGCATATCAAGTTAAAGAGAGCAAGAAATGGCTATGGAAAGACAGTTTCAATATCTCAGGCAAGACAGAAACAGGCATGAACTGAAGTGGTGGGTCAGGGAGAAGAGTGAGGGATTGATTCAGTCAAGATTACCGTGTGTCTGCCACTCGCCTAAGTGTTTGGAATGCATCTAAAACAGTGACTGCACTGCCACACAGTCTTTTTTTTAATTCTACCCGAGGATATTTTTTTCATTGCTTTTCAGAGAGAGTGGAAGGGAGAGGAAGAAACATTGATGTGAGAGAGACACGCTAATTGGTTGCCTCCTGCATGCACCCCGACTGGGACCGGGGATTGAGCCTACAACCAAGATATGGGCCCTTGGCCATAATCGAACCAGGGACCCTTCAGTCCACAGGCTGACGCTGTAACCACTCAGCCAAACCAGCCAGAGCTGCCACACAGTCTTAAAGATAGGCGGGCCTGCTCCAGTGTGGCGTTGTGTGAACCGAGATGCATGACATGCACAGGAGCTCCTGAAGCATCACTGGGGAAAGAGCTGGGGACTAAGAATATGTAGGTGTTCGTGTGGGACTGTCTGAGCCCACCATGACCAAGGAACAGCATGTGCCAAAGCCCAGAGGCAGAAGGAAGTGTTCTCAGGCCTGAGAGTCGTTAGGTACGGTAGGAATGCGGGGTACCGATATGGAGAGGTAGAAAGGGGAACTGAACAAGCAGACGAGAGCCAGCCTGTGGCGTCAAGGTGTCACACTCAGTTAGATGGGAAGCCACTGACAGACAGAGTTCAATCTGGAAAGTGACATAATGAGATTTCCATTGCAGAACATCCGTGCTGGGTAAGGTTACCACTGAGATGGGGTGAGACTAATTCCAAGGAGTCCACATAGCAGAATAGTGCGAATGCCGGGAAGAAAGGGTGAAAGCCTCTGCTAGGACAGGACAATAGGTCTGGAGAGAATGTGCTGGAATCAAGACAGACTATGGAGACAGAAGCAAGAGTACTTAGTATTCACTTGGGGATGGGAACAGGGGGAGAGTTGGATTATCAGGTTTCTGTCTTGGGAAAATCAGATCCAAAAAAGCATGTTTGAGGGAAAAGATAGTGAAATTGGTCTGAGACTCTTTGAGGTGGAGATGCATGTGGGACATTTAGGGGAAATAGTTGAAAACACAGTTTAAAAAGGAAGGGGGTGGTCTAGACCAATAGAAATATAATTTAAGCTGGAAGTTCAAGTCATATATATAATTTTTAATTTTCTAATAGCCACATGGAAACAGATAAACAGAAACAGATGACATCAATTTTTATAATGTATTTTATGTAACCCAATACATACAGAATACTATGATTTCAATAAGTAATCAGTATAAAAAATAGAATTGGCCTATTTTGTATTCTTTGTGTGTGTGTGTCTATAGTGTGTTTTTTACACTTAGAACATCTCTTTTATTGAATTTATTGGGATGACACTGGTAAACAAAATTATACGGGTTTCAGGTGCACAATTCCACAACACATCATCTGTACACTGCATTGTGTGTTCACTACCCCAAGCCAGGCTCCTTCCATCACCATGTATCCCCCCCAATACCCTCTCCCATCTCCCCCCGCCCCTCTTCCCACTTATAACATCTCCATTGGAGCCAGCCGGGTTCCAAGGGCTCAGGGGCCCCCTGTGGCTGGCGGCGCCACATTGGAGGGCAGAGCTCCAGACCTTCAGAGCCTGCGTAGGACGTGTGCATTCATGAGTGGCCTGGAGAGAAGCCTTCTATGAAGTTGTGAAGGAAGGAAAGCTTCTATGAAGGTGCAGGAAGGAAGGGGGGAGGTAGAGCTTGTGCAGTGGCAGGAGAGAGGGAGGAATAACCCAACTCTTCCTGACCTTGATCGTCCTATAAAGACGTGGGATGTGAGACTGGAGTCTCAGAAATTTCAGGAGACTTGGATTATCTGCGTTGAACTTTGATCCAACCAGGAACTGCTACATAAAATGCAGGGCCCCGTGCAAGATGAAAATAGGGAACTTCTTATTCACAAATTACTAATAATTTTAGGACGACAATCATATTATTAAACCCAGCACCTGGTCCTTCCAAGCGCAAGCAAGGTCAGGTGCAGATGCTCAGGTCACGGGCCCATGGAGCCAACCCTGCACATAGCCTGTCCTCCCGGCATTACACGTGAACGCTCTTGCCCTTCGTGACTCAAACCCAATGTATTTAATGAAATGATTAATGATTTTGAACTAGTGTGAGGTATCCTTTTCATAGCCACCCTTCCTGACCAGGGGAAAAGCAGTTTCTCCTCAGGCTGGGGTGCTTGGGAGGCATGAATCCTGGGGTGCCCTTCCCATACGCCCCACACAAGCAGGACCTCAATCCTGCCAAACGCTGTCCTCCTGAGTCCTGCCTCATGCTGAGGGGCCCACGGAAGCCCCAGCCTGGCAGGGATCTGGCAGCTTCTCATTACTGTCTCTTTTCCCCTCCCCTTCCCCTGGTAAGAGAGCATCCCAGAATGGAATTCAAAAGACTGAGGATGGGGAAGGAGAGCTGGACCAAAGGAACAGAGCCTGGGACCCCCCGCCCCACCCCGCACCCCATAACCACAGTAGCTGAGAGCCTGGGGTGGGTCGAGCTGCTTCTGCAGGTCTAGCTCCAGGCTAGTGTTTGAGGCACATTGTTTGGATTTTTGTATTCTTGGCTTTCTGTGAATGGAACGCTCCCGGCCTTAAAAATGCACAGCTAATGATAGATGTCAGGCTGTCCCTGTGGCACGTTCGGTATGAAAACGGGGATCTGCCTCAGTGAATAGCACCGAGCGCAAGGCGCCCCAACACTAACGCGTTAGCGCGCCCCCCACGCCCCTTGCTGTGACCTAGTTTCATTCTCCCTCGTCTTCACCCGCCTCTCCCCCTTTCCCTCCCCTGTCTCGCCAGCCTAGCATCATTTCTTTACCAGGTTATCGCAAAAATCCAGATTATAGTTGGAAATGCCATTTATTATATTTCATAAATAATATATGAAATGTTTATGATGTTATTTATTCTTGGTTGCTTAGTTTTTAAAGTCAGTAAGTAAGAGTGTCCTTTTCTTTTGAAAAGGGATTATGAATTAATTTTTAGCATTTTGACATCCTGTAACTGATTTTCCCTTTGTATGTGCTTGTCAAAGACAAGGTTCCTCCAATTCTGCACGAAGTCCCTCTGATACTTCAGGAAAGGAAGGGTCAGTCTGGGCAGGAGCCTGCGGGGACCTATACAGTGAGGTCCAGTCGCGGGCCTGGCCTCCATGGGCATGCGTCTTTCAACCGCAGGTTTGGTACCTGAAAAAGGAGGGTGCTGTGCCAATCAGAGAACCATTAGTTCAATTATATGAAATAATTCGTGCAAAGTACACACAGCAGTGCCCAGCCCATAACTGGCTCTCAATAAAAGATATCTATGCCCTCAGTAAGAATCTCCTGGGATGAAAGAGAAATGGGGATGTCCTGGAGGTCTTGACATAATAAAGCTTGACTGGGCCCAGAGCAAAAACTATGTAAAATTAAAATTAATTTCCACAATAGATGAATAATTTTAAAACTTCTTAATATAAAAACTGACCAGGCTTTCTGCTGATCACATAAGTTCTTAAAGTTGAAGTTTAACTTAAAACTCAAGGAAACTTCTAAAAGAGTCTAACAACACTACCTTTTGGTCTTGACTGGGTTATATCAGACTAAGGCAAACTAACTTTTGGGTCATAAATTACACAGAGTATGAACTGCAAGCACAACGTTAGGGTAGGATGGGGGAGATCGCTATTTTTAAAGATCCTGATGGCAAACAGCCATCCTGCCATTTATTCTGTTAAAATAGAAGAACTTTAATTAATCCTGCAACCCTAAAGTCCTCGCTGAAGAGCGCAGTACAGAATAGAATCTTTTCCCAAAAGATCTTCTTGCTTAATTATGTTTTTCTTGGGCTCATCTAAAATTAATCTTCCTGTTACACAGCGTTGATCTACAGGGTTAGTTAAGAATGCAAAATAATTGTAAGTATTCTTGTAAATAACAATAATAGCCACAATTCACTGAATGCATACTGGGTCAGGCAGCTTGCCAAATTCCTCAAATACCTCACATTGACTGTTCACAAAAACACTCTGATGAGGGTATTATTCTGGTTTTATAGAAGAGGAAGCAGGCTCTGAGAAGCTAAACAGCGCACACAGGGTCACCCATGTGAGGAAGGTGGGATTCAACTTAAGTCGGCCAGATTCCAAACCCCAAACGCTAACATTTTTCTAGACTGCCTGTTTGTGGGAACTACAGACCAGCCAAAAGAAAATGTCATAACTCTCATTCCATTGTCCTCTCTATAGTTTTGTTTGGGGCTCTATAAAAACATTTATTTATAATCACACACCAATTTTCTTTATTGTCAAAGACCAGAAATAGCACAACAATAAAAGGAGGCAGGGAGGAAAAACAACCTAGACCGTCAATCATGGCTGTTTCTTTGTGATGAGATTGTGGACAGTTTTCTTCTTTTTACTTATTCATAGTTCCTGCATCTACTTTAAGTCATGAAAATTTCAAAATAGGGAGGTGAATATAGAGGAGGGCCAAAGGACACTTGTGTGCCACCAACCAGCTTTATAGATCTCATTATAATGTTACAATTCTAAGCAATAGAAATTGAAAACAGAACAAAATCTCTGGTTATAAATATTTTATCGATTCCTTTTTATTGTAATAATTTGCCTCCACTTTACTTTGGGAGGTTTTGGGAAGATGTAGCCCTAGAAACAGACCACTGACAACTTGAGTTTCTGTGCTCAGCATCAGGGGGCCTGTTTACTGGTGTCACCTCTGGTGTTACCTCCGGATTAGGAACGATTAGTTCTACTTTGGAACCAAGAACAGTTCAACTGGAGTTCGAAAAGCATGAAGAGTCTTGGAACTGTGTACATGCCGAACAATTCCCCTTTGTTAACAACTGTACTTTGATCTAAAAAAGAAAGTGGCCACTCTGAGAGAGTGTATTTTAGGGGGGAAACAATCTTATTTCTTCACGTTTTTGAAAGAATACTTAGTTTTATCTATAGCAAGTTTAAGCACTGACATTTACTTTAAATTCCATTTCATGGGTAAGTCTGAACAGACTAGGTGAAAGAGATCACCCAAGGCCTTTATAGTAAGAAAAATAAGAACATAAACAGCAATCCTCGAAGCACTCACTGGTCAGTCTGCATTACATGGCCTGCCTCGCCTGCCTTTGTTCGCCCATTAATCCGTCTCTCACCTTTCACCGGCCTGAGGTAGCTTTACTGTGAGTTAGGCACTGAAGTCTATGAGGAAAACAAGTTCTTGCGCTCCTGGAGCTTATCCTCTCCAGGTTTATTTATACTTTGTATGTGAGGCTGCATTGCCCAACTCATGAATATATGAGCCTTATAAACAAAATGTGAAGTTTTTCTTAAACATTTACCATATCCATAAATGTGTTTCCCCTATTTTGTACTCTTTTTTATTGATTTTTTTAGAGAGAGAGAGAGAGAAACATCAATGTGAGAAACATCAATCAGTTGCCTCCAGTACACAACCCACCTGGGGATCAAACCCACAATCTGGGTATGTGCCCGGACCAGGAATCAAACTCACCACCTCTCGGTGTGCAGGGCAAAGCTCCAAGTAACTGAGCCACAGCGGCCAGGGCTCCCCTATTTTGTTCCTCTGTAGGTGGTGAATTTACGCATATCACTGGGTGATGAAAAATGTGGCACGTGGCAAAAGTGCACTCATTGTAATTCAAATGGACTTAGTTTTTAAGTTGTATCGCGAATTAGCGTGCTTTTCAGAATTAATACTTAGAAAAACCTTGAAGGTTGTTTATGAGAAATGCCGTTTCAGTGTCATTACCAGCAGCACACCGCTACGCTCTTAAAAGCACGACGATAGCTTTTATTACCTTTCCCCTGTACTCATGGTTTCCAACTCAATGTTCAAATGTTTCAGAGGACTGACACTGCTATTTATAACCAAGTGCCACAATCAGCTCTCCTTTCCGTGTATATGATGTGGAAGAGAAAAGCGATTTCCATGGTACAGAGTGGGTGCCAAGTTAACGAAAGTGGCCCACTTCAGGAAAATAGGAGCAGGGAACCTTGAGTTGTGCCCTAAATTAATAAACTCAGTTGTTAACAGTCTTGACATTAAAATGCTAAAGTTTCTTTTACATGAAGTGTCCACCTATAAGTGTGACAGTGCAAATAAATGGAATAAAATGAGTCCATAGATTTTTTTGACTCTGTCAAAACTGAAACAACTCCAATGTTAGAGTCACTCAGCTACTCAGACATCTTGTAATAATTCCCGACATTTATAGTCCTAATCTATTTTGGACAAAACCATTAGCACATATCCAACAGATGAAATGACAAAGATACATTTATTTTCCTTGTCGGAGCCACAGTGATTATCACGTAAGTGAGAATCAGGGCTGTTTTAGTTTAAATGTGCCTTTGTGTGTGAGTCTGGACACTAATCAGTGCGTGTTAATAGACTGATTTACTTACCTCATTGTGTTTGTGTCTTACATCTTACCCAGGCGAGTTCCTCTTAGAACCCAGTTAACATAACCACTGGAGCAGTGAGTGCAGATAAGTAATAAGAAATAAGACCCCGAATCTGCGATCTCCTCCAGGTCGGTGAAACTAGAGCCATGTTTCATCAGCTTAGAAATTAGCCAGGACCATTCATAAACCCCTTCACCACACAAGGTATCGTGTTTCTTGTTGAAACAGAAATGGCAAACACAGCCCATGAGAAACTGCTCACTTTGATCTGGAAACAGGGCAAGAGTCTGTAGGTATTTATATGTGTAGCGAGAAATCTCAAGTTCAAAATCAACCTCCAAACGCACTAAGACGGGGAGAAGGCGGCGGAGAGGCAAGAACGGCGGCAGAACTACATGACCGCTCCTCGCCCTGTGCATTTTCAAGAGTTCTTTAACATGCACTTTAAGGGGAGCTTAATGAAACAGTACTATAGAAATCAAGGCGATTTCAGTGTTCTGATGCCTGTCTGGAATGATTCTGTTTTAAGAAACATGTCTTCTGAAGGCACCCCACAAATTTATCCTTTTAAAAACAAAAATAGAGATGAGTTTGTAAATAAAGTTACGACTTTATTTGATAAATTATACTTACGTAATTTATCATATTGTAAATATATATCTTTATAAATCGTTTATAAATATATCTTATACAATATAATTAATATATGTATATAATTATGTAATATATGAATTATTATGAATGTAACCTAACTGATAGGATAAATTATATTTGAGAAAATGAAATCACTGTGACTATATTTTGAATAATTTCTGCATGAATATCTTTATATTTAATTCAAATTCTGGTAAGATAAGCTGTGATGAATGAGAATGAGTTCTCTTCAGAGATAGATAGTAGAAAGAAGGGCCGGCCGGTGTGGCTCAGTGGTTGAGCACCGTCCTATGCACCAAGAGGTCACTGGTTCGATTCTTGGTCAGGGCACATGCCAGGGTTGTGGGCTCCATCCCCAGTAGGGGGCGTGCAGGAGGCAGCTGATTGAGAGAACATCGATTTTTCTCTCCCTCTCTCGCTCCCTCCCTCTCTCTCTCAAACCAATAAAAACATATATATTTTTTAAAAAGAGTAGAAAGAAGACAGTACCGTTCATTTCCTATGAACAATGCAAATACCTAAGAATCCTCCCCAGGCAGCACAAAACTAAGCTTTAGAAATGGACCTTAAGCTGATCTTTGAGGGTGAAAGGGAGAAAAAGAGCAATATTATGTTCACTGGGAGGATAAACTCATCACAACAAAGATGCCCTGCCTGGCCTAGACCCGTAAGCCACACGGGCCTCAGCACAGCCGGAGCCCTCGCCCGCCGTGCTCTGAAAAGAGTCACGTACTCACTCACTCGTGTTCTTTGGTTTGTAGGTTGGGGTGTTTGTTACCACTTGAAATTTCCAGCACCTTGCGGTTACCCAAAATAGAATGTGGTGCAGAAGTTCACCTTGGAGTCTCAAAGGCGTGTTCAAATGGGCGCAAGTCTCTCAAAAAGAGGCCAAGTGGATAGATCTCAATCGGTAACACGAAAACAGAGTTCGCGTTACCGAGCGGTGGAGCCACTGCAATTTATAGCTCAGGTTTGGCCACAGGTGATGGGCGCCGTTTGTTAAGACCTTTCCAATTCCTTCTTCTCTTACCCAACGTTGCGTGTGCAAACCTAAAGGTGACCTCAGTTTCGCCCTCTTTATCTGTCTGTGCAGGTAGCATGCATTACGGGGTAGAACTGTAAAACCTGCCCAGTAAGTGCACCCTAACATAATGCTATAAAATGAACTCAGCCGCAGGTTTCAAAGTTTTACTAAGCGATCCCTGTATTAATAAAAATAATTTCTCACTGAGAATTACCTCATTTTGTGAGCCATTTTTCTAATTATCCTAAACGGTGTTATTCTCTTTTGATAATTAATTAATTCCAAGCTCACTTTATTCCACTCAAGTGCCTCAATTAAAATGCACCTGATATTGAACTATTGAAGTTCCAAATTGTACTGATTTTCTCTTTAGGATAAGTGTATTAATTTCTTTCCCCCGCTGAATCCCTTCTCACTAAAATTATAGCGAATCCCATCTTCTCTATTCTGTGCATTTCCTTTTCTCTCTCACAACCCTGTCTGCTGCAGTCGAAGCCCCCGCCCGGTGCCTCAATGAGTCTACTACTGTGAGGAGCGTTAACCTCTGAGTTCATGGGGGGTTTGAATAGCAAGTTCCTTTCAGCTGCTCCCAAGCAAAAGAGAGTGGCAGTGGGTGCTGGGCTGTTGTAACTGGTGCTCCCGGTCTCCAGTGACAGGACCCCACGGGAATCCTCAGCCCACCTCAGATGTAGAAGATGCTGTTGAAATGGTGCCTTTGAACCCCACTGGGATGATGTTCTCAGACTCTGGCCACAGTGATCAGTGGCTTTCCTATAAGGCAAGCCTCCACACCCTGATTTTCTAACTGTAAAGGGAATGATCAGGCAGGTTTGTGCTGTTCCTTCCAGCTATGATTCCAAGTTAAAAGAAAGGTAAGGAGTCCGAGAAACCAAACTCGGTGCTGAAAGTCTCCAGACTATTTCCCGGCTGAGACATGTTGGAGACAGGGACCTGGAGTAAAACTAGCACACGAAACCCGCCCCTCTAGGATCAGTGTCACTGGATTTAGGCATCAAACCTAGGAATCCTCAAGGTGGAGACACCCAGTGTGGGGAAGAGAGAATGTGCGTGTGTGTGTGCGCGCGTGTGCACACATGCTCACACTCGGGGTGGGGTGGAGAGAAATCAGATCTAAGTTTTATATAAAAATTCCCGTGAATTAAAAAAGTCAGACAAAGTTAACAGAAACCACGGACCTAGGTCATGACCACCTTTCTACAAAGAAAGACAATGTAGGTGATATATAAAGATAGCCCCATTTAAAGATGCTCCTTCTAATCCCCTCAGGTAGGTAATCACTGCGACAGTCTTTCTCTGTCCTTCACAGCTTGACTGTCCCTTCTAAATATATTACGTGAGGACAATGTCTTTGATTTACTGAACACGGTCCAGTTTGTGGGTGCCCGTCTCTGGCGGTTTGCACTCGGGCGCATCAGGCCTCCTGCGTGTCGCGGTGGCTTTAGTTTCCCGGTAGGGGCAGCCCGGCCTCGCTCTGCTCGCCATGGACTCGCTCAGCGTGTCGGCGAGCAGACGCTGTGCCAGGAGCCGGCCACACGCGTGTTTGCAGAGGGTGTCCTGCCCCAGGAGCCTACAGTCCCATGAGAAAAGACGGGCAAAGAGCAACACCGACGTAGCAAACCCTTTCCTGCAGCCGGCGCTTGACCGTTACTGATTTTCCACACGGTCTCGCTTAATCCTGTCCAAAGCTCCCCAAAAGGTAGGTGGCGGAGTCTGTACTTATAGGTGAGAAAATCAAGGCTCAGGCGGCTTAAGCAACGAGCCCGAAGTGGCCGAGCTGGCCAACGGGGAAGCTGACCCTTGAGGCCAGCTCTGCCCGATGCCAAACCGCTCGATTTCCTGCACTGTAATTCTTGCTCTGATAAAGGATGGCCCTGCTTCCACGGTTATCCACTGTAATGGCCCCAAATGGGTGGAAGGCAGTGTGCTTTGCCTGTTTGTTATGGAAATAAATAGGACTGTGACTGCTCCTCCCACCTGCTGGGGGACTAATACATGTTCACAGGGACTTATAGTCGATTTTTCCAGCTTCCTCCAGGTTATACCTTTTAATACCAACATCCCTGCTCTTCAACCTTCTGCTACTCAGAAAATAACTTGGTAATAATGTTGTTGCTTTAAAGGGGCTGTTACCATCAACAGCAGACAAAGCCCTTGGCAACAATGGGAATTTTCTTAATCTCGTTGTTTGACAATTCCATGAATTCTTGTTTAAAATTAAAATTTTAAAATTCCACAATGCTCTGAGTGTGAGCTCTCTGAAATACAGGACAAGGAAGTTCAGTATCTACACTTGTCGAATCTATTCCATTTTCCCCATCAGCAAAGTGAAAGGAAAGATATTTGCAGAGATCAGTTAATATATTTATGAAGAATTATTTTCTATGTGATTTTTAAAAATTACTAATGATTACTGTGGGGCCAGGGGTGGTGGCCATGCATCATCTTCTTTGATTCTCTTAAGGATGCTCTAAGGTCACCGACAGCCCCGCTTTTCAGATGAAGAAACTGAGACTCAGCGATGGTGCCTAATTCAAGGAGCTAATAAGGAGCAGAACCAGAAAATTTAACTGAGGACTATTCTCAAAACCCATGCTTTTAAGTACGTGTGTTGTACATTGATGAGATAATGATCGTAATGGCAATAACCGTAATTCACGAATGCCTATTGCATACCAGGCATTAATTAAAGAGCTTTGCATATATTAACTCATTCTATCTTCATAACAATCATAGGAGTGAAGTATTGCTATGATTCTTATTTTGTTAATAAGAAAACTGAAGTTCAAGGAGACTCCAGTGACCACACTGCTGGAGGCAGAGAGTCAGATTTCATGGTGGCCAATGGCCTCTAGAACCTTGCTCTCAATCGTTATGCTCTTGGAAAATGTGGACAGAAAGACAAACTACTTTATATGTAACTGCCTCTCATGAAATGAGATGTGTTAGCATTTGTCTTCAATTTTTTCAATGTATGGTACTTAATCAGAAGCCATGAGACAAGAAAGCTTAAAGTAATTTCCACATCTGTATGTGTCTTTTGTTTTATTTAAAACTGGAAAATTATTGGCTTCCTAATCCACCAACCTTCACCTCTGATAACAGTCACCACTTTAGGAAATCATAAGTGGAAACCTTAAAGGTTATTTAATATTCAAGCTCAATACATTACTAGCCTTGACTCTCTTTTGAAAATCACTCTTTCTCTAACAAGGACAAATTCCATCATACATTGAAATGACCCTGTTCAAAGTTTTCTGAACAATGCTCTGGCCATGTACATTGGGAACAGGATAAACAATGGGTTCCTGTTTTGTATTTCCTGTACATTATTACTGTGTTTTTATTTCTCTTAATATCGCCAATCATTAAATGTTAGTTTTAGGAAAAAGGAGCCAAATACTTTACTATATTTAGAGCCAAAAATATTCAAATGATGCAGCAGCTAGGGCTTCAGACAGAATGGCTCTGTTTTTCATGGCAATTTTCACTCCACTAGGAAATGAGAATGGGCTGGAACCTGAAGGCCGCAACTGTTGGAAGTGTTAGTTGTTCAAGTCCAGAAGTTCTTTCAAAACTTCTGAAACTATCTTTGCCATGATGTCTTAATGGCAGGCCTAGCAGTCTACAACCGTCTTTCAGACAGCCTGACACGATGACATTGTTCTTAGATGATTGTGTCAAGTACGTTTCCAGCTTCAACAAACAGGTTACCTCGAGACAGCCGTTTTACCAAGGAAGGGGTTGATTTGCCCCAAACACCAAGAATCCCAGAGTGTGTTCAGCTCTGCTCTCCAGCCCTCAGCAGGTGCCTCCCAGAACAGCATCTGCATCTCCGTCAGCTGAGTAAAAGGGCATGGCAGGTTCTGTGTTGTTACTATATATGTGAAGTGTCTTGCCTATAACTTATTAGCCAGAACAAACTGCAAGGGAATCTGGGAAGGTAACTTTTAAATTGGCATGTTATCAGGAGTCTATAGTAAAGATCAAAGCAAAAATGGATTCTTAATAGATAGATAGCAGTGTCTGCCACAACTGTGTTATATACTTCATTTTAAAGAGCAGTGAGTATGGAAATAGTGACTTGATTGTAAAATACAAGGTATCACTGAGAAACTTTAGTCAAAAATGATCAAAAGCTCACGTTCGTTGGGCACATGAACTTCGGACCCGTAAGAACAGTACCAATTTTCTCAAGGACATTATTCTATTCATTAAGGTAGACAAGGTTTAAAAGAAAGTTTTTTCATAATCCTTGCATTTTAAAAAGTTTAGTTTTCCTGTATCATATGAAAAAAAAATAACTGCAATTGTGACAGGAAATAATTCATATTCTCTGAAAGACATAAGTAGATTGGAGGAAACAAGAAATATAGAAACAAGAAGTTTTTAATCCTGTGCTTAACATAATTCAAAGAAGGTGCTTTATAAATATCTGTTGAGTAACTGCTGACTCCATCAGTTTCTTCTACTTCTGGACTTAGAATTAGTTTTAACACAGGCTAAAATGAACACATGGATTACTTATGGGTCAAAAAAAGCAAAATCATGATAAAGAACACCAAAATTTTTCCTGGAAATAACAGATCAAAGAAGTCTGATTTCCACTTTAAAAAAAAAACAAAGAACCGTAAAGAAGTGCTTGCTGAGAAAGAGGGCAGAGCCAAGGCGGCACCACCATCAGCCTTCTCGGGCCTCCACTGGAGACCAGTCCAGTCCCGGCTCAGCCCCAAGACTATGAACAAAGATCCCCCCCTTTTTTTGTAAAACTGAACTATCATTACTCATTCCTTGACATTTCTAACACGCCTCTCCCATACCATCTTATTTCTTGTGTTTCCTTTCGTGACTAAGACTATTGTTGCTGTTTTTAGTAGGTTGACCTTGCTGGGTAGAGCATCCCCTCCCAAATTTTTCTGTATCTGGCTTAAAAGTGAGAATATTTGTAGATACAGTGAGGCAAACAAATGAGGCTGCCGACAGCCGCAGGTGACTGGGCCAGGAGCTCCAGCTGCCCGGGTCCCACCCGCTCACCTGACCACAGAGGGCAGCAATATCCGTTACCCACTAAGGTCTCACAAAGAGGAAGGTCTGGGTTCAGGGACCGAAAATACTAACGTGTTCAACCTCCACAGGTGCCCGTTTCCAGCTTCATTCATTTAGAAAGAAGTTGTGCTTCTGCACTTGATATAATGAGGCTATTGTTCCTTCCTAGCCCTTGATGGCTGTCACCGATTCCATATTGTTCTGACTCATTTTTCATGCCTGAGTTTCAAGGATACTTTTCTAACATTTTATTTATGTGTGTGACTGTCCGTGTGAAATTAACCTTTGTGGTCATAGTCATGATGGAAATGTGCCATGGATTGTTGGGTTAATTAGTTAATTTTCTGAATGCCTCAGAAAGACGTACTTCGTGCTGTGCCTTGGTGATTTCAAAGTGTTTTACAAATTTATAAACAACATATACAAATAGTACATTTTCAAACATTCAGAAGCTGTAACAAGTATTCCTCTGCCCAGGGTAAGAGAGTTTACACAGCCTCTTCTAAAACAATAGGGCAAAGACCAGCCCCCAGCCTGACTCTTGCCCTGTCGCTTCGGCCACATAAAGCTCCCCTCTCCTCGCCTGTTGAGATCATGTGGCCCTTTGCGGTAACAAGGTCGCAGATCTCCCAGCTTCTCGGTCAGTGACCAGTGATTCATTGTATGGTTATAACTAATACACAATGTGCACATGAGAAAGGGTTTCATGCCACAGGAATGACAGTGGACTGACCAGTTAGAGTTGCCGGTGTGATACTTCATGTCTGTCTGTCTTTCTGCCTGCTCATAAAGTATTTTATAAACATCATCAGATATATCTTGCGAAGATCCAGGGGGTACAACTGTCTAGCAATATATAGACAAATATGTAATTAAATCAAAAACCCTGATTAGAAGAATGTTTTACCAGGGACCTCAACAGAGTGACTAATACACTCTAGTAGAGCATTACATGGTTGTGCAAAAGGTCTGGGACGTGCTGTCTGAGATGGGTAACCTGATTTATTTCCAATCTATTTTAGAAGATAAATGCAGATTATTAAGATAATAGATTGTATTATACCCTGAGGGGCAAACAAGTGGCACCTGCCTCTTATGACAGCTTGAAACCAAATATGTGCTACAAAGCAATAGATTTCAGAGACCTCTAGTTGGAACAGCTGCTTAGTTAGAAAACATAGTTTTTTGCTTTTTACAGGAGAAAACGCTTATTTTACGAGTTCTGACACATATGTAACAAAAACGTCCTTGTGTGTTGCTTAATGCCTTCTGCAGAACTTATTTATTTATTCAACAAATACATATTGAGCAGGTGCTCTGTGCCAGGCACAAATGCGTGTGGGGGGAATGCACACGATAGACAGGAAAACAGCAGCCCACAGGATCAAGGAGAAGTACATGAACCAACCACTCAAATAAATGGCACTGAACTTGACCCCCACGGGAATCACAAATACGATTCTTCACGAAAAAAACACCACCACAAAGCCTTGACCTTGGCCGGATCAGGGAAGCCCTTCCTGAGGAAAGCACGCTGCCGCGGAGGGCCCGAGGAGGCACGGCATGAGCTGCCGAAAGGAAAGGTGTCCCCCGAGAGGGAACAGCACACACAAAGCCCTGAGTGCGGCCAGGCCAGGGGCTGAGAGAAGGGCCCAGACGCTAGGAGAACTGGAGCTAGAAGGACGGCGGAGGGAAGTGGGTGGAGATGGGAGAAGATACCAGGTCTCGGAGAGTCTTAAGTAGGCCACTTTTAGAAAGCTTATCTTAAAGATTTTTATACCATATCTAGCAACTGTGGCACAGGCTCAAATGTAATGGAATATAAATATCAAGAAAAGCTAAGTCATGGTTACATAAAACAGCAGAGGCACTTTTTAATGCATATGGGATCCAGATAGTACATCTAACAACATACATTTTAACTAGGAAAGTGCGTTTTAACAAAGGTTTTGTTTTGTTTTTTTAATATGTCTTTATTGATTTGAGAGAGAGGATGGGAGAGGGAGAGATAGAAACATCAATGATGTTTCATTGACCGGCTGCCTCCTGCACGCCCCCTGCTGGGGATCGAGCCCGCTACCCGGGCCTGTGCCCTGACCGGGAATCGAACTGTGATCTCCTGGATCCTAGGTCGATGCTCAACCGCTGACCCACGCCGGCGGGGCTAACAAAGGTTTTAAGAAGTTATTTCTATATAATCTCTTGCACTTGATTATAGTTCTTTAATGGCTCGCTAAGATTATCACCTTATTTGGTGAAGCCCAGCGCCAAATGGCACATGGATGGAAAGTCGCCTCCTAAAACACATTTGCTTCACAGCAGTAGTAGGTAGAAATGATTGGACATATGATTTGACAACTTTCAAGTGATCACACCTGCAGATGTAGCTGGTGAGGGGGGTGCCCAATGTCACTTACATAAGTCCAAGCAAAGGCACAGACCTCAGAGTTAGGAAGGCTTTTATAGCCCAGTTCCTCTGCCTGTGCCCCAGGGCACACGCGTAGAGCCCCGCAGCACGGCTCTGATATGCCCACTCCTGTGCGTTTATTCATTGCCGAGCTCTCAGCACACTGAGGCTTGTAGACGGCGTGGCTGACGCTAAGTGCACGGTGCTACCGGGCATCATCATGTTTGTTGCATGTGCTTCACTTTGTTTCGTGTGGTGGCCGCAGATACGCGTAAAAGGTGGCATTACACCTAATCTGAGCCTGCATTTTGCATCCACCTCGCCGGGTGGCGGGGGCCCACCCATGCCTTTCACCAGCGTTATCTGATTTCTGTGGTCCCCACAGCAGGCGAATCTGACTGCCTTGTCAATCCGCCTTTGAACTCACTCCAGTGTTTCAGGCAGTCTTGCGGCCTCTCCCTGAGCACTAAAATATCTAAGAGAATGATACACTCTTCTCTGGACTCAGACAACGCTGCTAAACGACATGGCCACAAAGCCCTCAGGCATTTAGAGTGCAACTCACTTTTCAAAGGACTTCGGTGGGGGGGAGGAACATAACCTAGAAAACAATATTCATGGGAAAGCTACATTCATTTCCTTCCTCCTGTGATCCTCTCAAATAATAGGAAGTGATGAGGAATCAATTGAGAACTCTGAGTTCTCTTGGGAAAAAATTTAAACAACTCTCAAAGAGCTCTCAAAATACATGTAGTCAAGAAACCACACACGCACATCCAAGTCCCTGGAAGTCATCGTGGTATCTGAAAAAAATTACTACCTTTGGTGACCTGTGGAAACCTGCAGAGTTATTCTACTACATTTTAGTTACTTAACCAACAATAGCATTTACAATGTGCCAGACACTTCCGCATTTAAAATATCTATTTTAATCCTCACAGCAACCCAATGAGATAGGTCCTTGATAGAGAAGGAAACTGAGTCACACGGAGAGGAAGTCACTGCCCACAGCGGCAGGAGCAGTATTCAAACCCAGAAACACCATCTCCAGACTCTCTGCTCTTAAGTATTACTCTTTTTTTTAACTTTTCTGAAACAACCAACCAATTAAGTGAGCCTTACCTTAAAGAGTTGTCCTGGACCAACATCAAAGTCATCACTTGGGATCTTGCTCAGAAGGGCAAACTCTCAGGCCCTACCCATACCTACTGAACCAGCAAGTACATTTTAACAGCATCCCCAGGGTATGTGTACATGCGCGTTGAAATATTATCATTTCACCGTTATACCAATATGAGAAATTAATTTGGTAGTGTACATTCTTTTTCCATAGTAAGTCTTCACAGCCTAGTGTGCATTTTACACTTATGTGCTCTCTCAGTTTGCTAAGGGCTCAGTTGCACCATGAACCTGCAATATTGGACAACCGAGTCCTACACTTACACAGTGATAACAGCGCGAGCTTCTACTGAGTGCCTGCTATGTGTCAGGCATTACTTAGCCAAGCAGCTTGTGCGTATTACTTACAGAAGCCCTACCACAGCTCTGTGGATTGGCACTGTTATTACCCCCACTCTATACAGAGGAGGGGTTATGCCCAAAGCCCTATGTAGTGTTTCACCAATATAAGAAGCCCACTCTAATATAAGCATTTCCCAATTATTTTAAATCATTTTGTTTGTAAAAAAGAGAGAATGAAAGAATATAAATAAACAAAATCATTAACATTACTACAATTAGTACAATTTTTAAGGCATCAGTAGCTTACAAAAGGCATAGTAGTTGGGTAAGTAGGGAAGTCCAAATTTACTATCTTCTATCCTTTTAAGATATGCCTAAAGTCCAACATGTACTTTTTTGTGACATCAAATCTGTTGAAAGGTGCTTATTGACAGGCTGGTTGATCAATAGGGTCCTTGGGGAACAAAGAAGACTTTGGGTGAGTCACATGGGAGGATAAGATTTATTCTAAATGGAAGCAGCTAGCAGGGTCATAAGCTGTTCAAATGCAGATTTTTATACAAAATGACTTTAATAAGAAAATCATGCACCACATAATGACATGTAGGTCAATGATAGACCACATATATAATGGTGGTTCCATAAGATTACAATGCAGCTGAAAAATTCCTATCGCCCAACGAAGTCACAGCCTTCATAATGTCATAGGGACACACTGATGTGTTTGCAGCGATGGTGTAGACAGACCTACTGTGCTGCCAGTCGTCTAAAAGCGTAGCACATACAATTATGTATAGTACATAATAGTTGATAATAATAAATGACTATGTTTCTGGTTTCTGTATTTACTATACTATCCATTTTATTGTTATTTTAGAGTGTACTCTTTCTACTCATACCAAAAAAAAAAAGTTTACTGTTGTTAAAAAACAAATTTCAACTGAGTAGATGTAAAGGTCTAAGTGACTTTATTAAGTGATTTATAAATCGGGCAACATCCCATCCAGCAACTAGAAAGGGCTCTGGGGCTGGTGCAAAATGGAAGGGTTTTATGGGAAGAAGGGCAGGGCAAGGGAACTATCTAAAAAAAAGAAATTATTATTTTGGGGCAAGGACACCTTTTCTTTGGGAGTAGAGAGGGGAAGGGTTTTTATCATGCAGATTATCTCTCCTTTCTAAGGGAGGTGGAGAAGGTCCATGTGACAGATTACCTTACTGGTGCTTGACCAGGAAATTCCAGACTGGTTGATTAAGATTCCTTTTCTGGGAGAGGTTAAAACTGCAGTTAGATCAGGTATTAAATCTAGGTTTGGTATCCTGGGCTTTTATCGGGAGTGATGCCATTTTGGGGCTGTGATTTTTCTTTAACGCTGTAAAACAGTGTGCCATGTTAATAGGCAGTAGCCTCCGACATCTCCTGTATTTACTGCATCTCTTGATAGCATCATTTTTCTCTTGTGCTTGATTTAATCTCAGTTGTTTTGTACAATAACCTGCTGTACAAGTCTGTAGCCTAGGAGCAAACAGCCTAGGTGATTAGTAGGCTATTCCATCTAGGTTTGGGTAAGTACACTCTGTGATGTTCGAACAACAACAGAATCGCCTAATGACATTTCTCAGAACATATCCCCATAGGATTGTGGTTAAATGTAAGGCAGTGTATTGATGAGCAAAATAGGCAGTTTGGAATTTAAAAATAATGATTGACTTAGTAGTTAAATAGTTTTTCTTTATTAGTTTCCTTAATTTCCATATTTTCTCAAGGAAGGCCAATTTTTAAATGTGTTTTCTTTTTTTATTGTAAACTACTATAAGGAAGAAGTAAAAACAATTAAAAATTTTCTATCTGAGACTAGGTTTCCATTTTTTTGTCAGAATTACCATTTATCATTTTGACCAAGTATGTAAATATCCTAGTTTAAACTGACAGATATTTAAGACATATTAAAATGTGACCAGATAAAATAAATGAACAGAAAAAATGCATTATTCTACAGAGATTTTTTTAAAACCCTGCTATATATATATTTAAACAAAGTTAATCTTATTTTAAAAGTTTGATTAGATATTTCAAGATTAAGTTGTAGTTTTTTTATATTTAAATATCTGCATAGATTTAATATAAGTGTATTACACTGAAGGATTTCACTCTTTTACCATAGAATTTGAAATAGCAATCATATCTTTTTTTTTTTTTAATATATCATGCATAATCCTCAGTATTTTCTATAATCAGTTTCAGTGTCTTTACTTGCAAGGACAGAATCGGATTCGATCTAAGCGTCTGGTCACCAACCATCATATTAACTATCAACTGTATCATGGTGGTTTTTACACTGCACTAAGATCATAGACTCTTTCATTCTCCTTTCACCTCTCAGCAGAACTCAGAGGCTGCTAAGCCTTCTCTTTGTTATGGGGAGTAGGGAGTTGAAAGGATTCCTGGCTTCATCCACATCGAATAAAGGCTTTTATAAAAATACTTCAGTGTTTCCTTTGCAGGAAGTAACTAACTTTCCTTCTTAGGGGTACAAAACGCAGAATGAAGCAATGGAAGCCAGGTGTTAGTCTGATGACGCATAGCATCTTCCTTCAGTCATCGTATAAAGAGATCTCATCCCCAATTGCTATGGTTTGAATGGTCTCATCATGTGAAAAAAGAAGCTGTAAAAGTTTGTAACAGATCCTGTCTTTATTCTTGCTGCGCCATGTGCTGTAAACCATTGGAAGCAGGGATGCTGTTTATTTTGCCCACTATATTCTCAAAATGCCTGGCATATACTAGGTTAAAAAGTACTTGTTACAAATATTTGCTGAATGAATGAAGGTATGAATGAGTGAGTGAGTGAGTGAATGAATACAACTTGTAAATCTTAATTTATAATTCTAGAAACAAAACGAACGGTCGTAGTTTGCTGGTCACTGTTGGTGACTGAATTATTTCTTCATTGGCCTTTGGAGGGAGAAGGGGGATTGGTGTCTGCATCATGTCACTGAATGGTCCCCAGTCTCTGCCAACAGATAAGAAATGTCAACAGCTTAACCAAGTAGCTTTCAAAAATAGCGTACTTGATGAAACTGGAAATTTGGGCGTGTGCTGGAAATAAACCATTTGTCTTCGGTTTTAAGAAGGATCGGCTGACAACAAATATACCTACTAGAAAGATCTAACATATTTTTTAAGACCCATACATCAATGAGCAAGAAAACATCATATTTAAATATTCCCTCTCAATGAGGCATAAACAGAGCATCTCATTTCCAATGACTCAGGTAAATCATTTTGAAAACTTGAGGATTGTGGCAGGACACTCTGTTTCTTTAAGATTCCAGGCAAGTTTTTTTGTTTGTTTTCAATAGGGCAGTTTTCCTCAAAATTCAAATGAGTGTTTGCACAGTCAACCGAGTTGTTGTGGGTTTCCTGGTTGTGCCCTCCCCTCCCCCTCCCCGGTAGGGGATGGGGGTGTGGCGATTGGGACACGATTTTTTCAGCCCTTCAGTCAACTCCCGGCTGCTGTTAATGCTGAAAATAGCTCAAATGCTCTCAGAACGGTAGCACCACCCAGCAGCTGCGAGTCTTTCCCTCTCTTATTTGCCTTCTCTCCTGCCTTTTTTTTCCCCCCTTCAGACACTTGGATTGGACTTAATCTGAAATCTCTGGAGTTCAAGACCTTTTAAAAAGGACTAAATAAACAATCTCTACATGTAAAGGCCACTGACTCCTACTTCCTCTGTTCAGAGCCACTGCTGAGCCCAGCTGCCTGGAGGTAAGATTTTTTATTCTGAAACTATTTCATTGGTTCATGATACATTTATGACTGATGTGTTTTAGATAAATTATGTAGAGTGAAAATAAGCGGGAGCTGGGAACCGTCCCCAGGTGAACGGTGCTCCAGGTCACAGCAGGGGAGCCCGTGCACTGGGCCAGGGGGCTGCGACTTAAACTTTGCCGAAAGCTCTGTCACTCAGGCTGCCCAAAGCTCTGTCACTCACGCTGCCCAGGACTCAGAGGTCCCGGCGCCCCCTCCCAGGCAGCGAGCCAAGGCGGCCTTGGGGGCATCACTGCTTTGTTGTTGAGGCTGCTTACTTATTTCTAACTTTCTAGGGGCTTTTTTTTTTTTTTTTTAAGGAAAAAGATGCACCCAGCTGAGTAAAGAAAATCTCTGATAACTGCTCTTTAAGGACAGGGCACGGCTGTTTTATTCTGCCCTCTGATGGGCGGCCGCTTGCGTAGTCCCAGCGAGGACTGCGAGCAGGTCGGGCTGTGCTTCTGAGCGCTCCTGGCCCCGCCGGGCCTCGGCTGGAGGCTCCTTACCCCGCCGAGAGTCTGGCAGCAGGTTTCTCTAACGTGACCCCGGGATATTCTGGATCGCTCCTGCGCCTCCCCTCCACCCCTCCGTATGCTTGTGTTGAACATTTTGCCAAGTACTTTGATCTGTGGACTTTAACTTCAAACACAACATTTACTTTGATTGTGGGTATTTACTATGAAGTCTTTTCGCCGAACGCTTTTAAATCATTTCCTTGAAATAACCTCCTGGGCTTTGGTTTTCTCGCACTGACACGTCTTAGGTTTTTCTTATACGGAGACCCCTAATTCAAGGAAAAGGCTGTCTCAGGGCAAGGTTTTCTGACCGCGGAGACTCGGTGACAAATTCTGCTCCCCTGCAGGCAGCAAGGGACAGTGGAGAGTCCGGCTCTGTCAGCCCCTCACTTGATTGCCCTCCTGCCTAAAAATCACCATGTGCCTCGGGGCCTAACTGCTGCTTTTATAACGTGGACCCAGAAATCCTTGGTATTTAACTGATTCTCGTTTCCCAAAAGGTTTATTGATATCACAGATCACGTGTCAAAAGAAAGCATGCGTTTTAAACATTCAGCGATCTTCTGGGTGACTTTAGAAAAAGAAGAGAAATTAAAAAGAAAGAAAACTTAAAGAAAACTAGGAAAGAAAAAAACCCCCTCTGTAACCAAAAAAGCCTGGTATGCCAGTGAAACTTCTGCTGAATGAGGGATAAAGAATGAAAAAAATGTATTTCCTAAAAGAGGCAAGGGAGCCCTTTCTAGCCATTCATTCAACTTTTCAGTGTTCTCTTCAAAGAAAATTCACGTGTATGTTACACTTTGTGGCCCTTTTCTTCCCCAGCCCAAGCAGAGAGGAGGGAATTGTCCAAGTGCTCAGCCAGACACTCAGCTTGACCTCCCTGGGAAACTGTCCCCGCCTGTCCTGCGGAAGGTCAGGACTAGAGGGAGCCTGATCCCGTCAGGAGACTAGGTCACAGCCGAGGACTGTGGCTCCTTGGAGCTGACACAGTGGCTCCCTGTACCCCGAACCTCGCTGAGAAGGGAGGAAGCAGGTGCCACAGCACAGGTTTCAGAGGGGAGGAGCTGGGAGAACGCGGCGGGACAGGGTCCTCGGGATTAGGTGCAATGGAATCTCTAGAATTTGGACTCACAGGAAAACTCAGAGATGCTAAGTCCAATTTTTATTTCCAAACCCTGGACATTTAATTGCTCCCCAACCCCCACCCACCTTCAAATCTGCGTTATAAGGAGCAAGCTAATCATGGCATTTCTGTGATGGGACAAAGTTTTAGATCCTCCGGTTATTTTACTGCCTTTGGGGGTCTAGAGTGCTCTCCCCTTAGTACTGCGAAGCCCCGATGTGGCCTCGCTGAGCGCCAATGAATCCAGTGGCACCGGGATGAAAGGGGCCTGGAAGGTGATAGACAGCCATCCCATTCTCCGTTGGGCAAGCCATTGTTTCCTGTGCTGTTGTGGTTTGTTTCTTTGTGTATCTTCACCCCTTCCTTTTACTCTGAAACTCTGGGTCGTTTGAATGTGAAACTCAAGGTGAAAGCCGGCCAAAGCCACGGGGTTTCACACAGGTTCCACATGAAAGAAGGATTCTACCCAGCCTTGCTCGAAACTTGGCCCACGTTTGGCCAAAAGTTTCATGAATGTCAGTGAGCCTGGATTTGAAACATAATCCAAAGCCAGGTGACTTCTAGGGACTTTGAGGCTTAACTGTACAAGCATAGAATCTGTCAAACAAGGACATCCCTTATTTCCAGGCCTTCTGTGTGATTTCATGTGTACACACATTTTTTCCAATCAACTCCCATTTGTTCTATGACATTTGAAAGCCAGGGTCGATCCTAATATGAATTTTTATAGCTGTGGTATTTAAGCATTGGCAACCACGAGTCTGCATTCTAAATTCCTACACAGCCTGAACCACGGCGGTGTGAACACGTTGGTATAATTCAGCTGAAGGAAGTCCCAGGAGAGTCCTGGAATGTCTTTCTTTGCTTAAATATACCTCTGTGCCCGTGAGGAACAAACAGTAACATTTTGTCCTGGTCTGTCTGCTTGACAGTATGCTTTTTGTTCGCTCTCCAAAGGTGGTGTCAAATATATTAGTGGAAAAAAATAATAAACTTCCAGATTTTTTTTTCTCCCTTGCTCAAGTGATATACTCCCAGGGAACATTGTAAGCATTGAAAAGTTCAGTACTCTAAGGCTTATAATGTATATTGAGCATAAAGGAGTACTCAGCAGAGTCAATTTCCTTCAGAGAAGCCTGGGGGGGGTGTTTAACAGTCAGCCAAGGCAGGGGTGTGAAGGTGTGTGCGTGCGTGTGGGTGGAGGCAGAGGTAGGTAGAGAGGAAAGGGGATTTGTAAACTTTGTTCAGCAAATCTGTCACATGTAAAACAGAAATAATCAAGCACTGGATCAGAAAACATTCTTTTCTCTTGTTGATCTAAATTTGTGTTGGCTGAATATTGCATTTTTGGGGGTATTATTTTTCTTATCAAGGACACCAAAGATTACATTCTGCTCATTAGGACTCCAGAAATGGCAGATAACCTCCAATGAAAACAGGACAAATGGGAGACCTACGCAGCTGTAAAGGAAGTTGGAAGAGCCAGTCTCAGAAAGAGCTTCACGGTTCTGAGCCCATTAGACATACTAAGCCCAGGAAACTACGAGTTCACACGTCATTTTATTAACTGGAGAGTTTCTGAACTCATTTGAAGAACTGCCATAAAAGTAAATTTGTGACCTCACTAGAGATTTAGTCAGACTGAATTTAGCAAGATTTATAGATATTGATTATAAAATTAAATTGTCGTCAAATTTCATTTTGAAAATTTTGTAGTCACATTTTTGTTTAATAAAGTAGGCTCTTTATTAGAGATACAATTTGCATTTTAGCAGGTGATTTGCAAAATCAATTGATCCCGTACTAAGTAAAGCATTTGTAAAGCTAACAGTAACAAAACTTGTGGGTCCTATATGTAGGGACTGCATTTTAACACTGACTTCCCTATTCATAGTGTAGCATTTATCAATATATCTGATTTTTATATCCCAAAACTAGTACAATGAGCCAAGGAAAGGAAGCTGATCAGAAGGAGGTGCCAGAAAAAAAAACAGGATAAAACAGTTCAGGACCATCTCACCAGGAGGTTCTCACTAGACGCATAAAGGTATAAGGTTGAAAAGAGACAGGGTAAAATACCAGGTTGAAAACAAACACCAAACTTGTGCTTTTGCAAATTTTCTTTAAATCATAATATAACCTTCTTCTTTCAAGAATGACTGCATTAGTCATTTAAGGTTGCAAAAATCAGTCCCTGGAACATCTTCTCTTGTGTTTCATTTACAGTCAGAAAAATGGAGTACATGTAACCCTTATCCATTCCTCAAGGATATATTATTAAAAGCTAAATTTATAGATGCATGGCATTTGTGTTCTTAAAAAAAGAAATTAGTATCCGTCTGACTGGGCCATGATGACACAAAATAAAGTTCTCCCCTGACCAAAGAGGATTATTTTCCTGAAACAGACGAATGGTCATTTCCAGAAAGTCATCATTCTCCAGCTAAACTTTTATTTATTGTTTAGATTCCATCATTTTCTCCAAAATAAAAAGTAATACTTAAAATAATGTTTTAATAATTACAATGCCAAAACAACGCAATGATCCTAAAGCATTGTCTCGCCTATTCAAGGTGGACTGTCAAAAAGACATGGGCATTTCTTGTAGGTTCAGATGTAGACGGTGTTGTCAGGAGATAGGTCCCCTTAAAGCCACTCTCCCCCTGAGCTTTATCCTGAGGAATCATGGAGTAGGAGACCCTGGTGACCCTCTGAATCTCTCCAATCCCCATGGGGAAGTGCAACCCACTTGGGCTTGAGTGTCCCTGGAAAGGTATTATTGGGTTGGCATTCATTTATTGAGAAGAAAATTCTCACAGTTAGGTCCATATGTTAGTATTATTGCTGATCAATGTTCAAAATGATTGGAGATGAAAACACCGGACAGCCGTCCTAAGTAGATGTAGCTGAGAGGGAGGGGAGAGATGCGAACAGCAGAAATGAGAGGAGATCAGCTGGCGCGGAGCACGAGGGGTGGGGACCGCTCAGTACTGCCCACTCACTAGACTTTGTCCTAGACACTAAAACTCTACCTGCAAAACAACTGCACCAGTAATTTTATTTAATATTCAGTATTATCAGAGATAATAAGTTGTATTGTTATTGTTTCACCAAATGCATAGCTATTCAACAACGACTTTTATTTCCTTAATTGTCTGTTTTACTGTAGGGTGCTATTAGTGTTAATACGGGGTCGGTCGTGCCGGCATTATGTACCCAGTGTCCAGGTGAGGGCTCTGACACCCAGAGAAGTGGCTGCATCATGCTTTATATCCCTAGGAAATCGCAAATGATAGATCTTTCAAAGTGTGCCAGTCCACCCAGTTATAAAATACAAAACTATACAACAGGTTAGAAATAATAGCCAAAGCATAACAAGAAAACTATTGGTCCAAGCAATAAAGGAGATATTCTGTCATCACAGCAAGTTTTGGTTTTCTATACTAAGAGAAAAACATAAGCAAAAGGGAGATGAGGGTTACAGAGAAAGACATGAATGTGCCAACGGTATTAATGAACCAAAAGTTACGCGTTGGCTGATTGAAACAAAAGATACAGGACATTGAAGTGAATCAGGTTAGTAACTTGATACAGTGTACGTAAAATAATGTACTCTCTTATGAAAGGTCAGTTCAGTTTTTAAAAGGATAGAATAGAAATATTAACTTCTTGTTCTAAAGGCACAATTGGGCCTAAAGAAAGAAATTGAATTTAGTTAATGGAAAAATGCATGACATGTGTTTTTAAAGCATTGTATTTTGGTTAGAGTGTTGCATATCCTGGTCCAAGTACAACTTTGAATTGGTTTAATTCTAGTGCAGCTGTTGCTCTTGACATGTATTCAGCTCAGTGATACTTGTCTCATTCAATTTTGCAAACCAAAGACATTTGGTTGGTTTCGAATTTAGCTCCAAGTAGCGTTCAGAAATTTTGTGTTTGCTTGAACTCACCATTTAAATTTTTTAAAACTATGCAGTGCTCAACTTTCAGAACAAACTCTTAATGTTAAGAGACATCCAACAATTTTGGAAAAGATGTCAATGGGTACATTTTATGTGAATTTAATGAAGATACAACCAAATACAGTTAATAGATATACTTTTGATCTATAAATCAAAAATATTTTCTTTTTCGTATTATTTTTACTATGAAAGTATTCACTCTTTAAAAAAAAATTGCTGTACTGAGACTAAAAACCATGGTTAGGAATGGAAAACTATCCAGAAACAAATATGGCTAGCAAAATGTGCAGTTAGATTAGAAACCACATCCTGTGTTACCAGCAGAGCTAAGTGCTGAGAGGTATACCCTGGCATCTGGTTGACCTTCATGTGCACATCTGTAAATAGACCAGAAGAGTGAAATTGTACCGAAGGACTCAGCAGAGGAGTGGTGGAGATAAAGAAGGCAATTTTGTGCTACTGTGAGAAGGGTGTAAATGTCAAAGGTCTAGGCTTCATTCTGAAGTAGGAAGTGGTCATTGTCCTTGACTGTAAGGGCAGTAAAATCCTAACTTTTGGAAGAAGTAAATAGCTATATCACCTCTGGTGGTTGAGTTTAAATAAAAAATCAAATTGCTTACCATAAAAATCATTTTATAATTTGATATAAAAATCGTTTTACATTTTTATTTAATTTAGTTAAATGTAACATTTTCAGTTTATTATTTATAAATTGTCTTTATAATTTGAAATATGTTGTTTACATACGACATGTAAATAATTGTTTACAAACTGTTTAAAATAAAAGTAGTTTACTATTTCTGACAAAATTAAATCATTAAAATTTGCTTTTTATATCAACTCTGATTATTTTCTTTCAAGGCAGGATAAAACTACAATGCAAACAAGCCTGTAAACTTTATATTACTGTCACAGAAGACTGTAGTTTATGATGAAAAACTCTTAAAAACCAGCTAAGGAATGAAAAACTGAATGTAATGGTAAATTCAGTTAGAGACGATTTTTGTAGAAAAGATAATGAAAGCTGTTTTTTGTAAAAAAAATTTTAAAGATGACCGTTGGTCTTCAATATAGAATATGTTTCATTTTCGTTTATGTTTGAGCAACTTTACTTTAAAAAATAATGGATGCATCTCATGTTCCAGAATCAATTTAGAGCTGGCACTCAGGCTTTATTTGTCTCATGTGGTAAGATCCATCACTTGAGAACCACAGCTTGTGTAAAAACTTGTACAGACTTGCCTGGAAACGAAGTGATAACTTTTATGCTAAGGTGAGAAAACGTGATTGCAGTTGGATATTTACCCTCCTTACTTTATCTTATCTATTTTAGATATTGAAATTAAACAAAAAGCATAGAGCATTGAAAATCATTTGTGTGCACCTCATAACTTTATATATTCACATACATCTTTTTTCTAATCAATATTCTGAATGACTAAATAAGAGCATGTGTGTAAGAGTGCTTGGGAGAAGACCATACAGTAGAGCTAGTACGTTTAACGCTTGGATGTGCTTATTAAGAAGGGCGATCTACATATAATAAATCAGAAAGGAAGGAAATTAGGAGTTTCACAGTAAAACCAAGTAGGGTTTTAAGTGACCACAACTAATGACTTTTAACTTCTTAAGCAATTTCATATTTACTGAATTGAATCTTGTCAAAGGGATCTTTCTATGTTCCTTCAGTCATTTATTGCTTCAAGACTCCTTTCACCATCACATATGAATCATATAGACTTGAAGTGTAAGACTTGACACTCTAACACTCGGACTATAGACCAACCTCAATGCAAAAAATCATTGATAAAATCCAAAAACCAAGAAAAAAATTCACAACCAAACATAGGAAGGAACTGCTTTAACCTTAAAAAAAAAAAAAAGCAGCAGTTAGAAACCTATATCATAAAAGTGCACAGAAATATATGGACTGAAAAATAAGAAATTCAGATAAGGGCTCCCCCTAGAGGCAGGGAGGATATTTCAATTAGAGAGGCAGACAACAGGCTTTGCAGGAGTTCACAATGTCTTATGTTTTAAGATGAACAATTCTTATTTTTGGAACATCTGAGTAAAGACCCGCATCCAAAGTCTTTATCCCTTATCTCCCAGTCCGTAAATTTAAGATGCATTCCATATAAAGAATACGTTTCTCAGCTGCTAACATCGAGAGACAGTATTTTTTTTTTTTTTTTTTAATTTAAAGCAGCCCAGATTTTCCGAAAATTTACAAGGAGGAAATAATACAACTGTATCACGTTTGGCTTATATTTCTATATTTTTGCCTAGGGCCCAAAACTTCTATAAATGGTGAACTAGAGAAGAAAATGACTTTAGTTCTCCAGCAGACAAATACCTATTGTGAACCTCCGTTGAAGACCATTTCATAAGGGATTGTTACATAGGATTCTTAGAACCTACCAAATGTGCCATTTACTCTTTAAATTATTAAATGATTTGTCATTATGCTTTATGAGGATTTGTAATGGGGTTTGAATACAGTGGTGAATTAAGCTTATCCTATCGCCCTGGTTTAAGGTGCTCTGTGCAATAAATGTGTGAAAAGTGATTTTACCCAGGCAGTCCTCTCAGTTGCCATGGGACCATGGAAACAGTGATATGGTTCAGTTAACACGATGCTGTGCAAAGTGAAGACTGCTTATATTTAATGCTTAATAGTACATTTCCTGAAATTTCATTTATTCAAAAGATTTACATACACACGACTGCACCTTAAGTTTTACACTTAACACTTCTTTGATATTGGGGGGGGGGGTGGAGACTAATGATTTTTCATTACCATTTGGCAAGAATCAATGCTTACTTTTGAGAATTTTTATTTTGATGCTTTCCAGTACGCTAAAATGGAAAAGCTGGAAGACATCACTATCTTGTTCAGAGTTTTGACAAATGATGGGTAATAGTGAATGATTTTTCCTGTTCATTTTTTAAAAAAATATATCTTTATTGATTTCAGAGAGAGGAAGGGAAAAGGAAAGATAGAGATAGAAACCTCAGTGATGAGAGTCATTGATCGGCTGCCTCCTGCATGCCTCCGACTGGGGATGGAGCCTGCAACCCGGGCATGCGCCCTAACTAGGAATCGAACCCCGATCTCCTGGATCCTAGGTTGATGCTCAACCACTGAGCCACGCCAGGCGGGCTCCTGTTCTTTTTTTTTTATTACAAGTAATTTTACATATAATCTGAAAATTCAACATAAGCCAAAAGTTCATAATTTTAAATCATAAAATTCAAAGAAAAGAGATTTTCCACATTTCTAGGTAAAGTCCATGAAAGTACATAAAAATGTTTAAATGGGAAACAAACACATTGGGAGAAATCGTGAAGTTCTAGTAACACAAGGAAAACTCTGAATTTCCTCATGTTATCGTTACTAAAGCTGAGAAACCAAATATTACATAATCAGCACAAAGTTTTACTTAGAAACAAATGTGAGACGACCTTCAGATTAGACACTGCTGATTCCCTGACCTTAGAATCTCTTCCCCTTTGCCTTCAGAGACAGGAGGATTTTCCTCCAATCTCGTCACTCCTGAATTCCACTATTCCCTCGGGTCCTGCCCCTCTTATCTAATCTCCCCAGAGTTCACCTCTTTACCCTTTTACGATGATCCCAAAATCTATGTCTCTATCCTCGATCTCTCTCAGGAGTTCCAGACTCACATTTCCAAGTAACTGGTAAGCATCTCATTTGAATGTAGGCCGCATACCTCCAACTCAATGGGTCTAAAACTCATCTTCTTCCAACTCCCAGCCTGCTCTCCTCCAGGGCTATATCTTCATAACTGTCTCCCAGTTACTCAGGATTAGAATCTTGAGCATTCAGATTTTCCAACCTCCCAGCATAGTCACTACTCATTGATTCTACCTGCCCGCACGCCTTCAATATGCCTCCAGTATCCGTCACTGCCCTAGCTAAAAGGCTGTCGCTGCAACTTGCTTGATTAGGATTTCTCAGCAGTGTCTTGACCACCAGCTATTCTCTCTGCCTTCCAGTCTCTTCCCCTGAGGATGGAATTATTTTACCAAAACAAACACGCTTTGCATGTAGACTTCCCATCTCCCAAACTCCGTATCCTAGAGCAAATACATTCACTTTGCTTTCTCTTCAGGCTTTAAGGAAAGTAAGATGACCAAGAAAGATGACCATGCCAACCAAAGGAAGTAAATTCAGTGTGTGGTTTAAGCATAAATAGCCCTGTGTTCTCCCACATAAAAGGCAGAGCCGGCAACTTTTCCAGATTCAATAGTAAGGAAAGGGTGGGGCTTATTGTGCCAGGCGTGGAGCAGAGATCCAATGTCAGGCCTGGTCCTCAACTCAAAGAACCCTTTTCCTCAGATTCTCCTTCTGACAGTAATGACTGTGCCCACAGATCTCCTGTTTCATCACCATTGTGTACTGATGTGATGGTTGTAGGCAAATGCTAAATGATAAACATTTTGTTATTGTGCTATAGTGAGAATGCAAAGTTTTAAACCACAAACTCCATATGATGCAATATGTGATAGTGAAGGGAATCTTTAAGAAATCAATGACTGGGCAGGAACAGGATGGAGGGGGAATGGAGGACATCTATAATACCCTCAACAATAAAAGTAAAAGACATCAATAACTAAAGCAATATAAGATTAGATCCTTATGACAATATTTCATTCATTGAATATGAAATTGCTTAACGCACTAGAAGCCATTATCTGTGGACACTTAAAACAGTATTTGGTTTTACCAGTAAAGTCCTAAAATTTCCCTCCTTTCTAATTTATATGTAAGCTCATTCATCTTAAATATAAGCACAGGACAAATGGTAAATGTACCAAGCTATAATTTTCAGTAAAAAAATACAAAACATGGGATGGAATCATATCCTGGGCAGCATAAAGGTCTCACTCATTGAATTATTACTATAATTAAAGTAAATATAACTTTATCTGATTAGCATGCTATGAAGGGTGAGATTCTAAATACCAGTCCTCAGGATCTTTTAACATCTATGGCATCATTGGTCTTCATGTCACTTAATCAGCAATCATTTGTTAAGAGTCTACTCCATGCTGTGTCCTGGCCTCTGGGGCAGTCAGTCACCGGGGACTAATCTTCCCCTGCTTATGGAGCTGACAGTGCAGTGGGAGGCGGTTACTAAAAGGCAATTGCCCAAGTAGCACACAATTAAAATTGCGATAAGAGCTATGATAGAAAGATGCAGGAGGCGATGAGCAGAACCTGCACTTTTGAGAGCCAAAGGTCAGTGACAACAAGACTTGTAGATTTGGATCTTAGTGAAAGTCTCAGGGAGATGAATTACCTGGGGTGGGATGGGAAGAGCCAGAGCGCTGTGCTGACCATGAGAATTCCCTGGGTCAGTAGCTGGGAGTCAAGAATAAAGAGAGATGGCCACGATTCCTCCAAAAACAGGCATACTGGGCAGCACCCTGGGCATCCACTCCCTAAATACATGTGAGCTTATGTAATGGCCTTTGTCTTGAGGAAAATATCTTTAGAATGACAGCTAGCCATACTAGTATATATAAATTCTCCATGGATTATAGAGATAGCGTTGTATTTGCACCTATCTAAATATTGAAGGAGTTTGACTTCTGAAAAGCTCTCTGAAAGATGACTGTGACTTTGAGAAAATTTTATTTGAGCTTTAAGTAAGGGTTTTCAAGATAAACATCCAAGGAAAGGTCTAACAGAGGGATACTGAAGCAGAATTTCTCAATGAATAAAGACCTTACTGATTGCAGCTATGAATTCGAGTATTTTGACATATGTTCAGGTGTTTGCTCTGAAGCACGCAAGGAGTTAAAGGTGAAAGAAAATGTTCCGAGTTTTCTTCCTCACTTTGAACTACATTTCAAAGAAATGCATAATTTCGATGTAAGAGATATGTTTTTTCCATCAGCCAACACAAACGTGTGTGTCCACTTGTGTGTGTGTGAATTAAACCTTGTGGTTGGGGATAGATCTGTGAATTTTTATTATGTAACTGAGATAACAATAATTTAAAATAAAATATTTTCTGCCTTAATAGTATAATAAATTATTCAGAATTTTTTTTCTGGGGGGGTTGATAACGATTTTTTCTTCTGCTCCTTACATTCCTTCGCATTTTTTAAATCAGCAACAAGGTTGCTTTACTTTAAGGATGTCAATGTTTTCTAACAAAAATACCTGCTGCAACCAAAAAGAGAGAAATGTGGTTCTTGATGCATTACACATTTTTATATTTTTCTGGATATGACAGGTTATTCTATTGAAAGTAAAGAATGCACAAGACATCACCTTTTTAATTCCCCCAAATTAAATTGGTATCCTTTACACTGTATCTGAGAGGAGCATTTTTACAAATCATCTTTAAGAATTCACTTGAACTTGTCAAATTTCAAATCAGTACCCCAATTAAAATTTGCCAGATTAAATTTCTAGAGAGCATATTTTACCTGAACTTCTCATGCAATTTATAATTCTCCTGATAACATGTGCATGTGTATGTGTGTGTGTTTTGTCAGAACTTATCTTTTAAAGACTTCCACACAGTTCTGCATCATCATTAAATGGCTTAGGGACATGAGGAATGTTACTGACTATGGTTTTATACACCCCCCCCAAAAAAACTTTTTTTTTTTTTTTTTTGGTATTTGTGGTCAGTGTCCTACAAAAACATAGTGGATACAGAATAAAAATTCATTCATTAGGTCGAATTAGGATCAAATAGTTATTATGCCCCAGTAGCTGCACTAAGTGTACTTCCTGGGATAAAAACTCTGTGGCTAATGTGCTGTAGAACGCGTGACGCACTCGGGCTGTGTTAACTGGTCCTGAGATCGGCTCTCCCCAGCGAATGTCTCTCAGTCGCTACTCTGTGTATGTGGTGGGGGTGGGGGGTCCCCTAGTATCCTAGAGGTGGCACACTGATGCCACCTAAAAGACCAAATATTATGAGTAATAGACATGCAATATTTTTTTGTCTGATAAACATCTATTAATTACCTCAAAAATGACAGATTTTTTAGGATATGCACTTTGTCATGACTAAATGGGTCAGAATTCATTAGCAGTTTGGAAGGACAAATACAAAATGGGAGCAGTAGCTGGGTTTAATGAAGTTGTCGCCTCTTTCCATCTTTTCTTAAAGGCAACTTGCCACTCATTATGTTTGAATTCTTTCTGGAAAGGACTGCACTCAGCACACCACTGCTTCCCATTGGCATGCTTTGGACAGAAGTATTTTCAGTTTCTTAGAATAGGCTGATGAAGCTGACTACTCTTTTAAACGTCTGTTGCAGTAGCTGTTTATATTAAAGAATTCTAACTGCAATAACAACTGTTGCTTCAATTCGCGTTTAGTAAATGCTCAATGGTAAGATTTGTCAGTGATACAGTGCTGTGTTGTAACTAAGTAATGTCGTTTATTTGAGAGAGTGTCCTGTTTTCACTGGGATCCTCTAGATTAGGTTTCTCAGTCTTGGCACTATTAACATTTGGGGCCCGATGATTCTGTGTCATGAGGGATCCTCCTGCATGCTGTCGGATGTTTAGCAGCACCCCTGTTCTCTACCCACTAAGGCACCAGCTAGCATCCTTCCCTGCTCCCCAACCCCCCACTGGGACAACCAAAGATGTCTCCAGATTGTCACATGATCCCATGAGACAAAACTGCCATGGCCTTGGATGATAAAATACCCCTAAGTTTCACCTCCCTGTAGAGGCGATTTTGCCTGTGTGTAGATACTGTCACTAGTAGAAGCCCTTCTCCAGAGCATCTCAGGCTTGTCCCTGCTGTCCCTGAGCCCGAGCTTCTCATAGGGAATGTCAGCACCTGTCCCTGGCTTCTTTTCTGTGTGCTCTCAGGCGTCCCATCCTCTTACGTGCATGCGTAGGTGGGAGCGAACACACACACACGCTTCGTCTCTGTTGTGACAAAGCTGCTCTCAGAGAACCTCAACCGTGCTCTGAGGACAGCTGGGCAGGTGCCTCTCCTGCTCCCAGGTCTGCCCTCCTTGAGCTTGGTCAGAGATTGGCTTAGCCTAAGGATGCCTAGGTCTTGCCCCTTTGCCACCTAATTTCACAAAATGTCAGTAGCTTCTAACTTTCTGTTTGTAAGAGTTTAACGGGTGTACGCTTGGTAGGCATTCAGTTTCTTGTTTGTCATTGCGTTAAGGCCTTTGGTCTCCGTCTCTGTATTTGTTTGCCCACATGGGCCACTGCAAGTCTTCCATGAGATCCGTCAACTCCTCGCAAACCAGCCTGCTCTGGACCATTCCGCTCCGACCTCTGCCGCAACATCTCCAAAATGATCCCGCATAGATTAATGCAAACATGGAACTAATTTATCTTTACAGTTTTGTTCCTCTGTGAAGGATTCACAGAAAACATTCTACTGGCCCAGAAGTCCACATACCCTGCAGCCGGTTACACAACTTGTCCCATTTGTCTCTAACTGTGAGCCAGAATGGCCGGGAATCAGAGGTGCCTGCGATTGATTAATTGGTATCTAGTCAGCTCTTGATATCCAATCCCATCAAGATTTCAGGTGAAAACTGTCCTTTTTCTTTCTTGTTCTGGCTCAAGGCTGACTCTCAGTGGGATATCAAGAAGGCAGGAAGCTCAGAGCAATTAGATCTTCTCTGACAGTCTCTGCTGTTGCCAGAGGTGGCTCAGGGCAGGGGCAGGGCCTGGAGTTGCCCTTGGCAACAGCACCCGGCCTTGGCCTTCTTGCTGCTGGCGGTGGCGCTGGCGGCAGTCCCAGTCCTCAGCGGTCTGCAGGAGCAGGTCTCACCGGCTGCTCCGGGCTTCTCCTCAGATGGCCTGCCGAGCTCCTGAGCCCCTGGGAGGCCGGGCGGCTCAGTGCGCTCCCTCGGCACCCCCTCCGGAAGCCGGCTAGTGGCGATGTGGTCCCTGGTCCCCAAGGGTGGCTGTGCAATTCCATGGCTTTAACAAGGACTGGCTGTTATTAAGAGAGTCTTGCTTAACGATCCCTAGATGTGCATTAAATAAAAACAAGCCATGACCATAGCAAGCGAGCCATATTTCTCACCACCGTTTTGGCTGCTGTCCGCGCCCTCCGGAAAGAACACGGCCTTGTTTGGGGTTCGCTAGCTTTCTGCCTCCAGTTCTCTTCCAAGAATTTTGTAGGTGGAGCCCTCACTCGTTCAGGTGGAAAGGTGCCTCTTCGTGCAGGAGGGCACAGGCGCTCAATAAATGAGGCTCCAGAAACAGCCCAGGGTAACCTCTAGTCCCAAAAGTAAAATATAAACCACCTCTAATAACAAGCCAGGTTTAGCTATCATTTTGCAGTACAAACAAACACGAATGAGCTCACTAACGAAATCTAATTGGATGGGGAAATTATTCTGAGGCGGTTTAACAAATCAACTTCATTTACGCCTAAAATGTCACTGATGTCAAACTGTGGACACAAAACCCATAATAAATCTCTCGCCAGCTCTGCTCACCATTCCCTTCCTTCACATCCCAGAAGCAGATGTAAATAGGGAAGGGTGAGACTGACAGACACTACACTCTGAATGTGTTTTCAAGGACAAACCGCATAAATCCAAGCGCGGTGAAAAAGAGCTTCCCCGAGAGACGGAGCATACTCAATGGCACTGTGGACGTGGGGGGTTCCTGAAAACGGAGCCGTCGTGCCCGGCGACCCCACCGCACACCGTGGGCTGCACTTGGCTTTGTTAGGGCCCAGTCCTCACTGTGAGGCCCGGGCCACATGTCGGGACGTATGGCTACGTGCTAATCTCCTAGTTCCACAGTGTCCACCTGAGTGGACCATCCCAGAACCACAAAACATGCCTCGACTCTTACCACAGCTTAGGCCTCGCCAGGGAGGAATGCAGGACCCCTGGTCCCGGAGGTGGCAAAGTGCACCTTTCCCAACTCCAGGCAGAGCAGTGCATGCTGGCAGAGGCAGGGAGCAGCCACTGCGCTGGTCACTGTGGGTCTGACGCACCTGGCTGCCTGGGGCCGAGGCGGGGACCCGCAGTGGGACAGTCTTGGAACCTTCAGCTAGCTGTCCCCTAGAGAGGACAGGGTGCACTCCCTTCTACGGTTCTCCTACAGAGAGGGGTCAGGCACCCTGAGCTCACTGCCTATGAGCTAGCACCTTCCAGTCCTTTCTAATTCAGACCGTCGAAAGCCTGTGTGAGCTCACATTCAGACATCTGCTATGCAATTCAAATACTGCACCCCCAAAAGCTGCACCTCTTGCTTACAGCTCAAAGCCCGCAGGCCGCAGCGCATTTAGGGGACAGGCTGGCTGATGGGGGAAGAGGGGCACCTCATCCATACGCGGTGTTTTCTTATGGAGCCTGGCCCCACGCAGGAATATTTTCCCCGCATCCCTAACTCTAGTCAGTCCAGGGTGAACTTAGCTTGTCCCAGTGTGTCCCCACCTGTAGCCACAGCCTCCATTCCCACTTAAGTCTAATAGAGTACGAGAGCCGGGTGGGTCCACAGAAGCCCGTCACTCTTCCGAAAAACACCCTAAAAGCAAGGCGGCGGTGATGTCAGCGCAGGATTCCACAGAAACAGCCAAGCGTGTGAATCATGTCACTAGGGAGTCATCTCTCTATAGCTTTTCAAGCCTCCTGGAAATCTTGTCTCATCTCCTGATGAAAAGTCACTTGTGGTCCCCACCCGCACGCCCGCCTTGCAGCCAGGCACCTGTCGTTTGGGCACCTCCTGTGATTTCTCCCTCTGCTGCCTTTTCCAGAGTCTACGTGTAGGAAGGTATCGTTGAGGTTTTGCTGATGAGTGGAGGGAACAAAAATTTGACCAAGAAGACATATTTGTGGCAGCTGGGGCTGCCCCGCTGCTCAGGAAGGAGAAAAGGGCAGTAAGCGCCCCAGCCCGGAGACAGTTACCTGCAGACATCAAGGAAATAGGCTCACATCACGCACACACTTCAGGGAGCCCGAGCTGGCATCTCCAAATTGTGTGTGTATGTGGCGAGCGGGGTAGTGTATGTTTAAAAATAAAATATACCAGCTAAAGAGAAGCAAAAAGAGAAATGCTGCTTGTCTGTAGCTACTTTGTTTTTTACCTATAAAATAATATTTAAATTCTCCCCAAGTAGTAAGCTAGCGTTCTACTAAATATAATCAGTCATACCCTAATCGACTAATACAGAAAACCGGATCCAATACACACCAATATTTCTGGGACCCCGGCAAGGCTGCGTGGAACTACGGTGTTTCCAAATCCTGCAGGAATGCAGCAACTTACGCGGTGGGGAGATCTGTTTGAAACCACCAGCACTCACCCGACCGTAGTGTATAGTGACAACGGCATCCAGCCCATGAACTTCTGGGAAGCAAAAGTGGGAGAGAGAATAACAAAAAATAAAATAAAAAAGGAGAGGAGGAAGACGGGTGGAGCGGGGAGAGGAGGTAGTAAATACAGTGAATTTTAAGTTTGCCTTGTTTAACACTCATTTGACACCTGAACCCTGTCTGACACAGACTCTGAGAGGAGAATGCAGGGTAGTGAGCAGGCTGGGAAAGGAAGAAACCAAGTTCTAAACTGTGCGTGTATGTACCGGAAGGAGGTGTCGATCACGCAGATCACATCCTCGGGAATGAAAGGCGATGTGGCATAAAGGATTACAGGGCTCAGCCTGGCACGAGGCGGCTTGACTGAGGGATTATTGGTCCTGGTCTCCACCATCCTAGGACCAGTCAGGTGGCAAGTGGAGCAGCCTTTGCAAAGTCTACCGCTCTCAGGCAGGCGTGTCTGCAAGAAAGGAGGAGCGACAGCACTAGGTTTTCATGCCGGGCCGAAACCGAGGTCAAATGACAGAGCAATCACAAATCTCCCCTAAGCAGCACGTCGTAAAACTGGCCTGCCTTACTAGGATGCTACGAAAAATAGGCATAAATGGAAATGATTGTAAAAATATGGTAACTTAAAAAGGACAGTGAAACCTCAACCTTCCCCTCTGCCTGATCTTTCGATCTCAGGTTCAGATCAAGGGTGCTTTCGTGGGTGGGTGGAAATGAGATCCCTCCTCAGGAAACTGGAGCTGGTAGCGGCCATGCCCAAAGGGCTCAGAGCCGCTGGTCACCATGCTCTCGGTGGCTCTCTGGAGTGAGGAAGGCGCTGACCCATGCTGGAGGTCGTGCAGCTGTGTGGCGGTGTCAGATGGGGTGCATACAGGCAGGGACTTTATAAATACATGTCCCCAATTGTGCAACATCACCTCGAGGTCAAGGATTAGAAACACTCAGAATCCACCACTTCATGCCAGATGCATAAGTGATTTTGCAAATACTCCTCTTTCCTGACTTCCTCATATTTTCTCTCCCTTTTACTACAGCAGGTATATCTTGTTTACACCTTTCCTAAAAGCGTATTGCTCTTCTAATAATAGCTAACAACTCTTGAGCATTTACTGTCAAAGGCACTAAGGTGAACAGTTTAGGCGACTTACTCAACCTTCAAACTCCCTGAGGGCATGGACTCATTTCTGTTCTGGATTCTTCTGGATTTCTGTTGCCTGGGAGGTAGTAGGTGCTCAATAAATAGCTGCTGAAGGGATGAGCAAAGGCATGAGGAGTGGAAGAGCAACTTATATAAAGCCGGTACGACTAGTCCCCATTGTGCGATGCCCAAGGTTAAGTGGCCAAGCCCACCTCCTGTCCCCACAGCCGGGGCTCCTGATGCGTGGGTCAGTGGGTTTGGGTTGGTTTTTGTTCTTATTTACTGACAGGATTGAACAATAAAATCCACAAGGGTGGTTGGAACTCCACACCCAAACTCTTGGAGCCAGGGCTGGCCCCTGAGAACTAGAAATCAGTATCTTCACCAGCAATGAGCAGAGAAAAGCCAGTGGGCAAGTTACATCAGAAACCATGCAAGGGAGCTGAGAAAGGCACGGGGGGGAATCGGGAAGGGCCTCCGACCTCGGAGGGAATGGAGGCCCGTCAGACTGCAGGGTTTGTGAAATGGAGGCGTCGAGGCAGCGAACACAGACCAGGAGCGGCTGGGGCGGGAGAGCGGAGCATCTGAACAGTCGCCGAGGCCAGGCTTCCACATTGGCTCCCGTGAGCGGGCCCGTGTGCGGTTACGGCTGGGTCAGCCTAGTCTAACTGAGCCGACCAGTGGTAAGGAGGTGACGAAACCAAACATGTACCTTTAGCTTACTCTGTGTAGACCCTAGCGCAGCGTCTGATCTTGGGCAGACACGAAAGCAAGGGTGCCCGTTACGGGGAAGGCGGAGGGCAGGTCTCCGGCGTGGCACCTGAGCCGTGACAGGAGAGAGGCCAAGGTATTTTTCATGCGTTTCTCTTTCTGCCTTTTTCCTCCTTGGCTCCTCCTGCTCTCTCTTACGTAATGTTCGAGTTGATAAATGATGTTTAACGTCTTCATGTATTACGCATTCTTGCATTCACAGGCAGTGTACAGACACAGGTCCTCCTCTTGCAAGTTTTAGTTAGATTTTCGCCGCACATTTGCAGATGGGCGCACACAGGTAGAGCTGGTCTGTGGTGTTTATTTTGCATTTTGGCCTCTTAACATCGCTCCACGCTGCAGGGCAGACGGGGTGACCTTCAGGCCTTTATTTCACCGACTTCCAGCTTTCCTGATGTTACAGGACATCACCTTTCTTTGCAAAAGCAAAGAGAAAAACTCGAGCACCATAAATAACGTGGCCTGCCCACTGCACAGCGATATTCCACAGGCTGAAGTTTCTGTGACAGTTTACCTCTCACAGGAGTGCATGTGCCCAGCTCTGTCATTTATGCAAATGAACCAGTGCCCAGCCCGCGTGAGGACACCGTGCACGTGCGTCCCCGGGCCGGCACAGGAGAAGCCCGAGCTCAATGTACAGGCGAGACCACCTCCTCCCTGTGCCCCAGGCCTGTCGAAGCCGCGCTCGGCAGACTTGTATTTCTGTCAAGGGCTTCGGTTTTCCGTCATCTATTTTTTATAGCACTGATACTAACCCAATTGCAGCAAATGAGGGGTATTATTTCTGGCCGGGGTGCATCACGGTGCTGATTTGCCCGTCCTAGGAGGCAGGCTCGCTGTGCTGGGTTTACCATGGGAGACCTGCTTCAACAAAACGTAAGTGTTCTGAGATGCTTGGCATTTCCAAATGTAAATGCCCGCTTCCCCGTGCACGAGGGGGGAGGGCCGTGTGATGGAAAGCCGGGCGAGGGATGGAAATTTTATTGGGTATGACTTGGGGCAGGATGACAGCTGGCTGAAGGCTGGCACAACAATTTGCTACTTTCTCCGGTTTCTCCGTATGTCATCCATCTTGGAGAGAATCTTGGTTTATTCTGCAACAGCTTTGTGACATTCAGAATCATATTGTCGCGTGCTCTTTCTGAAATGTGTCCGTGTCCTTGTCTGCATGTGCTCTCCAAATTTAATAAGGTTATATTTTGAGATTTTTTAAAGAGTGACAAAGATTCTCAAGCCAGGAATTTTAGAGGGAACCATTTATAAGAGACCGTAGCTTCCCCACCCTACCAATCACATGCACACCTCTAAACACTAATGAACACAGAGATTTTAAAAATCAACCCACTAACTAGCAATAACGATCTATATTAGCTTAGAGTGCGTTTTGCTTGCAGCAGCTTTACTTACAATGATTCATTCAACATCAACAACTAATGACCATATATTAAGTTACCCAATGTGAAGCTTAAATCTACAGTGCATTTCACCAGGCTGTTAGTGGTTCCATGAGAGCTAATGCCTTACATTTCATTTCTCTGAGAATATTAATCACATCTGAGTTGTATAACCCTTACTGCTTCTTCAAGCATGATACTGTTTTGTCCTGTAGTGTCCACTCTCAGACTGTTTATTAGCTTTTTGACTTTGTGAATGTAGTTACCGGTTTTCAGCTGGTCAGAAAGAACATACCCAACCAACTCCTTACAAATGGCTATTTTTCAGTATTCCTTCGTGTCTCACTTCGCTTCACAGCGAGATCAGTGGGACACCAGCAGTGGAAAGGAGTCGGCTCCGGGCATTATGCACTTTCTGTTCAGCTTGACAGCTAATTTGCAGGCTCACACTTTTTTAATGCTCCAGTTCCCGAAACCCTGACAGCGAACCCTCCAGTTCCAGCTAAACGTGCAAATAGAGAACGGAACCCAGAGGGCTGCCTTGCGTTGGCTCCATTTCCAAGGTATTATTTTGGTCAAAGACAGACATTTATTCTTGTTCAGTGCTTTCTAGTAAGAGGGAATCGTGAGAGGGCAGAGAGAGAAAAGGCAGAATGGAAAGTGTTGTCAAACAAGCTTGAACTTTCCAGCGAGAGTCACAGAAAGAATTCAAAGACCAAACATTTAATCAAATTGAGTTTTAAAAATTATGTTAAGTAAGGATCCTTCCTTAGCTCCACTGGCGGAATGTTTCAGATGCTTTTTCTATATAAAGAGATGTTTGATCTGATAGCGCAAGTGGCATTTTTATGTCCCAGAAAAAAATGATTATTATTAGAAAAGAAGAAATCCTGGACACGTAGCCAGATATGGGAACAAATATTTAAGGGGTAACATTTTTTGGCATGAAATAGAAAGACACAAGTTTTTTCTAAAACACTTGGCAGGGCAGAGAGCTTCAACATATTTCTAAACTTGCCCAGTTGCCAAACCCCGCGGCTTGTTTTGCTTTTTCTGTTAAGGAAGGAAGGTCGAAGCCTGGGCTCCGATGGCCCTTCTGGGTCCGTCACTTCATCCCAACAGGGCTCAGTTAAATGAGTTCAAGTCCTCCTGGAATGCGCAGCCTGTCATCTGCTCTGCACCCAAAGGAAGCACGTGGGGCTCTGAGCAAGAACTGGAAGCAGCCAATTTCTCGGGAAATATTTGAATGACCCCTGGAGGCGAACAGCACAATCATTTACATGAAAATCACTTCGAATGTGAATGATGTGTTCCAGGGTCAGCAAAGATCTGTGTCTGCTGAAAACTGCCCACAACGAGCCACCTTGACTGACTTGGGCGTGGAGGCGGACACTGGCTGTTCCGAGGACTCCTTTTTAGTTCTGGTCTCTCCATTACGTGTGCTGTATTTTGTAAAGCGGTTTCACTGAGAGTGTTAAGCAACTAGTGACTAGTCCTTCAAACTAGTAAGCCATTGAGCGTCTTTTGTGCCATATTTGGAGTCAGCAAAGTGTGTTTTTATACGCTGAGGGGAGAGTGGATAGGTTTGTTTATTGAAAGGAAGCTTCACTGTATTATTACTTTTTTTTTTTTTTCCATTTTACCCGAGAGTTCAACAGGCGGTCTGGGCCTTTAGACAGTAGGCAGAGCCTGATCTTGCAAAGATGTTGCTTTATGGATGGGAAGGTCCTTTAGTTCCTCACACCTGCCCTTCCACTATGTAAAATGCAAATCCACGTGAAGGCGCCCTCCCTTCTTCGATGCTGGACCACACCAGATGCACCTGAGCTTCCCACTTACTTTTTGAAAAGACAATGTTTTAAGCTTGTTTTTTTGTGTGTTTTTTTGGTGTTTTTTAAGGCTAGAATTCCCCTCCTCTCTCCATCTCCCGTTTCCCAGGAAAATCTCATTTCCGCTGAACTGTACCTGTATTGTCAGCACAGGTCTCCCTCCACAGTACAGCTATTCTAGGGCCTCAGGCTTGGGCTTTGGCTGGGGCTCAGAAGGAGCAGACCCAGTCTTGAGGAAAGAGGAGACCCGGCTCCCATAATCCCATTGTCCTGGACCCTCCCTTGCCCCCTCCAGCCCTGGAGCAGACATCGCTGGCTGTCAGCTGGCCAGCTTCTGCTCTTCATCCCAAACCTCTCTAAGCCCCAAACCTGAGACTTGAAAGCAGCAAGAATCCAAGTCTAAGAGCCAAGTCAAAACAACCCTTGGGAAACCAGCCCCTCCTTCTATCCTGCCCCAAAAAACACTGAAAGGAGCAGTGTTTTCAAAGCATTTCACTAATCACTGAAAAGGGAGCAACTGTGAGCCATGTGGATGCCAATGAAAGCCTCCAGCTCTTACCTCGGTTACGGTTCCCTAGCAAAGGAGATTAGCTCAGATGTTGCTAGCAGACACCCAGAGCTCAGATGTGTTATACCTGCTGGACCTGCTAACCTGGAGTGAAAAGGTTAGCGACGGGGCAGAGAGGGATTCTAATGTACCAGGAGGTGGGAGACACCAGGGAAAACAGTCCCTGATTCCCAGTCACTGCCCAGGGGGAGCTGTTGTGTGGATGACTCCTTTTGTTTGTTTGGTTGGTTGGTTTTGGGGGGTTTTGCTCTGCAGTAGCTGTGGGGTGAGTAGGTGTTGAACATGAATGAATGAGTCTTGAGTGTGGTCTTGGAGTTGTGGGGGTTCAGAGCTAGCCACCCCAAGATGTGCCCTGTGGTATGCTGAATGTTTTGAGCTAAAGGCAGTTATAGCTTCAGGCTCGAGAGAAACTTCTACCCCTCCCTTTAACTACCTTGAATTAAGGGCCTTGCCCATAATAAGAGATTATCAGCGATAATCTCATTTGACCTATCCATAGGGCAGGACAAACATCTATTCACTGAACAGCTCCTCTTATCATCCTGAAGTAATCCTTTGAAGTCCCGAAGGCACCTTCCTCTTCCCTAGCTCAGGATGTCATATACCTGAGTCCCGCTTTCTACCTGGGAACCTCTCCTGCGTGTGGGGTCTCTGACTCTCTCCTGTCTGTGGGGTTCCCGTACATATGTACGTATCAAACTAGGTCATTTTCTCTTGCTAATCTGTCTTATGTCTATTTGATGATGAGACCAGCCAGAAGAATCTTGAGGGTAGAGGAAAGTTTGTTCCTCCCCCACAGAGCACCCTTGGGTTTCAGTGTCAGAGTGGCCCTGGGCTGAACAAGCTACCCCAGACAACTCCAGGGGCCTGCCGGGGCCGGTCCTCCACATATATCCCTGGGCCTGGGCCTAATCCGGCATCGGCCCCATGTAGGGAGGTACACTGTCAGAGGCCTCATTTCAGACTGTTAAAGTTATACAAACAGAAACGAATGCTGTGGCCATTGAATGTCATCAGCTTCAGCCGCTCCTTGAAACTCACTTTGACATCCCTCTTCCTCCCGAGCCCTAGGTCCACTCAGGAACCTCCAGGATACCCAATTCCTTTGTGAACAGATTCCTTTTACCTTAAGGGTCGCGGGGCACCCTCAGACCAGGGACGACTTTCCCAGGAGAGGAAAAAATAATTTTCCTTCTACCCTTCTGAGTTCTCAGCTGAGACCATCGTAAGAGACAGATTAACAAGAGAAAAACAAACAGAAGTTTATTAGCACAGATGCCTCCGCTCTAGTGGGAGAGACCCAGACAAAAATGAGTAACTCCCCAGGTGGCTTAGAATTGAGGCTTAAAAACCATCTTCACAGGGAGAGGGCAGGGGGATGGGGCCTCTTAGGGGAGAGGAAGTGATTGTTGAGACAAATGGGCCCTTAGGGAAACAAATGGGAGGTATGGTGGTTTGTGAGAAAGTGTGTCTGAGTGTGGTGTCGGCATCCAGTCTCCCCTCCTGTGATAAGGGCCAGTCCTCCCTGGTTGATGAAACTCCCCAGCAAAGAGTTATGACAATTGAGCTTCTCTGAGAGGTTCTGTCTTTATGCAGATAAGGGAGCTCAGAGAAAGCCTCTCCGAGTTGCTGTTTAAGTGTCTATAGCTCAAAATAATCAAAATATACCAAACTGGCATATTTTGAGGTGTCACGTGCTGAACTCCTGCAGTCCTATTTTGGGGTGACATACTCTGCTACCCTTCACTTTTATATGAGGACATACATTATTTGCTTCTACCCCATAATTGCCTTAGTTGCAAAGCTTTTTTTTTTTTTTTTTTTTAGTTTAGCACAAGCCCAGACTTGTACTGTAATACCTGTATGGAGGTTGCTGGATAGTAATTTTTAAGGAGGAAACAACTACAAAGTGTATTGAGATTGCTTCTCCTTTGAGTCAGTCTCCAAGCACTCAGAAAGCCATGATGAGCAAACTATTTGGGATTATAACAAAGGGGCATTTTTAACACAGCCACAGCAGAGTATGCCTGAGCACTGATCCCAGGCCAGGCCGCCTATGTGGGCGATCCCGCCCATCACTCAGACCTGGGGAACTGGCACCTGTCAGTGGCCCCACCTTGTATTATTGGGAGGATTACCTGAGTTAATATAAAAATCTTGGAAAACAGCTTGACACACAGTAAGCGTGGTAAGTGTTGGCTGAAATAAATACTACAATGTGCCGCAGGGAGCTTGGCAACATTAGCATTGTATTAAAATTTGAATTCTAAATATTTTCTGAAGCATTTTTTAATTGCAACTGTTAAATAATCTAAACGTCATCAAGGCACATGCACAGAATTTTAGCTATCTGTAGGTAAACATTTAGTTTGATCCATTATAGACAAAGGGGACAAAAGTACACACTCACAAATACACGCATACACACACTCAGGAGTATAGACCAGGAATGGCAATTTAACTAAAATGTAACATAGAAGCAGATGCATTTGAATGAAGACGTGAAGGGATTGTGTGTGTGTGTGTGTGTGTGTGGTGTGCGCGCGTGTGTGCAATTTGCTTTTTCTGCTTGTTGTCAGAATAGTTCCATTTAGGAAACACATTCTGTTCCCAAATTTGCAGATACCTGCAAATAGTATTCTGCCCAGAAGGGAAAAAACAGCTTACACTGAGTCATTTGAAGCAGATCTTATTGGATGTCAAAATGGAGTCTTTATTGCTGTTCGAGGACTGACTTATCTGCAGAAACACATATTGTTTCTCAATGTAACATCAGGGCCATCCCTTGAAATAGGATGACTAGCCATGTGCCTCAGGAGGGGATGGGAGGACCCCTGAGGAGTCCCCATGGGTCCTCAGAAATCCCCCACATCCTATGACCCTGGTCTGAAACGCCTGCCCATGGGGTCCATCCTGTGCGTAGAAAACACAAATGTCTCTCTTGAACTATAATTTACCCGAGAGAGGAGAGTGTGTTCTCCTTCTGTTAGCACATTGTAGAGCCTCAGACAGTCAGAGAAGCTACTGCGCCCCCTTCGGTTGCAAGAGCAGATCCTGAAAAATGTCTTTCAATTTGTGAAAAGAGTCTGGGCAACAAGGATTCGAGCTACAGAGAAAGAAGGGATCAAGGGCTGGTGCAGATATTAAGGAGGGATGCTCTGAGGAGGGGCCTCCTTAAGTAGGAGTTGGCTTTGGGTGGAGAGAGGGTATGGGAGCACTCGGCGGGGAGGTGGGAGTGACAGAGCCACTCCATGGGGCAGGAAGGGGCTCGCTTCCTCTGCTCCTTTAGATCTCCCTCCTCTTCTAGCCTGCTCCGCACAGATTTGGGAAGGACTAGAAAAGCACAGAGTAGGTATAAGGTGTATTAGCACTGTGGTCCTTGCTATAGGCGCCCTTCCATTCCCTTCAGTGCTGATCCATGAAGCTTTGCTAGAGAATGTTTATTCCAAATAAAGGGGCAAGGAGAGTGGAAATCAATCAGCAAACCGGACCAGGGCCGCCAAAGGCAGGCTGCCTGTTCACCCCCACCGTAGACTGACCCTAGGTACCACAGCCCCGATTTCCCCTTCCCCACATAACTACAGTGACTCGTGGTCTGTAACAAACTAAAAATAAGGACCAGGGCAGGCAAAAGGAGGTTTACAGTTGTGAGTCGGCGAAACACACTTCATTCTTGTATTATTTTTTCCGAATGATTGTATTATTTATTTGTATTACAACCGTAAACCTCCTTTTTCCCACCCCTGTATTTGCAGTTTCCTTTTCATAGGTTTTTCCTGATAAGTAGGTACCAAACCTTATAAAGAAAAAAGTATATATTTTATATATATATAATGGTAAATTTACATTTTCTCAGTTTGACTGCACTGCTGTTTTGGTTGTTTTGTGATTGTGGGCAGATCCCACCCACCTATTTATTGTGACATTTCTTTTCTAGAGCGAGAATAGGACAGACTCATATACCATTGTGATCTGGGTGCATTTCTTCAGAAGGTACGCTGTGCTCGGGGAAACGGGCTCTGGGCTCGGGGCTGACAGGGCCCGGAGATCTCTGCGGGTATTTGAACAAAAGGGCTCTCAGCGAAGCGAAGGGAGTAAAAGGCACCGCGGAGTGTGCGTGTGCTCCGGCCTCTCCTTGGCACGCATGCCCATCGTGGTCCCAGCAGAATTTCCCACTTGAGGTTCTGCAGAAACACCCTGGATTGAAGCTAACCGAAAGGAGGCAGTGGGGGGAAATCAGAGGGAGGGGGCCAGGCAAAAGGGATTTCAGACAATGTGAGTTTTTCCTTGCAGAATAATTGTTCTGGGATTCTTTACTCTGCCCTATTTCACAATGGAAAATTTTGCTGGGGGTCCTAAGAACACTGCAAGGAAACTAACTGAGCCCCTCTCTTGGCCTACAAATCCTTCCTTCTGCTCCTGAGTCGCAGCTATTCCCAATAGTGCCCCCTTGTTGTAGGGATGCCTCCTGCTCACGGATGCCTCACAGGGACACAGGGGTTCCTCTTATCAACACACACACCTGTGGCAGCACTTCTAGGCCCCTCCAAGCCATCTATGCCTAACGTTCCCTGGCTCTCCGCCTGGCTCCCCGGGCAGTGAGGCCCTGCTTCTGGGTGTCACTGCCTGCGGCGTCAGACTAGCTGGATTGCTTCACCTGCTGACTCCCAAGCTTCTGGCTCTCTCTTCTTCTGAAATCTCTCTGGACAAATATTATATGTAGATTTTATCCCACCCTATATTGTTGATCTGATCATCATGGAAGAATCTACCCGAATCTACCTCCAAAAGAGCAGATTTTCATAGTTCCCATACCCCTTCACGGCAAATTGTTTCAATCTTGATCACAAAGAAGAAAAGCCCAGAGGATGTATTTAAATCATTGTCTCAAATCACTAACCGGTTCCCGGGCCCGCCATAGCAAAGTGCAACAAACTGGGTGGCTTGCAACCAAAGAAATGCACTGGCTCCCAGTTCTCAAGTCTAGAAGTTTGAACTCAGGATATCAGCAGGGCCATGCTGCCTTGACAGGCTCTGGAGAAAGCCAGTCCTCGTCTTTTCATAACTTCTGGGATTGCAGAAATCCTTGGCCTTCCTAGGCTTATGGCAGCCTCACTCCAGTCTCCTCCATTGTCACGTGATGTTTTTTTCATCTGTCTGTCTCCAGAAAGCTCTCCTTCTAAGGACACCAGTCATCAGATTAGGGTCCATCCTAATCCAGTACTACCTAATCTAAACTTGAATAATCTATCATAGCGAATATATATAGCAAACAAATGTAGATCTACCTATCATCTATCTAACAAATGTATATAACGAAGTATGTATCATAAGCTCAGAGCACACGTTCAGTCCCCAGACTCAGCCCTCACCCCCTCCCACATCCACAGAACTGGCAGGCTCTCTGGGGGCCATGGAGGGCCATGGCCTCAGGTCTCCCTGGCACGGCTGGCCCACCTGGCCCAGGTTATTTCTGAGTGAGGCCAGAGCGCCGAGGACTAATCACCCCTCACTGCCACCCAGGTGCTTTGGGCTCCCTGAGAAATCATGAACTTCTAAAGCCCTGGAGCGTATCCACGTGAACCTTAAGCCTGCAGCTTACTTTTTGCTAAGTACTATGATCATCCCTGTATTAGATGATTCTTTTTTTTGACATCTGTTCTGTCACATTGGTGCCCTTCCCAGCCACACACAATATTGAGGTTATCTTCCAGGGGCATGAGTTTGCCTAAAGCCTGCTGCATCCCCTGAATTGTTCTGACTTTGGGGAGCTGCAGAATGTCCTGGAGTTACTTATCCCCACGCAAACAACTTACAAGGTCACCATCTCCACTGGACTTTCCGTTTTCTACTGACACATTATTTTTTTAAAGGAGAATTTCGACTTCCTTAATTGTAAATCAGGTTTTAAATGTGCATGTTTTGCAAGAAAGGGGATCAGATATCAGGGCACGGTTATGCGATCGTGTAATTTATTAGCCACAATAATAATAATCTGCGTGATACTTTTAATCCTCCGTCTGCACCCCTATTTGTTTGTGTATCTAGAGAGAGACAAAGGCTGAAAGAGAGAGAGAGCGAGCACTTTCTAAAAGTCCATGCTTGGTCATTACACCAGACCAGACCTTGTGTTAAGACATAGAGAATCCCACTGAAAAAGTAAAGGCCGAGAGGCTCAGTTAGGAGTGACAGCGCAAGGGCATTTTATAAATATTTTGGTAAGTAGGTAGAAAAGAAAGTGATTTACGAGGCAGTTATTTTGCACGAGGCTGTGTTCACAGCCAGTTGAAATTCCTCATTGGCATCACCAGCTGAGCTGTGTTGTTTTCGGAGGCTCGTTCTATTTAAGTCCCAGCTCCTCCCATGCAGGAGGCAGCATTACGGCCTCTGGATCTGAATCTGTTCAGATGAGACTGCACTGAAGTAAGTGCTGTGTATTCATCGACGAAGGGAAGGACTGAAGTTCCCCACTGAGACCGAGTTTTCTTAAAAAGCCACTGAAAGAGTGTGGATACTGGACCCGAAGTAAAACATACAAAATAGGGAATGGCGTGGGTCGTCTGTTCCTTAATAGAAGAAAATGACCTGTTTAGTGGTTTCTCTAGGAAAAATATTCAGTAAGCAGTTAACATTGATTTAAATATATATATATTAGCCCTGGCCAGGGCTATTGTGCCAGCGCAATGGTGGGTCTCGGGTTCAATTCCCAGTCAAGGGCACGAACCTGGGTTGCAGGTTAGATCCCCAGACCCAGATGAGGGCCTGTGGGAGGCAACCAACCAATGTCTCTCTCATATAGATGTTTCTCTCTCTCTCTCCCCTCCCTCCCGACTTCACTTCCACCCTCTCTAAAAATCAATGGAAAACAATAAGTCAGGATAAAGCCCCTTGCAGGTGTCACATTGGATACTTGTTCACCTGTCCCAGCAGGCAGGGCAAGTAACTGGGGGCCCAGCTCCAAAGGTGGGGCTGCACAAGTCCTGGACTCCCGGGGCAGGACTCTGAGCTAAGCAGATCCCCTGTCCCAGCGCTGAGATGGCCCAGAGCATACTAACCACAGTGTCTCGGGCCCCCTCCCAAAGGCCCACAGCTCTCAGGAGGAGTCCCTGATTGTCCTTTCTCAGAGGAACTAAAAAGCTCGCTCCAGAACTACTCAGAAAGCTGAGTCATCAGTGGTCTATGATTTCATTAAATGCACGTGTTGCCTTTATCTGGGAAGGTTCATAAGTGTTGAAACATGGCTTAGTCAAGTCTCTCCGGGGTCCTGACAGCGTCCCTGTGAGGGGGAAAAGGCCTGTTTCACAAAAAAGAAAAGGGGGTGATTTTTACAAAAGCTCAACCCACCCTTGAGATGATAAATGTTCGGGGATATTGCCCTGTTTGTTTTTTGTTTCTTTTTAATTCATAGTAAACTTTTTAAAAAACAAAGTTGGAATTACACTGTATTGGTACTCCTCTTGTGCTTCATTGTTTTGAGAATATTTTTTCAAGTCAGAGTATTCTTTAAGACTGCAAATTCTTTAGCCGCACAGGAAACCATACAATAAATAAGAGCCAGAAATTCTTCTGCAGCAAGTGTTGCATTTTTCTCATTCCTTAAAAAAATCATTATGTAAGTTACTGTACATGAAATGTTATGGGTGGGTTTTTTTCAACAGAGTAGATCATGATCATTCTAAAATTGGGCAGAACCATCTGGAATGTGAGTCATTAGACTAAGTAAGAAGGAAAAGAAGAAAAGTAATTCCGTGCCTCCCTGGGAAACGGAAGATCTGCATTGCCCCTTGTATCTCATGGGCTGGGATCTGAGCAAAGGTTAGACGGCATGGTTTTCGAGAAGCAGCTGACCTGGGGTACTGGTAATTCACATTCCCACAGAGCTGTGGCCACCAGTTACCGGATGGTGAGGGATGTTCGTCCTAAACCAGTTTAACGTAGGCCCAGGCCACAGAGACGGCATCAGCATCTAACTCTGCTCTGACTCAGAAAATGAACGTTCAGAAGCAAGCCCAGTCCGTAGGCCCTGAGAGAGGAGTCCCCTGGAAGAGTGGAGATTTGCTGCACTGGCCCAGGGCAAGATGCGTAGAAAGTCAATGAAAACCTAGATTCCCTTTGCTTTTCAAGTATGCAGACTTGAAGGTTTTTAGCAATTGTATCCTGAACAAGAGTTTTACTTGTTAATATCGGTAGAACTTACAATTTACCACATAAGATCAAGGAGGGTGGGAAATAAAAAGCAGTTTCTAGGAAGCAGAGATACGGCCTTCCTGTGGCAAGACAGCGACGAACAGTCACAGAATTCATATACGCTGTTCCCTGTGCTAAACACGTCACAGGTATTATTGAATTCTCACACACCCAGTGCAGAGTAGATATCCTACTGTCGTTATATCCTACACCCGAGGAAGGAACGATTGGAGGGCTGACTTCATTCATTCCTCCACATACTCCCTCAGAAGCCTTGTTTTTGGCTCTAATGCGTGGCCAGCGTGGTCTGAGTGAGGGAGGCACTGTTAGGAACAGGGCCACCATCTCTGCCTCCTGATGGAGCGGAGGGGAACCACAGCTCGGATTTTTATCTATTTGCCTGTCTCCAAATTGCTGAACCCAACACGAACAGAGCAATTTAGTGAGAAACCTGTGAGATCTCCCAGGAGATCAGTAAATAACATTGCCCCTTAATGAATTTTCTTCCTGATTGGAGAACCACTGTGATTAACCTTAGAATTAGGAACTAAAATAATTAGTGTTGTCAGGCATCATTTTGTGGTGACTGGGTGGATGCAGGAGGCATTTGGTTAAACACAGTTAAGAAATAATGCCCCTTGCTTTTGCTCCTGCACCAAAAAGAGTCTTATCGACCAGCAAGGAAGAAACAGGAAAGCTCACAGGACAGAGGTAGAGAAAGATGTATCCATCAGTATTTACCTAGAACACGAGAGTCATCACAATGACCAGTTAGACAGAACAGCAAAGAGAGACCTCAGCAAATCATTTTCAAGTGATCCGCATCCATGAATACAGTTGTTTGTCTATCCAAAGGCCCATATGAGCCCATAGCCAGGTGAAAACATTTGCCAGGTGAAAACATTTGCCGAGGTGACAGATGGTAGAACCAGTGCCTGAAGCATCTATTCATGGCCCCATTCTTTCCACTACACCATGCAGTAGGCTTTTCTAGGGAACGCAGTCCTTGGCATTACATTAGATCATCTGTTCTCCATTAATGGACGAGAGGACCTTAACCGAGTCCTATCCATAGGCTGGTTGGATAGGCCCACAGATCAAGAAAGCAAGCACTTTTGTGTTTGGAATAAAAATCTTTTTTGAATGTTCTCATAATGTCCACAGGAGTTACTTTCCATAGGTTTACTAAAACTCTGTAAGAAACTGACCGGATATATTTCAGCTGTTTTTTAATATCAGACCCCTCGTCAAGGATTGTACCACTAGGATGGTATAATCCTAGGATGGGTTTAATCTTAAGAGCCAGTCATATTCCCGTGAGAGTCAGTTATCAAAGAAAATAAAAAGCCCATCTGGAGCAGGCTCGGGGACAAACATTAACCAGCAGTTCACAGTAGCAATCGAGGTGGTTTTATTTGGCTTTAGCTGTCTTTCCTAAACAAGCCATTTCTCTCGCTTTGTCTTCAGATGTGTGGCAAACCTGGCTTTATCAAAATGAAAGAAGCCTAATCATGAGACATTATTTGGAAATCAAGTTTTATTGTTTCATAGTGGTTTAATAACCTTGATAAATAAGGTTGTGTTCTAATGAGAACATTTATTCAAAGGAGCTTTTTGGGAAATGGCTCTCCAGTCTTTTCTTTCATAATGCAGGTATGATCTGATAAAAGGCTTCATTTGGCAACCTGGTAGCAAAATTACTCATTTCCCCCCCATTCAAAAAAATCAAAAGCACCAAAATAAACAAATCAGAGTGGCTCATTAAAAATGCCCTACCCAGGAGTATAAAAAAGAGGCGATTACTGAATTTACTAAAATCCCCCCAACTTCTTTATGTATTATTACTTTGGTAGTAAGTCGGTAACACAATATAGGGACTCTGACATCTATTTAGTTAGCTGTAATTGTGGTCACATAAGTAATAGGATCATTAGTGCAAACTCTGGAGGATTCTTAATAACCTGCCCGCTTCTCAGAGGGGAAGAGAATTGGCTCTGATGGAGCTATTTCCATCATATCAGTGCTGATTGTGAGGAGTGACTCAGTTGGTAACCATGGAAATGACGCCAGGGAAGATGAAGGGGGGGGGGGGCATGGGCACACTTCCAGATCTGCTGCTTCTGTGGACGCATCCGTGCAGGGACCCAAATGTGTTAGAAGGACACTTACTATCTAGTAAGACCAGACTCACTGGGCTTTGCCTTCCCTTCACACTTTCACTGATTCTCTGTCACCAGCCTCAAGTAAGTATGAAATGAGGCTACGGAATACTTCACTCCAGGGACCCTGTGTTCCTTCCAGAAACAGGCCTCGTATTTAAAGATGCATGTCCAAATGCACTAAAAACAGGCCCTCCTCCCAGACACATTTCTCCTACTTCTATTTCTGAAAGCCCTGGTTGACGTCCAGGCTCCTGGACTATATTTATCTTTATATTTGTGTCTCTATTTTTCTGGCATCTGTTTCCATAATTTTCTAATACTTTAATACACATTTACTTGGAGGGCATCAGTACAAGAAAATAAAAGACCGTCAAGAAAATAAGCAACCAATCTCCTTATTCACTCAAGCTCAGTTAAGTTGAAAACAAGCATATGTGCCATTTTTAATGTGGTTTCATTGGTTCAACTTATTAAGTAGCACAGAGCTCCTACCAAGTAAGCTTTGTTAGCTGAAGTATCTTCGGGGATAGATCTTTTAGAAAGTGATCCATACAAAACTTTGGGCCTTTTTCTATTTTTAAATATGTTCTACTAATCTTCAGATTCTACTAATGTGTTCCTTTGCTATTCAGCAAATATTTACTGAAAGCTGACCATGTATAGGCACAATGAAGGACACAAAAGTGAATGAAGCCCTCAAGAAAACATAAACACAGATAATATAAGGTACACAGACCAGGAACTAGATTAGTGTAAATGAGAGAGCAATTCATATTGTTGACATGGGGGCTACTTTGAGATGGGCCTCCCAGAATGCGTGTGGTTTTAAGAGTAATTAAGAGTGATCCCAATGGAGGAAACAGCACAAAGGAGGTGACTCACAGTCCTATCTGCCTGGCCACACCAATCATGCTCTCCTGGAAGACAGGGACTTGCTTTGATTACCTTGGCACCCCTAAGACCCAGAACAATGTCTGACACGTGGTAGGCGTCCAGTTAAAAATGAGCTGATAAAACTCAAAAGAAGGCTGAAATACAAAATGTACAAAGAAAGGAGCAGGAAAAAGTCCAGTTTGACGAAAGAACAGAATAGGAGATGGGGAATAGGTGATAACATCTTGAATATTAGGTTGGGAACATACTGTACTGGGCTTGACTTGGAATTTATTAATAGATAATGTGAAGTCACTGGCCCTTTTCAAAATACTAACCTTGTAACAATTGCAACATGGGATCAAGGGAGAGAGAGAGATTGAGAGAGATCGTGGGGAAAACTAGAGACAAGAAAACCAATAAAAAGATTACTGTGATAATTTATTTAATAAAATGAGATTGAAATGACAGATGATCAGTCTGAAAATAGTAGCAGTAGTGACAAGTACTATATAAACAGCAAAAAACAACAATAAAGACAACAACAGCTGATACTTAATGATCAATGCTACCTCCAAGAACAAAGCAAAATTTCCATTGATTAATTCTTGGGACTCTTATCACAAAGTTATAATTCACAAGTTTATAGATGAGGAAATTGAGACCTGGAGAAATTAAGTGACTTCCCCAAGGAAGCTCTGCTGGAAGCTATGTTAGGATGCTCTATTTTGTTTGATCCCCTGGAACAGAGTTCTATGTGGTAGGGGCCAGCAACCCACTTTTACAAGCTTTGTCGACTGTAACTTCTCCTTTGAGTACAAGTGATTAGCTAGAATATCCAGCATCCGTATTAAGACTTCGAACCTAGAACCTCTGCAGCACGACGCTTTTTGCAGGATAATTCCCACCTTTTTGTAACTACTGGACTATAGCAGGCCCTGCTGGTTTGTAGCTGTTGACCCACAAAAGGCTGAAGTTCATTGTAAATATTAACAGGAGAAATCCTTGAAGACAGATACCTAAATCTTTTGATGAACTAGTCAAAGATGAACTGTAATTGCTTTTAAAAAAACAAAACAAAAAACACTTCTCCATTAAAGTATAAACAGGCAACACAATCTTCTATGCGATTCATGTTTTCAAAACATATGAGCATTTAAGATGTGCAGGGTGCTGAACTAGATGCAATGAGAGATAAATCATGAAAAAGAAATTTGTTTGATCTTACAGATATTATAGTGGGAGAAACAGATAGACATGAAGGAAATAAGTATCCCACTGTTGCTCAAGGAGAGAATTTTGAGAACACAGAAACAGTAATTATAGTCAATACGTTGGCTGTGTGAACAAGAGAGTTGTAGAGTCTCCGTGTCCAAGGCTGTGAGGATATGGGCATGATTTCAGAGACCATTATTGACTTGCGAAAATAAATTGCATGTTACAGGATTGAACAGACCAAGAGCATTTTAAAAAACACAGAGAGAAAGGGTAATTCAGGGGGAAGGAAACCTTGAAGGATGGTGGGGTTTGGAGAAATAAGAAGGTTAAGGAAATTTTATGTCCAGATTGGGAAGACAGCATGAACGTCCTTGGTGGATTTCAGGAAGAACAGATAGACAGGCTGAAGTGAGGGATGTGGAGGAAGATGGGACTGAAAAAAGAAAACGGAGTCAGGTCAGGGGTGGCCACGAGGTCATACTACATTGTTAGATGCTGATCTCTCAGACAGCAGAGGGCCCCAGGAGTTTCAGAAGAAAAGAGAGATAACTGAGCTCGGTTTTGGGAAGGGCCCTTTGGCAACATTATAAGTGACTGTGGCGAAAGGTAGGGAAGTCCAGTTAGGGACACCTGCTTCAGATCTCAAAGACACACTGACTCTGACCACAGGCTGGCACGTTAGGAAACTGTTACAGAGGTGATTCTGCAAATATACAGAAAATAATTGCTGCTGAAGGGTGACTAGCTCCTTCTGGTAGCTACGAAGACCATGAACTAGCTGCTCATCCCTCTGTCTTTTTCTGTCTCTGTGCATGAAATACGCCCAAGTATTCAATACAAACACACAAAAGTTTTCCCAACACAGCTTTGTATATATTTAATTTATTTTAGAGAGAGCAAAGGAGGGAGGGAGGGAGAAACATTGATGTGAGAGAGAAACATCGATTGGCTGCCTCCCACATGTGCTGTGAACTTTATGGTATCTCCACCTCCCCCCCCCCAAAATACCCAAACATCCTCACAAAACCCAAAGAGGCTAGTCAAGAAACGCAAGATCTTCTTAATTCTAAGCACCTTGAATTGGAGACTCTACTGAGAAGGTAAAATATAGAAAGGCCAATTTATCCTATGCTCAAAACTGCTTCCCGCTGTCAAATTGTAAAGAAATTGGCATACGCCAGAGAGGAGCAAAAATCACACGGAACAGCAGATGCTAACAAGTAAATGCTAAAAACCCTGAAAACTGTTATTTGTTAGGTACCTGCCCTTTCTGTTCGTGGCATACCCAGAGGAGTTTAAAGGAAGTAAAGCGATTGAAAGTGTGCTGCTGCAGCCTATAGATTAATATTCTGTCGTTGCCACGTCTTATTCCTGATGAACCCCGGACCTTGACATTCCCTGAGAGACGGTCAACACCCTGCTCTGTGCCTGTGAATTCAGTTTCTCCTCAACTCCAAGGAGATAAGTGAACTAGCAAGTCACGCTCCGAGAGGAAGCGTTACAGAACTCCCAGAGCTACGTTTCCAATATGGGTGAGACACACTCCCCACCCGGAGCCCCCATGTCCTGTAGGCCTTAACAAGCACTCGAAATTCTTCTAAGGAAACGAATTACTGTGACTCAGAGCAGTGCTTGAAGCAAATCAGCATCTCCGCTTTCTCTGGGTATTGAGCACACTCTGTATTGGTATATTGGATCTTTTTTTCCCCTCCTGGCTTCCCTTAAAGCCTCATCGTTATTTTCTCATAATCCTCATAGAAACCGATTGCGCTGTTAACACATGTTGCTTAGGTTTAAGCGTATTAAAATATAGCCTGCTGCATGTGATTCATAATTGAAACTAAGTTAGTACTTATTTTCTAAAAGCAGAAGATTGTTTTCAACCTTTTTAAGGGAGTTGGAACAAAAGGGTCCTTTGCTCTGTGTTTTCAGGAAAGTTGCTGCTGCACTGGGGCAAGAAGACATCTGTGTTATTTCAGGTGCTTTCTTACCTTTATGGCCAGAGCTGTGCCCCAAATACGACATGCCTTTAAGTGGCTCTGGGATGGATTAAATTCTCAGATGTTTTTTTCTTCTTTCCCGTTTGATGATGCAAATTCAGGGCTGGCCCACTTCAGCTATGAAACAAAATAAAATTATGCTGAATCTTAAGACACTGGTTATTTCCCTGGCACTTCGGGTGCCCATTTTGGTTAGGGTTTTGGGTAACCTGAGAAGAGTGTTAAGAAAAGCTCAGGTGCTTTCTCATATATATACATTTAATATCAAAAGGATTATCAATGCCTCAGCCTCAATTAAAGGAGAGGGGACAGAATTCTTAGACCGAACATAGGGATGAAGGTAAAGTACACTGTGGTCTCTTCAGGTCCCACTCTTTCAATGGCTTCCTCAAATTGCTGTCCCAGAATAACTCAGGCTCCATCCCCGAGTCTTTTTATCACCAATCAGATGTGGAAAACAGATTCATTGTAGGGGAACACTCTCCAAAGCCTGAGGTGCTATTCGGGATTTTTACAGCTCTATAAATATCCAAAAAGGCAACATAGCTGTTGCATGTTAAACTCAGTTTAAAAAATTGCAGAAACGGTTTTCCAAATAATGCCACTTTCTCATTCAATACCCACATGAATCATAATAAAGTAAATATAATTGCTCATAGCTCATTAGGATTGAAGAATCATTTTGAGATCAAAAGAATTAGGAACTCTCCGGTCTTATGAGAGTTTCACGGATATTTTTCTCTGTTTTAGAAATGAATCTGTGACAGTACCACATACGTCCCCAACACCATGCTCCAGATAAGTAGATGAAGCTATACATGATCACAGCTGGCTGTCACCCTTTCTGGGCCCCGTAACAAAGCATGCTCTCCTTTCATGGGTTTCTTGCGGATTTCTCTGAAGTGGGGTCTGTTCTAACATCTCTTAGAGGACTCATGGCCCTTTAGCCGGTACCCGTGGTGTCACTTATATAATGACTAAGGGCTCACATTATTGTCTCGGCTAAAATCTAAGGATTACCACATTTTGCTGCACATTGAGAAGGTTGTTTTGGAGAAAAGCTCGAATCTCACATGATAGTTGCCTCTAAATTATTTGGAATTTGAGCAACGCAAGGCCTAATTATAAGGAACAAAGGTCTGTAATTTCTCAGAGGAAGTCCTCAGCGCCCTGGACCAGTGCCCTTCCTCGAGTGATTGATGGAGTCTCTAACTACAAGTGTTCTTCTTTGCCCCCTTTCCAATGTGCAAGTTAAAACAGAAACCACTTTGCTCTGCAGAAAGTTCTGGGTGTTTTCATCCCCCACTTTATGGAAAACACTGGGCTGCTTGACACTGGTCTAGGCTTCATTTTCTGGTGAGACCAAAAGAATTATCCCTTCTCCATAGCGTTTGCCTCCCAACCCCAACTGCATTTCACGTCTGGATCAAAATCCTAATCCAATGTGACGAAACAACGGCAGGAAGGTTGCTTACCACACTCTCCTGAAAGTCTACTGCCCCCTGTTCTGTGATTCACTCAGAAAAACAAAGCTATGTGCCCGTGGCCATGGAGACAATCAGGTGTTGGAGTCATGGCTGGGCTCTAAACTTTTTTTAAACTTTCTTGAGACAGAATTGACAAATAGCATCTTACAATGTGGTGATTTGATATATGTACACACTGTGAAAAGATTCCCCCCATAGAGTTAATTAACACATCCATCACCTCACATCTTAGCTCGTGGGTGTGCATGTGTGAATGTGTACGTTCTGTTCTTTCACAAATTTCAGAATCTAGGTTTAAAGCCCTGGTTTGATGCCCCTCATCCCACACTGCCAAAGTCCGAAGGATGGATTTATCAATACCTCCAATTGATTCTTCCAGATGATCATGAAAATACCTTTCAAAAATTCAGCAATTGCATTCTCTAGGTCTCACAATCAAAGGGTAATAAAAATGTCTTCCAGGGCCTAGTATGGTTTTCATACAAGGTGGGCCACCTGGGACCCAGGCCCACCCTCTTAGTTTGCCTTTGGGGGCTCAGATATGTTTCTGAAAAGCTTTTTTTAGAAAATGTATAGAAATCTTAACATACATATTTCTGCATTGCAGAGACAGAATGCATTATATACACACTGCACCATATATGAGATCATGTGATGTTTGTCTTTCTCTGCCTGGCTTATTTCACTTAGCATAATTTTTAAGGCTGTTTTTTGAAGTACTGAATCTTTTAAAACTCCACTGAAATTTCTCTTTAAATGTGCTGTTAATACTAGTGATGGATAACGTCTGCCTAGAAACTTAGAAATTAAATTTTATATTTAATGCAAGCACTTATTTTCAAATTGTTCATTTCAGGCATTCAGTGAAATGCATGGTAATGTTAAAAATTAACAGTGCTGTGCACACATATCTTTTGTATATTTCTTTAACAAAGGCTCACTGAGAACTTTCAATGTGAAAAGCATTGTATTTAGTCAATGGAATAGAACACCATGGAACATAGAATAAAGGTCTTGTCCTCAAGGAACATATAGTCCAATGGAGATGACAAGACATTCAAAAAAGAGTCGAAGGGAGGGGGAGGAAGGAAGGAAATGAGATCTTTAAAAAAGGTGCAGGGGTCAGAGTGCCACCGGGAATGTTGACTAGCCAATGTTGCACTCAATATGTGACAGAAGGAAAATAAAATTTACTATAAAACTGGAGACCTTCTCCTTATACCTATGCATAAATATAAATTGAATGAAATTATTAAACTTGCCGGATTCCAACTGTGGTAGTCCATTCACTGGAATTAAAGCTCAGTGCTGTTACGTGATCACAAATAACAGAATTTAAACAAGAGAGATGTTGATTGCCCACTGAGGCAAGAGCGCGAACTGGAGGCCAGGGTGCGGCTCTTGGTGATTGTCAGGGTCCACTCCTCCCCCTCAACGCACGGCTTCCCTTCTGTGAGCAGGGGGCTGCTCCGAGCCTACCGCCAGGTCTGTCCCGGCCAGCAGAGGAGAAAAGGGAAGCAGAAGCCACGTCCCTTCCCTGCACAGCATCTCCTCTCCCGCTCTGGCCGAATATGGTCCCGCCCGAGGGAAACTGAGAGACAGGTCCCCTTAGCCCTAATGCTCTGTGTCCAGCTGAAACTTCCATCACCTGGTAAGGAGGAGAGATGGGGTAGGAGAGGGCAAGTCACCCTCTCCGCCCTGTGTAGTAACCATGCTGCAATCTCCTACCACAGTTGTTGTAAATGAGAAAAGAGTTTTTTGATCACCTACTACTAGGGCTTTCATTTTCATAACAGATTAGACACGCATCTTGGATGATTTCAACAATCAAGGGAGAGTTTCTCACCTTGTCAAGTGCTACTCACTGGCAGCTGAAAACCAACACCTTATGCTAAGCTCGTCAGAGCCAAATATAATTAATTAGAGTAAGCTTGTCACTAAAACATCAAGACAAATGTTCTTGAAACGTGGCACTTTCTCCCTTTGCCTCTTTTTCCCCCTCATCTGGTTTATTTACAATAAAAAAGTAGGTTGAGGGATGAAGTTGCAGAAACTGATCCGTCTGTTACTCTATATATCGCATAACTGATAACCAAATGCTGGAGAGAAAATTGAATCTGAACTGTGTTAGCATAGGCTGCCCCAGCCTGGATCGCGCTGAATAATTAATCACAGTGTACGGTTCACGCTGGTTTGAGAGCCTCCATAAAAACAATGCTGGCAAGTCTGGTGCAAGGCATCTTCCCCCCCTTAGTATGAGAGCTGTGACCCGCACCTGCTGCTTCTCCAGGCCAGAAGACCGAATTGTCCTTTCTTTTCTTTTTTCTTTTTTTATTTTTTGGTAATCTCTAAGAAAACAATTTGCCAGAGTAGTTTTTAAAATGCACCATTTAACAACTCTATCAATATACCTTTCTTTATACAATCAATAGGCAAGACAAGCTACTTTTTTTAAAAAAAATCAGATTCTAGTTTAGAGTCATTGGGCAAACTTGCTATTTAATGGAATCTGATAATCCTCTTGTAGGGAGTACAACTCATTTTTGGAGCAAAAACAAACCATCTAGTTGTTTCTGATTTATAACTCTGGGTTTCCACATTTTGGCTGAGAGCTAACCTGCAAAGGAAATTATAGCACTCACCGCCCTTGTAAACATAGATCATAAAATTATGAAATCATTGTCTAAAAGTTCCAACTCTCTTGTTTGCAAAGGAGGGCAGAAATTCACAAAGGTAGAGATTCCTAAAGACACCCGCCCAGTTAGTGACCAGAACCCAGAACGCCCAGATCCCAGAGAAGCGCTGCCTGTTGACTGACACGCCGCCAACATGACTCTCAGAGGAATAAACACAAACATCCTTGTGCACAGGGTGTGCTTAATACGTGACCAACCTTGAGCAGCCTAAAGCACATGTCCGCTAAATTACCAAGAATCAGGTGGGAATCAACACTAACAGCACTGGAGACCTAAGGAAACCCCTCTGTTTCCTTGAACTTTTCCTGCTCTGGTGAGCCTGCTCCATCTGCCTAAATTTGTGACTTTTCCAGCTTTTTGAAGTTCCATACACTTGACCCTCAAACTCTTGGGTGGTAATGAGCAGTATTCAGGGCACCAATAATTCTAATAATCATAGTGAAGATGATAGATTACATTTCTTTAATCACTTTTTGTTCCTGGTAGCTTTCTAAGTATATAATGTTGAAGTATATTATATTATTTCATTACAATTACATATTAATCCCTCACACTGAGCCCATGAAATACGTACTATCATTTTCCCCATTTTATAGTTGTGGAACCTGAGGCACAGAGCATGCAAGTGATTCACCCCAAGACACACAGCTAGTGAGTAGCAAGAATGACTGTTTAAACCTAGGCTGTTACTTTTAATCACTGCACTATGTTGGCTATCACAGAAAAAGAGTTACGTATGTCATAACCGTACATACAAGGGACAAGTGGCACAATGGAGTGAGCCCTGCTCTTGGGACCAGAAGAGTTACAGTCTGTTCTCTTTGTATTTGACCTCCATCCAGAGGGTTGAGCTAATTATACTTCTCAGTGTGTGGCATTTTATCTCTTTTGACCTTGGTAGGCTCCCATGTGCATGTGTAAGCACTTCTTTTAAACCATAATCCACCCACCATATCTACCCATAATCCTTTTTTTTTAATTACCAAAAAAGTATGATTCAGTGTGATTGAACAAATAATATGCATTGAGCACTGGTCGCATGCCCACCACACTGGAGAAATACTGCCCTTGCTCAGGTAACTATTTTCATTCACTACATAGACCTTTGAGGTTCCCTTAATCTCCTCCCGTCATACCAGACAGTCCAGGTTTCAATACCCACTGCAAGTAACAGGAAACAAATGACTCTTAGGCAATCACTGCCTTTGATTTTCCTGTTGGCATTCTGACAGTGGGCGGTCATGCCCTATAATCAAAGGAAAACATAAACCGGTCATCTCCTAGCAACTCACTGGAGACTACTGTCAGGGAATAATTTGTGTGGCTGAGTCTGGGTCCATATAATTTCAAACTCTGAAGCCAGCCAAGTCCCTGCACTGGCCATTAACTCTCTTCAGTGTCCTGCACATACAACAAACTCAGTTTTGATGATGTTGCCAAAAGAATGTGCTCTAAAATGTCCCAGTCATGGGCAGTTTTATGTGAAAGAGACTGAAGAGTTTTATGATCTTTTTTGTAGTTGTTAAAAATCTAATTGCAATGAAATGTCACTAGGAATCTAAATCATTGTGCTGGTGTACAGTTTCCCTTTGCTCTCATACAAGGGGACGTCTGTCGCCCAGGCTTGCACTGCCTCACAGCATCCTTGCCTCCCCTGATGTTTCTCCCCAGGGGCTTTGCATCTGCCCCCCCAGTCCTGTGCGCTGGGGAGCCCAGTCCATCACACGCAGCTGCCAGTCAGTGTCAGGAAGCTGCTACTCTGGGAGCCTTAGCTATGCAGTGAAGGTGCAATCGACACGGACTTACGGCTATCTGTGCGTTAAGAGAAACAAATGTGACTCTAGGAGGATGCATTTCATCTCGTCACAGAAGATTCAGTGCAGTCCTTAAAATTAGATTACAAAAAGAGAAAACCTGACTCGAGAATCTGAATGAATGGCTAAGGCAAGAAATGCTTCAGCTGCTAGTCTCGTGTATTAACACCAAAGAAACATCTACTTTTTATAGCAGTAGTAGTGACATTTTGGGCATAATGTACCTGATCCACTTCTAAGGGCTTTATAGATATTAATCATTGGATCCTTCTACAACCCTAGGAGGTCAGCACCATCGTTATCTCTATTTATAGAGGCAGAGACTCAGTGAGGCTCAGGGAGTGGATATGGTAGAATGGGCTTTAACCTAGTTGTCTTGGTGAGGCTCAGGGAGTGGATATGGTAGAATGGGCTTTAACCTAGTTGTCTTGGTGAGGCTCAGGGAGTGGATATGGTAGAATGGGCTTTAACCCAGTTGTCTTGGCCCGAAGTCTACACTGTAGATTCCCCCCCCTCCCCGGCCCAGCAGGAGGCATGGTCAGGCACCGCTGGTATCTCTCTGTCTGGTACCTGAGGGAGGAAGGTGATGCTGCAGTTCTTGGAAATAGCTTCATGATCTGGAACATAAACATTAGTTCGGAAATACTTTTTCTATAAACTCCTTTGATGATATAGAAATTGTGTCTATTTCTATTTATTATAAAGAGGAAGAGAACTGCATTCTTCTAGGTCTCCTGCTGTGTGCTTGGTATATAGAAAAGTATTCTGGTTCTGAGCAGACTAAAGAAATGTAACAAAGACTCTAGGCTTGCTCTGTGCCCTCCAGTAGCGTTTCAGGATGCTGTGCAGTGAGCTTGAATAGCTTACTTTTAAAAATATTCTTTTTCATATCCCAGAAATGTCTTCTGAGTCAGTATTAATGATTTATCTGTTGAGCATTTAGTGTTTTTCATTTATTATTTATGGTCTCTGTCTTTAAGCCACTTATAGCCAAGACATGGAACATGAACAGCACTGTCACTCATGCATACTTGGAAAGGATTTTGACTCTGTCTACATTTTCAATCCTTTATATTTCAAATTATTGAGTGCCGGAAATTTTCTATTTGCTACATAAAATGCTTTTAATCTACTTTTATAAAAAAAAAATTTTTAGTACAATGGAGTGTTTTCTTGCTGGTAAGTTAGAGCTTTTTCTGATTTTAGAATCTCGGCCTCATTTTTATTCAGCCTTAATTATTCTGGGCTACGTTAAAATTTTTCATCTTTAACCTGACAAGTTATGTTATTTTGTTTTCTGTCCATCCCTTTGACCTTGTTATATGCCTTTTCCTAACTTCATTATCTCTCTCTTGAAGTGCAGGAGGTACCTCTTGAATAGCAAAACTACAAATTGCTGGAGAGTAAATTACCATTAAAATGGAATGAATTTTGTCAAGTTATCTCTATTTGCCCTTATTGCCTGAGATGATTCCATGTTATGCCTGTTAAGTCAGCATAAATCTAATGACATCCCTTTTTACTCTTAATATTGCTCTGTTTAGACAAATTATATGTGCATGCTTTCCAAGAGCAGAATAAAGCTAATGATTAAATAAAATAAATTTGTTTTTAGTTGCAAACAAATTCATGTATGTATAAGAGAAAAATCCTCATATTTTCCAAAACCTTGAAAAGATTTGAGATACACAGATGGTATTACTTATTATTGCTCTAAAACATTTTTTCTGTGCAAATTTTAGGTTACAAGTTCTGTGTGCAGATGAGGTAGAAAAGAGCCTAAGCTAATTTAAGTAGAGATGACTAAACATTAAGTTTGTGCAATCTGCCACTATTCTACAAGATGGCAGCTTATTCATGAAACCCAAGTATACACCAAGTATAGAGTCAAAGGACCAGCTTAGGGACCAATGGTACGAGCTGAGGCTCACTGTAAAACTTTGCTCCAAAACATCCTACACTCCAGCCTGCAGGCTCCTCCCATTATCTGGGATACTCTTTTGGAAAGAAATTGAAGACAACCTGTTAAAATGCAAATGTGTTGCTTTTATAAGGCAATACCTCATCACTCTTCTTAACAAAACTCCAAGAAATTAAATGTAAGACAGGAAATCAGCCATATTTGTATTTACATAACAAGGGTTGTTATCACGAAGAAAGTAATTTTTTCATTATACTTAGGATAGGTGGTAGCTATTCAATCCCATTCACAGAATTGAAAATTCAGATCATGGGTCTTGGTGGTTATTCCAAATTTCACTGAATTGCATCAGCATTGTTTGGAATCAGTGCCCATGATCACAGTCCAAAGTTTGATTATGATTGTCTAGTTTCACATGTTAAGACAACAGTGGCAAATAATGGCATTCGGAATGAACATAGGGCAATATTAATTGTGCAGTGCTGCACTACAGTGACAGTGAGCAATTAGCAAATAATAATGATTATAGTTTCTATTGATAAGTTATAAAGCACTGAGTTGTCCCACTCTTTGACTTTCTCTTGCACTCTTGTCCACAGCAGCAGTATTTCTCACAGCTGCCTAAGTGGTAAAGCCGTTAAAGTTGACTACCTCTTTGCACTTCCTAAAGGAAAGAGTGAAGACTGATTTCAGCAACTTGTAACACTCATCCCCTCCCCTAACTACCTAACTGTGTAGGGCCGTGGGTGCCGGCGTGTAGGCGGAACTCTGCTGTAGACTCCACCCAGTGACTGAATTTCCTGCCTGAGTCTCTCCTGATAACAATCCCCGGTCTTCTGAATTTACATTCTTATGGTGGGAAGGAGATAATAAACGAACATGTAGGCTGAGATTGGTAAGACTGCTCTGAAGGAGAAACTCTGAGGGTAAAGGAAATGAGGAGGGCATTTTTATATGGGGTGGGTAGGAAAGGTCTCTGATAGGTGCTGTTTGAGCATGGACCTGAAGAATGAAAGGAGAGAGCTGGAGATGTGTAGAAGGAGTATTCCAGGCAGAGGAAAGACTGGGATCCTTTGGGCTTGGCATGTTCAAGGAGCAGTGAGGGTGGGAGAGCCTGGAACACAGTGAGCAAAGAGAGCGGTAGAACAAAGCCAGTAACGCAGGACCCAGGACATGGAGGGCCCTGCAGGCCTGGTGAGGATGGAGATGGGAGGTCTTCGAGGGGTTTTGAACAGGAAGATAAGCGATCTCGATTTTGGAGACATCGTTCTAAGTACTTTGGGAACAGTAGAATGCGGGTCGTATCAGTGGACAGAAGACCAATCGTAAGGCTACTGAAACATTTCAGATTTAGACTAAGGTGTGAGTGGAGAAGGTGATGAAAAGCATTTGGATTCTGGATCTACTTTGAAGGCAGAGAGAGCAGGATTTGCTCATGAATGAGGGGACGGGAGGTAAGGGGAAGCATGAGTCAAATGTCATGTCACTGGCTTTGGTCTGGCTTTGCTGTTTACAGAGAAGCGAGGTGCTAAAGGAGGAAAGGATGGGTGGGTGATGGCATGGAATGGGAGGTCAGGCTGATGTGCCCGATGGACATTTAAGCGGACATAGTGAATAGCAGTTGATATTCCGACTCTGGCATTCTGAGGACAGGCAGGGGCTGGAGAAGTAAATTTAGGATTCTTCAAATAGCTATAATTTCGGTTATATAGCCCCTTTTTCTTTTCTTTTTTAAAATATATTTTTATTGATTTCAGAGAGAGGAAGGGAGAGGGAGAGAGAGATAGAAACATCAATGATGAGAGAGTCATTGATCGGCTGCCTCCTACACACACCCCCCCCCCACTGGGGATCAAGCCCGCAACCCGGGCCTGTGCCCTGACCAGGAACCGAACCGCGATCTCCTGGATCCTAGGTCGATGCTCAACCGCTGAGCCACACCAGCCAGGCTATATAGCCCCTTTTTCAAACACATCACATCTTACTCTGAGACTGCCTCAAGTACGATTGCCTACCCCCAAGACAAGTTTGGGAATTCGGCTTGTGATGAAACAAAAAAATAATGCAAAAAGATGATGGGAGATGAAAACTCGGAACAAGGGTGGCAGGACGCCAAAGACATGCTTCACCTTTTCTGCGACTGTTATAGGTGTTTTGTCCCTTAGCACTCACTTGGATGATGTTATATATATAGCAAGAGGCCACATGAACTAAAACATCGCTTAGAACCATAAATTCCTACAAAATACTCTAGTTGAACTTGAGGAACAAGGTATCTGTACAAACAAGTTGTCTGCATCTCTTACACAACTCTATCTTGTTGGATTGTAGAAGGCATTAAATTGGTTTTAAAATAATTCCAAAAATCTAGTGAGTGATACACTTGTTATGTTTTGGCCATATTTATTTGCAGTTTTCTAATAGAGCTATGACTCAGCTTTGCGTCTCTTAAGGCCCATCAGTGTTTCCCCGAAGAGCCCGATTTCCCTGAGCTCCATCAGGCAGCGTGGTCTCGGGCATCTCTCCTGGCAGCCTACCCGCTCACCTCCCACGCTGTGCAAATGCTCACTTTGTCATTAGCAGTCACGGCTAATACACGACTAAAGTTTTGTAACTGATAAGGTAGGGGCTCCTACAGCATGAAAGCAGTCAGGTGTCTTATACACTCAACAAAGTCAAACACAAAAAAACACGTCAGTGCTGGGAGCTGACAGCCAGAATGCAAATACAGGCATCACGCCATCACGCAGGAAAGGACTGAAGTCACGACGGGGAAAACACATCTCATCGCTCTTGAAAATTGAGGGTAAATGCAGATCTAAAATAAAATAGAAGACCTCAGACACACTCTATCAGCACTAGAAAAATTCCCTGTTGCTTATTTAACAAAAAATGACATCAGTAATAAGTTTGAATACTTTATGCCATCTGGGCACTGACATGATACTATTTTCTGTCCCAAGGTGAGAAACAATAAGGCATCCGCAGCCAGCAGGCCTCGGGACTGAGGCAGCACTCTGTATCTCAGAGCTTAGGGACAGTGAGGGACAGCTCCAGGTGAGGGACAGATCTGTGAAAGCAAAGTTAAGACAACGATGGTGTGACGGTCAGTCCTAGGAACAAGAATCATAGGATGCTAGAGTTGCCAAAAATTAGAGCTCTAGTTCCCTTATTTTTACAGATGAAGAAACTGAAGTTAAAAACTTTAAGTGACTTTGTCTCTCCCCTTAAGGTACCTATTACATAGTGAGAAAGGCAGTCAACGCATATGAGAAGTTAAATAAAACGGCAGTGAGGCAGAAGGCTGCAAGGGAGTTTATGATTCAATGTCAGGTGACTGGCACCTGTGCCAAGCCTGTGGAAACGGGCAAAGATGTGGGGGGCTGGGCCGGGGTGGGGAGATGTGGACGGCTTGAACCAAGCTTTGAAAAGCAAGTGTGTGGTTTGGATACATGAAGACGGGATTTTGATGACATCGAAGGTGTCAGAGGGAGCATGTGTGTGATAGGAAAGAGGAGGCCGATCTTCCTGCCGAGCCCCGCGGACGTATTCTTTTATATTCTTGTGAACGTAGGTATGTGAGTGTGCTCTGATTTACTCAGATGCTTATTTTCATTTCATTTGAAAAGTAACAAAAATGCATGACAAACACTTGGAAAATTGGAGAAGTCACCAATAATTATTCCTACCCTGTTACAAATGATTGGTCTTTTCTTTGGAACCCGCCATTTAGTTTCAGCAAAACGTAAGCTCCTTTATTGTAAGCTTAGTTTCCTTTCCTTACAGAAAAAGCTGGAGAGATCTTTGGTTCACAGTAAGAACTGAACTGAAATTTTTGACCAATTAAAGAAGAGGAATTCAAGTTTATACATAATCAGCTCTGACTTTTAAGTGTTGATATATATTGAAAAATCTGCATGGAGAAAGGGGAGAGAAGAGAGAAGCATACACTCAAACACAGGGAGATAGATACAAATATAGCTAAAGTTTGGAAATCCTCACATAATGTTCTCATCCAGATTTTAAAAGCAACGATAGAGATAGTATTAAACTGTCTTGAAAGTACTGCATTTGCATCTTTGAAAGATGCTCACTTGGAAAATATTGCTATTGCAGGGCCTTTCCGCGCGGCTTTAACGACTGGAAGGTTGTCATTCGCACGACCAGGGAGGCACCGGGAGGGAGGAAGGGACAGAGATAGCGGCGGGCGTCACGGGGGGTGGAAAGAACCCTGCGATAATTCCAGGGGGACTCAAAATAGCTAGCCAGTCTTTTGCCAAATGTAAATGAAGTAATTTACTTTTTATAAAGTTGGTTCGGCTGAATAAAATGATTTCATTTTTGAATGTTTCTGTGATTCTCACTAAAACATGACTCACCCATCTGATGGCTTGCTTCCTCTTGAGACTACACCTTCCTAATCAGGATGAACGGCAAGCTAGTGGAGCCACAGAGGGTGGTGTGGCGATGGCTTTGGTGCCTGCAAAGAAAACAAGTGCCGTCGGTGTTTCCCATCTTTGTATTTTACGTGTGGCTATGGCAACGTAGCTTCTTGACTGAATATTACAGAAGGGGGCAGAAATAGGTTTACAGTTGTGAATATGCGAAACCCAGTTTATTCTTGTATTGACCATGGTATTATTTTCCATAGGAACAGCCGTAAGCCTCTTTTTGCCCAGCTGTATTTATTATGGGGTATTTTGTAGGACTATATGTAAATCTCAGGGCAGAGATGCTTGAAATGCGCTCCAAGACTTCCATTCATTTTCGAGGAGGCTGCTCTGCTGACCCATGAGCGTGTTTGCTCTTCATGTAGGAGCAGCTCCTCCTCTGGGAAGTGAGAATCCAAGTCGCCTCAGCCTTCAGCTCATTTTCTGATTTTGTGAGAGACGCCAGGGTCCAGATTGCTCCCTTAGCACAAAGGCATAGAAGAAGCCTGGCTCCTTAAAGGGGAACGAAGGTGGGGCTGGGCAGCCTGTGACGGTGACCCTGAGTGATAGCTCAGAGATGTCCTAAGAAAGACATCAGAGGACTGCCACCACTGTCTCAGGGGTATGCTTTACCATCAAAAGCAGTGATCATCTCATTGAAGCAAATTTGCAAGGAACTTTATTCCCATTTAAAAATATACAAGAAAGTTAATATGAAATGTGTTTTAGGGTCATTATGAACATTTTCAGTATTGCTCATTACAGGGTGTACCATCCATTGATGGGTCCAAATTATGGCAGTCCTACACTCAAACTCTGGTCAATAGCCAAGTTATATATTATGAGCTGTTGTAATCCTTCAGGGTCTTAGATCTGAGAAAGACATCATAGCGCAACGTCTAAGAACACAAATTCTAAAGCCAAATTGCCTGGGCTCCCAAACTTGACACTGCTAGTTAATAGGTGTGTGGTCTTGGGCATGTTTCTTAAGTTCTCTAAGTTTTCTTTTTTTTTTTTAAGCAGGGATTTGCTCAAGCACACATTCATATATAAGGCTTGAATCCTGACTCTGCCACTTCCTAGCTATTGAATTAGCGTATGTATATTAGTATATGTATATTTCTGACCTTGCCTCTCCCATAAGAAAGTTGTTAACTTTTTGGCCCATCAGTTATCTTTTGCTCTCTCCCAATATGAGCTAAATTTTCTTTTTTTTCTTTAAACTGAGATATAATTGACATATAACATTGTGTAAGTTGAAGGTGTACAACATGTTGATTTGACACATTTACATATTGCAATATGATGAGCTACATTTTCCTGCCCTTACTCTGATAAAGGAAGGGCAGGCGGCCAACCTCCCAACAATAATGTGAGCATATTAGAAATTTTCTATGTACTGTTGAAAAGCGATCGCTCTCCTGAAATACATTTGCTGGAATCAGTATAGTGGCACCCGGTCACAACACAGTTTCTAGCTTTCCATTAATTACCAAATGCTGCAAGAGAAAGGAAATGCTTTCACTTTCCATTAAAAGAGAAGAAATGGTATTGAAGTCAATGAGTATCAGATACTTGTATGGGGATGTCCAGGTGGAGACAGTCTCTACCTGTGAGCCTGAAGTAGAATAATCCAGTGAACAAAAGGCCTAGGGTGGGTCCTGACGGTCATGACCCTGTGCCCCAGCCCACCCTGCAGGTGAAACCAGCCTGCCCTCAAAGAGCTCCTGCCCTTCTGCAGCTGGGAAGAGGGATGAAGTCTTTTCTGCTTTCAAAGAGCAGCGAAAGTCCAGGATAAAAGGAAGAAAGCGGAGAGCTTGTTTCCATAGATAAGGGGGGGGGGGACTAATAAAGAGTAAATCAAATAAGATTTAACTACATATGTTTAAATATACCCAACATCTTAAAAAGTGTTTCAACCATTTCTAGATTTAGCCAGCATGTCAACTACGTAAGGGTATTATGAACCAACAAAATCTTTGTTCAAAGTAAGTTTCACTAGTGCTCCAATGTATAACTTAAGTAAAAATTTGTATATTGTTTTCTTTTCCTATTTTGGAGTATTGAGTGAAAGTCGTAGCTTTAAATAGTGTCAGGGTATGAGGGCTATATTAGGTAGAAAAAACCAAGAAAGCTGGGACCATGTGAGCGGGTTAGAACGAGAAATGAGGTCATTTGGGTTGGCGTTTTGCTGAACCAAAGGGCAATAGATATCACCCTCCGTTTTGCTGTATAATTCAGAAGCCTGAACGCACTCAGTTCTGATGAGAGTTGTAAACCCAATTGTTAAAAACACAGCATAGATCAAATACGGTGACAGAAGATGACCTGACTTAGGGTAGTGGGCACACAAGGCAATATACAGATCATGTATACAGAAATGTACACTTGAAACCTATGTAATCTTATTAACCAATGTCACCCCAAAAAAATTTAATAAAAAAGAAAATAACAGAAGAAAAATGCCAAGCATAGAGAAGGTCTCATTTGGATATCATGTTTCTTAAATTCAGGTACATCTTAAGGGAATATTGAACCTTCCAGCTGCTACTGTTGTCCATCTGTCTTCCAGTCAATGCGAAGCATAAATTTGGATTTTTAAGAGCATTAACCCTAAAAGCCACTGGGATGAATTGCCTGAGATGAAATAAAACATCAGGGTACATGTCAATAAGTTTTCTTATTGCTGCCAACACTCACCTGGCAGCCTACGCTAGTGTCCCCCCAAATCCCTCAGTGGCCTCACCTAGGCTCCCTTCAAGCATTCAGGGACAGCCCCTAAAGCCTGCCCAGGAAGTCATCCATGCCAAGCTAGTTCACGGACCAACACAAAAAGAGGACACTTTAAAATCTAGGCAAAGAGGCCCCAGTGTGGCTGTAAAAGTGGGACCATAATCTTCTTTGATTTATACAACCACTGTTCATCTATATACTGATTTAATTATATTTTAGTGAGTTCACAGCCCCCTGAAGTCCCTAGACTTATTGCAGATAAGATTATGAGACATCAGTCTTTTCAACCTAATCATGAAATGATTTGGTTTAGCCAAGTTGCAGAACTTCTTGTTTACCCCAGTTAAAGTTTAACTCAGTCTGTCAGCATATTCCTCCCTTCTATGCATTACCTATTCCTCTCTTGTATGTGTGCCTTCTGTAGAATTGATAAACCTGCCACCCAATTTTCCCCCAAAATAAAAATGTTGAAGACACACAGCCAGGGAGAGGCACTCCGGAAAAGTTTTCATTCACCTAGGATTCCACTAGCATTTTTACACTTAGTGCACAGAGATGTCATGAAGATTTATGCCAAATTTCTTGCTGAAATCTAGGGAACCATCTTGCACTCCAAAGGAATGGCAGTATGTAAATAATAATAATAATATTACATTTCTGACACCAGAAGTCATTTCATGGAGTCTTAGGGTATACTCTATGGAGTATTATGTCATCAGCAAATAGAGACAGTTTTACTTCTTCCAAACAGAAAAGGAATCAGTAAATGGTTCTTGTAAATGATCAGAGATTTGCCCCTCAAAATTGAAATTCATGGTACTTTATACAACGGTGAAAAGAAAGGAAGATACTTTCACTTAGCAAACTAGACAGGAATGGCTGATATCAGGATGCTATCACTCTGCAATTTGTCACACGATTCTTTATATGACATTTTATAGACATCTCCTTCCTCCAGCCATCACCTTGGGTTATAAGCTGTCACAGGTAATGAAAACGGTCTTTAAAAGACTAATTGCCACAACCTTGAAGTGTCACATTCCTTTAGGCTGAGCAGCAGTGGCTTAGCTGGGCTAGGAGACAAGTGTTGGATTAAACGATTTCTTTATGTCTGTCTGTCTCTTGTTCCCTGCAGTATGGGGTAGGGGGGAGCCTCAGCTAAAGGAAAGCTCTGTTTAAGGAGGCAAGAAAAGTGCCTGGAAAACAGAACTTCTTTCCAGTTCCATTATGTTGCTAAGTTGGGGTGGATAATTAGAAGATGCGAAAATACATAGAAATTAACCTAATAAACCATAATTGCACTTTTCAGTATAAGGCAATAAAATAACATCCCATGTGTTTTCAGGAAAGCCTAGATTATTTTCTCAAGACTCAGTCAAAGGTAACGATCTGCCTCACATACTGTCTGAAATATTGGGGGTGGGGGTGGTGCCAGTTGGCCGGATTGGGGGTGCCTTGGGGAGGGGTGGGTTTGCTCCTGCTGCTGAAGAAGATGGTGATGACACTGGCAGAAATGATTTAGTCGGCTGGGTATGGCAGACTGAGATTTGGATCCAAGTCTGCCCGACTGAGACCTCTCCTTCCAGCACTGTTCGGCTCACCTATAGCACGGTCCCTCTACTGTCATTCTTCGTGTCTCTGATGGTGTCCGTTAGGCCTCCGATTCATTTTCATTAGGAATCCACTTGGCTTTTGACGTCATAATAGAAGCCAGTGGAGTTTTTCTAGGACTGTACTATCAAGTTACCCAAATAGCTCTGTCTTGGGAAAAACAATGTGTTTGTAAGTATTTAGATGTACCTGGAATCATCTGTCAGTTTTACAACATAGAAGTAGAGGATACCTTAGAAGTGAGATCCTAGAGCAACATTACTTCTCAGGACCATTCAAAGTGTAAAGAAGTCAGCATTCTTTTGCAGTTAAATACGAGGGTGATCACAGGCGCCGAGGCCTTGGAACAGCATCCGACAGAGAACTGTCCACCAGGTGGTGACCGCTTACTTAACCAGTGTAGTCTTGAGGGGAAATCTGTAAGTATTTTCATTAGCTCCTGTTTGTAAACACTCAAAAGGAAAATTGCTGATTTCCTTGAAAAACACATGGTGCTGTTCTTCAGGACATTTATCCAGGAATTGGGGGATTTGGTGTAATTAAAAATACTCTGTATTTGCTTGTAAAAATAACCAACGGCCTCGTGTGCTTTGGTTCTTCACCCTTCATGGTGCTTTCATTGTGTTCCTACAAATGATGTTGAATGCGCCCCGACCCCAGCACTCATGCATAAAGGCTGTGAATAATTTGGCTCCTGAAAACTAAAGACCCATCCCAGGCACCACCAGCTCAGGAATGCTGGGGGGGAATTGAGAGTTCCCATTGCGGAGGCCGAGTGTGCACAACCACGCTCCCTGTGGACTGTGATGACTGGAGCACCCACCAGAGGCAAAGGAGCCTCTGAGCTGGTGTCCTATACTGGCCATCAATCCAGAGTAACCATTCGGAAGAGGAGTTGAGGTGGAGTCTTATGTTTCTAAACTGGGGGACTGTAAAGGACAAGATAAACTACTTGGGGTATTTCCTGTGCAATTTCAAAGCAGCTTATTTGACATAGTATTAGAAAAGATAAATAAAAATAAACGTCATCAACCTACATTAAGTCATTTGTCTATAATTAAAAAATGAAATCGTTTGCCACTTATGAATACTTCTATTCCTACCACGGTCAGGGAGGGGGTGGGGAGAGAGAGAAATGCATTGACCACTTGGGGTAGTTTATCCAGAAAGAGGGGTGCACATGCTCCCATTTCAAAGTAAATTCAGGTTAAATCTGGTGCATAACCTTAACAGGCATCATTTTTTACTTCTTATGTTTAAAATTTCTCTCTAAAAAGAAAAAAATCAAACATCCCTCCATGTTTTCTTACCACTTAGACTGTGTGTCCTTTATTCTGAATAATACTGTGTATGAGCTGTGAATAAAGTTAATTTCAAAATAGCCCTAGCAATTATTGGATTAAAATTATCCCACAAAAAAATCTTTTAGGCAACTTCTCACATTAACCAAGCTAAAGTTTAGTCCTGTAGTGTGGGCCTGGGTGCTTAGGTTGTAGTCTACAGAAATAAAATAACACACAGAATTCTTGCCCAAAACTGAGGAAAGGATTTGCCTCTGCTCCCCTTCAAAATGAGATCGCTGATAATCAAAAGAATTCAAGCCGAGTTATAGGATTATGGGCACAAAGTCACTTTGGTGCCTGTGCGTGAACAACTAAACATCTTCTTAGGACCCTAATTCAAAAGTGAAATTACCCCGTCTACTGTCCAATGCATGCTGGGAATAAAAGGCTGTTCTGATTCATAGATAAATGGGATGTCTGATAATAGAAGAAATTCAAGCAGAATTAGGACTGTAGACACAAACTGATGTTGCCCACCCATGAGCAACCAACACAATCTATTGCCATATGCATGTTGGGGATGAAGCTGCCCCCACCCAAACAAAAAGCAAACCTGTTGCTATACACAAACTCTGATGCCTATAAAGTTGCCTTTTATATAAAACTTTGGCAAGAACTGAATTTCAGTAAATACAGCCCCACCCTCCTGTTGACAATCATTTTGATGCTCTAATGCACAGAGTTCTTTGCTCTGGATTATCTGCTGAGGTTCAAGGGAGTCTGCATTTTATCATCGGTTCTCACTGCCTTGGCCCTGGTTCAATTCCAATTTAAGGAAATACTTGAAATACTGTGTCCTCTGGTAGCATGCAAACACTCTAGGAATCTGATGCTTCCCAGAATAAACTGTGCTTGTTATATAAGTCCAATCAAAGACACTTTCAGAACAGAACAAAAGAGATTAGATCCGCTTCAGTTTAAATCGTCTAAAGAGACTTCTCTGCCTTGGATTTGTTAATGGCCTTAGTGCAAATAATGGAAATAGAATCGGGCATTTCTATTAGTCACCCAAGGAGCTTTTCAGTTTTGGGTTCCACTGGAGGGCTCCGTCACCACGGCTCTTCTTTTAGCAACTGGAAAACGTCTTGCCTGATTAGGAAGTTAGTCATTTCATATTTTGACATCTACAACAATGTGAAGTCTAAAAACCTCACAAATTACATCTATAAGTAACAGGATATATCACTTTAAAGATGAAAAGCTCAAGCATTCGTGGCGCCTGTCTTTGTTCCTGCTAATCCTATTTTACTGTTTGAGTGTCAGATATTTTGTAAATGTGTGCAGTTGAATTCAAACAACAAATGTCGACAATCAGCCCTCTGACTTGGTATAAAAAGCACCATTATTTTTTATTAGTTTTATTTTTTATGTATTTGTTCTCTGAGGGCCTAACCTTCTAAACATACTTGATATTTCATCAATCAGTATCATTCCAGACCAAGCATTCTCTGTGTCGTTCAGTTTTAAAACTGAGAACAGTTTTGAACATCAAGGGTCTGAAAAGAATTGACAAAGGAGAATTTGGGGAATGTTCTTAATCCTCAGTTTCTGGGGAATGTTTATCCCTTCTTGTTTTAGCCTGGGTCACAGACATCCCCTGAGGCTTTTCCTTTCCATTTACTTTGTCCATTTAAGGTTAACATATTAGGAGTTTTGCTACTGCGAGATTAAAATAAGGAGTTTGACGGGGCTTTCTCAAGGCTCCCGCACCGACCTTCTCCCCGGGTTCGCAGGCATCTCGTCACTACAGGTGGCGTCAAGGCTACCAAGCAGTTTCTTAGTGACGTGTTATATTTTCCTGTGTATTCTAATAAAAGGGAGGGAGGAGAATGTGCCTGTTGATTCGTACACACTGAAAAATAAGGTACAAAGTTCGTCTTGATAAAGTTTCCCCGATCACATTTTGAAGTCAATTGCCTATGAAATTTTATTGCAAAATTCACGGTAACATCATGGTACTGGGCGTTCAGTGGTCAGTAGGACAGTGGACACAATCGGGTGATTTGAAAACACTACAGAGCAAGAATATCATCTGTGTTGTTTTCAGTTTATAACTCTAAAAAATAAATTGGGGTGAATATCAGTTCTGTGATTTTGTTCATAGTATTTATTGATTACCAAAGTATTAGTTAATTCATTCTAATCATAAAAGATAAAAGCTTTTTCCTCTTGGTTCATAATTATATTGTTTAAGTGTATTTTTTCATGCTATTTTTTTTCTTTGTATAATTTTTCAATTTGTTTCAATATGCAAATTCAGTCTCTCCCTTTCATATTATAAAGATCTGTAAAATAATCAGTAGCTACAGTCCATGTTTTATAATTGTCACAAATGTCTTTCCCAATAAATTTGCAAAAATTAATAGCCTAATAGACATTTTTCCAAATAGAAAGTATAAATTCATAAAATTTGAATATCCAGTAATGCTATAATCTCCAACAATAGTTGCTAAATATAAATATAACTGCTGTAGATAAATGATGCAGGTGAAACCATCTGGTGAAAACTGGTTACATTTATGGACTTAATTTTTTTTTTTTAAATTAAACTTCCCCCAAATAAGTATTTCTCTAGTAAATCATTAAAAATATGACTAGAAATAGCTCCCTAATTATGACTATTTTCATGCTATTTTATTTCACCATTTCTTCCCCCACCCTGGGGAGAAGATAGGTATCATATTTCGCGGGTGTTCACATTTTGATTTTATTATTAGATTTTCACAGCAGTAATGAACATAACCAAGCTTCCCATCAGAGGTGAATTGCAATGGCCATAGTGGAAGAAAACGATCGATGATGAAGAGAACAGGGCAGGTAGGGCCAGGAGAGTGTTCTGAAAGGGGGAGAGGGCAAGAACCGGCAAAGACTACAAAGCCAGGGAGATCATTTGGCGCTCTTTACAGAGACAGAAGGAAAACAGAGTTATGGAAAGTCTTTCTTGATGATCATGACAGATGACTTCATTTCAACGTTATCCCCACTCATTCATAAAGTATAAATAAGTTTTTTAGATTATCAGATGTTAGAGTGCTAATGTACACGGCAGCTTGGTGACTGTGGTGTTGGGGAAGTTCCCATTCATGCAACTATAGCCCCCCAGGTGCAGAGGCGGAGTGGCTGGGGCTGAACGTCTTCAAGGAGTTCTTGCTCTTAGGAGATTTGCTTCCTATGAGAGCATGTCCTTCCTCTTCAGTCTTGGGGTGTGGGTAAACCAGAAACTCTAAAAATGGGCTAAGACAATAAGCCAGGGAAAGAACTAAGTCATCTCACACTCCATAAAATAATACACATTAAAATAACGTTTTTCTACAACAATCACCATTCCGCAGCCATTTCTAATGACTTAATCTCAATTGTTATACATTAAACACTTCACTGGGAGAAACCACAGTATCTGATACAGAAACAGAAATGGGTTTTGTGGGAACCATTTAGTTCCTGCATCTTAAAAAAGTAGATGAATCTCATCCTCCTTGGCTATGTGTTCAAAATATATATTAAATACATTAAATACTCCCTGGTAATAAATTGAACAATGTACGGTAATGATTTCAAAGTTCCCAGGTATATTTTAAAATTCTGAGAGGTGACACTTAATAACTAATGATCTTTTCAGACTTAAAGAACAAAACCTGCTAGTTATAAATGTTTGTGGAAGAAATTGAATTTTTTAAATGAGAGCTTCTCTCCATTTTCATCCATTAATGGTCACTATTAAATAAAAACAAGTTTATGATTATGATCATAGGACCAATAACTGAACTTTAACTTCAATAGAATTATAAATTCTGCCCACCTTATTAAACCCTGGTTTAAATAAGACCAATTTTAATGTGATATGAACTCACAGGTACCCCAAAACAAAACAAAAAACAATCACGTGTTCATGATGTTTTGTTCCACGTGCTAGTGAACAAATTAATACACCATTTTTTTTCTACAGGGAAACTGAAGACTTTAATAACAAACCCTCCAAGGTCAAAATGAACACAGGTATGCCATCTCTGTTAGTTTTAAACTTCTCAGCCTTGTTCTCTAAAAATCATCTTGGTCCTAAATCATTAGTTTAGCACTCTGCTGATCCTAAATGTATACTGAGTTTCTGATTAGACGGATAGTATAAATTCATTACTTACTTTGTCTTTTTGCTCCAATCTTATAGCAATCAAAAACAGAATTTGGGGTTTTATCTACCCTTTCTCCCTTTTCTGTAAATCATATCTTGAAATTAACTCCTACATACCATAGGAAGAGGTAGTATCTCATTTGCACACATACATTTGAAACCCCTCTTAGAATAGGCTAAATTCAAAGGCAGATTGCTCTAGTAGAAAATATTTAAATTTCCCATTCTGTAAACCCTTTATGTTGACAGTCAGCAGACAGTGCCAAAGCTTTTTGTGAAATCAGCTTAATTAATCCATATGCACAATACACCTAAAGTCATAAGCATTATATTTTCAAATGTGAGAATATTATCTCAAATTCGCTTAATAACATGGATGCCTCTGAACTCTGTATTGTATACAGATTAATTGTAAAAGTGTTTGTGGTACATGCTATGTACATACATATTTTTTTCCATAGTAGAAATGATTTAGCATACATTTCACCTTTTCCCCCCTGAAATCTTTATATTTGGTTTTAGGTAATTCTGGAAAACAACTTTCTCACTGACATTTTGTAATTTGTGTACAAAAAATACTCTTATCTGCAAGCAATCACCAGCAAGTTTGCAGTCTCTTGTTATCAAGGGAGGATTAGCAACCACTGGTGAGAACCACTGTCTAATCCCTTGGCCAAGTGTGGACACATGGCCCACTCCCTGTGATTCTGTGGCTGCCCCTTGGCAGAAGCCTGCTCTGGCTGACCTCTGAACTCTAGGCCGGCTGGCCACTGGGGATGTAGACAACCTATAGGTGTGCAGAGCAACAGGCAAGATGGGGATACTGGGGACAGTCAAAATATACAAGGAAGACTCAGAAATCCAGAGAAATTGTAACCCTGGAAATGAACCAAGCAAAGGCATTTCGACAAGGGGAGGTGTGGGAATTAGACACAGGAAATAGAAGAAGAAACATTATTAGGTGAAGGAGACTGAAGAAAGCAAACAGAGTAGACGGCCCATAGCTGAACCAGGGTAAGTAGTGTTGTGAAGCTATAGTCGGTCCAGCAGGCTGTCCACACAAGGAAGTTTTATTTCCACAGCTAATAACAACTATGGGAAGGCACAGAAGTTCCCTAATTGTTCTGAGACATCGCCTCACAGACTTAAGTTGACTTAAGACACAACTTCCCAATATCCTTCACTTTGTGGAGCGCTGATTTTCCTATTTATTATCACCCTCTTATGACAGAGGTATAACATGTGGTTATACTAAAGATGCCATATCCATGCATGTACAATGCATTCAATAATTAATCTTTCCATTCACAGGATTCAATCTCTAGTGGCAAGTAGGCAAATAGAAATTTGTAAATTTGTTTAGGTCGCCGGGGTACTTGAGCCAAGTTACTGCTACAGCAGCATGGCTCTAACCCTTTAAGGCATCCTCTATTGAAAAGGAATGAGCTTGGCTCCATGCAGAATGCTAATTTGCATTTATTTTGCTTATATGGGTGAACCTACATATGCATATGCATGTAAAATATGATATTCAAACTTGGTAAGAAGTGACAAACCCTTTGTTTAAAATTCCAAACCAATACTATAGTGTTGCTATAAAAACATACCACTTTAAAAAAATATGTGTACATATTGCTGTAGGAAGGTGAAAAAAGCAGTGTTGCTATATCTCAAAATGAAGTAAAAATTAGTACTTAAATATCTAACAAATACAATTAGCTGTCATTATCTACCTACCAATCATTAAAGATATATATTACTATTTAAATATTTATGTGTCAGTCACTAAAGTAAAAAATACATATATATATATTTAAAAGCAAAGCAGCTCTTTGTTTTTAGTCAAATACAAAATAAATGAGCCAAAGGACATGTGTTCAATTTTTAGACTAAAGTATCTGGACGATGTATAAAAGTATATACAAAACATGCTATATTTCCACTCTAAGAATTTGTGACCCTTTATTTCCTAAGGCAAATCTTAACTATGGAAGAAAGGAAAGAGAAAAAGACATGAAATAATTCATAGTATGTGATTTACCCATATGAGCGTTTTCAGGAGTAGAAATAGCTCCCAAGAGTCTTGCATGTGGGAGGGAGGGGGTGCAAGTCACTCATGAGCACAGCCCTGCGGGTCAGTAACGCGTGTGAAGGTGAGAGTAGCATTGGGATTCTGCAGAATGACCACAAATATGCGAGACAGCATCCTCATTTTGAGATCTTAAAAATCTCTTCAAGAAACTGCAGAAAATATCAACACACAAATAAGTAGAAATAGAATATAATAGACCTTTCTGTTCCAGCAATTTCACAGATGCCTCAACTATTCGAATTAAGCTCTTTATTAAACTATTAACAAAGATGGATTCTCCATTTATTTCATCTAGGTCTTAGAGTTCCTTAGAATACAGAAATTATTTAACCCAGCGGTTCCCACACTCTCTTGGGTTACAGAGCAAACATATCTCAGTAATGTTTCACTGCACTCTCAGGACAAAAGAAATGCCTTACAGTTCCACTTATTAAGTAGCTAGGTACAGACAACTTAATAAGTACTTATGTTCTATCCACTCAGAAGCAATTTGAAAAAGTAATACACTTAAATTGAAAAAAAATAGTCATTTGATTTTATTCTCTGTGACCGCAGTTACTTACTAACAGAATGTGTATGTTTATTGGGCGCTGCAAAACTCCGCAGGCCTTGGACTCAGACTATATCTACTGGTCCCAAAGTACTTTCACAGGGTACTTGCTTTTTTGTCACATCACCAGAAACCCAACTTTTCAAAGATATGATAACATCTAAAGGAAGATAGCACAATCTTTATTATGTTGAAACTGGGGACTACCTCCAGCTAGTAGTTCATGCAGCATCTGACAGATATCACTGAGTTTTCCTCAAAAATGTAAACTATCCCTCAAAACCCTCAAGAATCAGCTGAGGTAGCCCGGGGCACCTCGGCACACAGTTTGGGAACCATGGGTTTAACCAACGGCCTTGGATCTACCTCATCAGTCTGAAATCCTCCCTTTTCATCTGTCTCACTGCTTGTTTTCAGATGTTCAGAATTAATAGAACCAGAAAATAAAATCTCTTCAAGATGCATCAATTTACACTTTCAGCACCTTGACTACACAACCCTGCTAGCTCCTACATACCACACATTCAATAACATTACCTCCCTTTGATCAGAAGCACTCACCCCTCATTGCTATTTTCAGTTTGCAGAGTTTGCTAAATCCTACTGGTGCCTCTCCTGAAGACATCTGTAGTTGTATGTTTCCACCACTTATGTCTTTCCATGTTTGGTCTTTGAATTATACAGTCTTTGATTTATTTGACCTATTTCTTATGTTGTTTCAAGTCATGTTTCTATTTTAATTATTATCTGCATTAGGAAATTGTTATTTTAAACATATTTAAGAAATTACATTTTAATATAAGAATCACTCTACCAATTTTAAGGTCTATTGACCTTATTACTTGTGATTTTACTAATAATGAATTCAAATCATACTTCCAAGTACTCTTAAGTTCCTTCATGTCCAATAAACAAAGTGCACACTTTTCCTTAAGAAATAAAGAAAAGGTATAAATGTCTAATCACTATGTTTTACGCCTGAAACTAATGTAATATGGTACGTCAACTACAATTGAAAAATAAAAAATATATTAGAAAAAGGAAAAAAATGGGAATAGCATGTGGCAATATATAATGATTATATCATCATATTGGTGATGACATTATTTGTCTCTCTTGTTATAACTTTCAAAAAGAATTAAACTTAAGCTGTTCTAGTTCCAGGGGGATGAAGAACTACTTATTGTACATTCCATATACAAAGGAATGTGGGAATGGAACTGGAATCTGTTCGTAAATAGAACATTAACCTTCCAACTTTAGAAGCCTTGTAAGGCTAAACTTATAATAGCTGGTACATTCTCACTTACTTGGCATCATTTTGTGACTTGCATAACTGTAAATATATAGATCATCATATACCTATTCAAAAGTATAAAAACAATTTTTTTTAACATGGTCATTTCAATACTGTGTATACAGTATTATCTTTTATTTTAATTAGGCTAGTTATTTCCACAACTAATAAGAGCTATGAGGAGACCAAGAATTTCCATAATACTGTATGTTTTTTAGGAATGCTGTATATGAAATATTCCGTGCCTGTATCAGTTAGTAACATTTACTTCAAGAGGTATTTAGAACTATCTTCAGGACTCATAATTGTAGCTAACACACAGTAAACCTAAGTGATAGCTACAAAAGGATATTATCCTGTGGCTCCTAACCCCAAAAGAGAGGTTATCCGTAACTCCACAAGCTAGTTACACTGCTTATAAAAGTAATAATTGGATGTAAATGGTATAATCAAAGTTGAGTTTTATATTTATGTTTTCATTTTTTTAAAAACCATAAAATGTTAGGTAAGTTTGATTTTTTTTTTTGATTTTTTTTTTTTTACGGAAGCATTTTCATCTACTTCCAAAACAGACTCCCGCCTTTTTGTTTTGTTCTGAGTGGTTCGAGTCTGGGGTGCTTGAAGAATTTGCAGATGGATTCCACGGTTACTAATTCCGACTGTTCATCTTTCCCACGGATGCCTGGCACGTTTCACTTAAAATGCATGGTATTTATTGCATGTGCTTTGTCCTTGGCTGTGGCTTCTGCTATATCATTTTTTTGCTTCCAGATAGCGGTGGGTGTGCTCGCAAACGTGCTGCCATGTCTGTTACATTAACATCTGTGAAGAGAGTTCAGAGTTCTCCAAACCTGTTGGCTGCAGGTATAATACCACTAACTCACCCAATGTCACCCTTCAATGGCTTTGTCTGACCTTTCTCTCTTTCCAGAATTCTCTTGTTTGGATGAAGAAAGTGGCTGTAAATACCTTTTATAATGTCCCACAAGGTCTTACATTTCTTGTCTCAAGAATAGCTCCTATCCCTCCTGACTGTTTTGGTTCTAAAAATAAAAAAGCCAAAGGAAACTGATATCTTGTAGAAACCATTTTAAAAATCTAATTAAAAACAACAGTCACTTGCCAAAAATGTGTTGAGTAACTGCAAGTGTTAATAACTATTTAAGTTTTTGTCTCTTATGAACTAAAGTAACACAGTATTTAATCAAGATAACTCATAGTTGTTTTGTTGGTTTTTGAGCTAAAAACTGTTGAAGGGTGGGGATATAGAGGGTCAGAAAGAGGGATTTGTAGGAAACTATTTATTAATTCACTTCTTTGCCAAAGGTTGCAAAAAGAATGATAGATTATTTATTTTGAATGACATCTTAAGCCTTCCTTTAATCCAGTCAGCAAAGATCCTTCTTATACGTATTTTTAAACGTCTTGGTGCAATAGAGATTAACGTCCAACCACAGGTATACATATATTCTAGCAAGTAATTGGGAGTGTGATATTTGAGCATCTACTGAGGTGAGTATCTCTAATAAATGTCCACCAGCACTTACCTAAGCTTGTAGGCACAGTCCGCTCTGAGAGGGGACGTTGCTGTGGAAGACCAAAGAGCCTGGCAACCCCAGCGACTCCAGACCCAGAAATAGACCCGCACCTTTTGGTGACTGACTGATGGGTTTGACTGTTGGTTGGTTACATGGGGGGTCCTTTGTTTTTTATTTCTATTTGTGGGGTTTTGGAGCAGAAGTGAAAAAGGGATGGAGAGTGTTTAAATAATTTTAATTCTCACTGTGCATGTCAGCATCTTTTACATACATATATTTAGTAGTTCATTAAATGCTCAAGATGTCCTTGGTCCTAAACTATCCAGCTCTGTTGAGGAAAAACAAGTTTCCAACTAGAGAAACCCACTCTTGCCCTCCACCTCCAGTTCACAAATAGATTTTCAAGTTTAAATAGCAGGCCAGGTGGTTCCAGAGTATATCAAGTTTCTAAAAATTGAAAGTTTCATTGCAATGTATGTAGTACAATTTCAGTTTGGTTTAAAAAAATATTTCTCTAAATATGTATCATATACACGTTTGCTCACGTGTATATGAGCACAAAAAGATGCTAGAAAAACTACAAACGTGTTTACATGGGATACCTAAGGGAAATGGGGATAAAGGGAAGTAAGAAAATAAATTTAAAAGTCCAGAGCCATCAGGTAATCGAAATGCCTGTACCATGGATATCATTGACATTTCAACCAAGTGAAATTCTAGCCCAGGCTACTCAGTGGACCACTGACCGGTGCACCTGCTAGGGAATGTGGAACTGATTCAACAATGTTAAATTGTTATTTATAAAAGTGACCACTAACGGAATAACAGTGATTGGATTAGAGATTGCCGTTTTGGAAAGTCAACTCTAGAATATCAGCAATGTCATGTCACTAAACTAAAAGAAAATATTTAATGCTTCAGAATCAAAATAATAGAAAGTGTTTAATACTTTAGGAATATGAAATAATCTTCAGTAATAAGTGGGTAGGGCTGTGGGCCATTTTAAATTTTATATCATGAGGCTTAAGATTTCTAGAGAGTGAAGTCCCCTGAACTTTAGTCTTAATTGTTACATTAAAAATAGACCTCTTTTGTATTAAGGCACTTAGGTACGATCCCTTTTTAAAAGAAGTTTTAATTCCATTTTGAAGAAAGAGATCATCCTCTTTGTATACCCTTAACATTATATGGTAGCCTTCATAAGAATTTATTTGACACAGTGTCTTTTTGTGAATCAAAAGGGGATTGGCAAATATTGATTGCATGAGAAATGTTAAAACAGCACAGTCTTTAAGTAAAAGATCACCTCCACGAAAGGTTCCCTCTCTCGCCTCACAGATGACAAGTCAATATAAGCTGCTTGTCATCAACTATCTATCCCCTAAATCAGTCTTTCTCGTTTCCTTTTACAAGTCAAGTCCCACTGGATAATTCATAGGCACATGGATGTTTTAAATCCAAGCCAGAACCGAAACAATGAAAATAGAGATACAATAAGCCCTTTTGAAGTACATTTTATTTTACCAAAACCACCTGGCAGTCTCAGGTAACACTGAGAAGGATGAGGTGCCGTGGCCGTGACCACTGTGCCAGGAAACACCACTTGCATGTTTTACACTCTTAGGAAAATTCACTTGTAACTCAGGTTTCTTTAAAAAAATAGAACTTGTCAATTTCCTACCTCTCTGAGAAAAAAATCACTTCCTAGACTCCCAAAGATCTGTCAAAATTAAATGAGGGTAAATGAAGGAAATAAATAAAAGGCCCATCACAGTACTTAGAAGCACTGCAGGCATTCCGTTCGTGGACTCGAATTTAATGAATATGTTTACATTAATTCTTACAAAGTAATTGAACCCTCTACAGGAAGGAGCTGTAAGAATTAAAATCACAATTCTCAAGAAAAGTATAGTTTATGATGTCTAATATGCCACATTGGTTAGAAGGAATTTAAATGTGGGAACCATAAAGTTGGAAAGGGCATCCAGTCCAGTCCCTGACACCAAGCCTGGAATGAGCGTGGACAACCTGTCTGGCAGGTGCCCCCCTTCTGGAATATATTGCAACAGCTCTTTCATATTTTAGTATAAAAGGATTTTAAATGGCAATAAAATGAAAACTCAAAGTCTAGAGAATGATTTGAAGCATCACGTAATATGGTAGACACATTTACACTTTTTTCAAGTTAAAAAAACCCTGCAAACTACAACGAAATTGATCGCTGTCTAACATGGAAGTTGAACATGGTAACATCAGGGCATCCAAAGCTATGGATCTCCGGGTTTGACTTCATGCTAAAAAGCACTCTTTGTGTACAAACCAGAAACCTTTTGATGCTTTCATTTGATATTTAGAAATTCATACATTCCGCTTGGGCAATGATAAGATAAAATTACATGGTTGCCATAACACTGGCGAGGGAAATCAGTGTTTGAGAGATGCCTTGATTATATATTAGAGTTACATACTGAATAATATTCTAATTGAAGTAAAAAGTAATGCACAGACTTCTCATCGGTATATTTTATGTACCCAGAATCTTAGAACTGAGATAATGTTGCCAAATAAAACAATGCATGTAGTTCTTCGGCCAATGATCTTGACTTGGTGGTTCATTTCCTTTACCCTCAAGTAATCAGAACATTTCCTTTTCTTTTAGGCCGTGATTCTCAGTCACCAGACTCAGGTACAGAAAAGCTCTTCTGAGTAACCATTCCATTTGTTGTGTGCTTTTTAAAAAATATACTCATAAACACATCGTTAACCTCGCCATAAAGTTAAATTGCATGTACAGTTGTGCGTATTAAATTAAATTTCTAAAGAAAACTTCGAATTTATTTTTACTTCAAAAACTGTTAAAAGTGGATGTAGATATTGTTGTATCCAATTTGTGTTCTCTTAATAAAAGCTTGGAGATCTTACAATGACCCAAATCAAGAGCCACTGAACGGAGATGCTACGTATTCCTCTCTTGCAGCCAAAGGCTTTAGAAGCGTGCGACCAAACCTGCAAGAAAAAAGATCGCCCACCCAGGTACTCCTGCCCTGTCTACCGCGTCGTTCTAAAGCAAGGTCGTCAGACCACCGCTTTTCCCTGACTCTTTTCTAGTAATATGTGCATACTTTGATACATGTTTTATTTTTAATATATGTTTGATTTTGTGTTTCTACTGCTGCTCAGACTTGTATTGACAACACAGGTCTTAAGACAAGTCTTAAGTTCAAAGCAGGTTCGTTTTTGTTTTTGTTTTGATTTAGCTGATAAAAGCAGGTCAGTTTCTAGCCTAATGTTTAGGTTATTTTCTGATTCTTGTTGCCAGCTGATGATTTAGACTTCAAAGTTATGAAGTTCAGCAATACATTATATACTTAATAAATAGGAGTTATGCAACTGCTCATTATAGTAACTAAAGGAATTCTGTGTTGGAGATATTAGCAAAATTGTGCTGCGGCAGGAAAAGTGTTATCAAAACAGTGTGACTAAATTATATATATATATATATACACACACACACACACACACACACATATATATATATATATGCTTCAAGATCTAAAAATATGCAAGAGAACGTATGTTGACTTTTAATGTAGATGGAGACAAACTTTACAATGTATTCTCTAAACTATTTTCCCCTAGAGGGCAGCTTTTGATAAAATAAAACACATTCCTAGTGGAATAAAATTGATCAATCTAGCCAATAAAATATATAGTATAAGAAGGTATGGTATTGCTTTACTCTCTATAAGGATAGAGTTAGTACTGGTTTCTTTAATGACTAATGTTGACTTTCTCTCTGTTTTTCCTTCAACATTGTTTCTTTTTCCGGATGCTTTTGGCAATCCAGGCACCCCCTCCACCCCCCAGAAAAGAGAGCTTTTGTAGCTCCTTGACAACCAGCCACACTAAGGGTGACATTTTAGACCAGTTAGTTACTAACCCACAAGTTCCCTCCTGCACAGAGTACGTTACTAATAAACCTCTTCAGGGAACTATGTGTTCTAATGAAGATGACTCCACCCAGACAATTGTATATTCTGAAGAATCTAACACAACTGTGTCGTATACACAGAAAATTACTAATCTGCTACCACCAGCTTCCAGCCCAGGTTCCCCACCCAATACTGACACAAGTACCCCATTTCTACAAGAGGACTACACGGAAGATTCCCAAACCCGGAAAACTTCTACACTGAAACTAATCCATAACCAGGACCTAGGAAGCAGCATCCCCTTTTATGCTCCACAGCTTTCCAAATCTGTTGACTTACCATCATTTCTCAAAAGGCCCTGCTCACCACCCCCTAACCCAGTGCCTGAGAAACACACAGCATCTCTTTCCATTCAGATAGCTCCCCTGTCAGGACACGATCCTGAAAGCCAAAAACAGCTACCCGAGTCTTCTCCAGAGACTACAAAGACACCTCTTCAGCAAGAGAGACAAAAATCTGCAGTTGCTGCGACCTCTCAGTCCTCAGACTGCCGGGTGATCCATTACACTTTCCAATCTCTTCTCACAGGTGTCCCGCAGAGACCCTAACTCCTTGGCTCTGGGCTTCTTGTGTAACATGTTGCTTTGTTAGCGTCCCATCAGGAAGGGAAAGGAGAAAGAAACCATCTTCCTATTTAAAACCCTACTAAATTCATCAATAAATTTCTAGTTTTCTTTTTGTTTAAAAATATATATAAATATACAGTTCTTTTATCCAGAAATCATGTTCTAAAAGTTTCTTCCTTCTAGGTATTCATTAGAAATCACTGATGGTCATTTATCACTTAAAACTCTGCAAACCACTTTGGTGTTCAAAGTACTTTTAAGTGTTAAAGAAATGTGCTTCACACCAGACCTTTGAACACCTAGATTTCCTTTATTCACAGGTATAAAATCTCTTAACTATTCACTCCTCTGATTTAGATATCATATACCATCAATGTGCCCAAATCTGTGTGACCGTTTTAGGTCCTTTGTCACCAGGTCTTGGGTAGAGACTATAAGGCTGTTAAGAAGTCTGGTAAAAGAGTTTTTGTGCTGAGGTTATAGGGTAATCTTGGATCATGAAAGGAGGTGGTACAGTCAGGCCTTAGGGGAACCGGACAATGACGTTCGAGACCCTCTCTCCCTCCGTCTCACGTGCCACCTAGCTCCCGTCTCTCCCCTCCGTGAGTTGACCTCAGTCTCACTGTAGCCTCTGTTCCCTCATAACTTCAAGCTGCCTGTGAATGTCCATGACATTCTCTGTGTCAACATGCACCTGGGGCCCTGGGATACAAAACTACCTGACTGGGGCATTCCGTGCTATATAATTCAGATCCCCAGGAGGGAGGCAGTGCCTCCCTGGCCCAGCTTAGTTCAGGTAGCCCCCGTCCTGAGCAGGAGCTGTGGCCGGTGAAATGCAGTCACCTAGGAACACGTGGCTGCCAGACGTTTCCTCCCCACTCCCTCAGACGGGGCTGAGCGGAGGCTGATGATCACAGGAGGAGTGGGGTGGGAGGGAAGGATTTCCTTTCCCAAGAACACTTAAATTGTTTATTTTAAAATTGTCATGGAAATTTAACATCTTAACAATGATATGGGTAATTATATCACTCCCCCCCAGGTATTTCCTTAAGTATGTTACTGTCAACTGAATTGAAAAGGGGGATGAGACCTGCCAGATCCCTTTGCCTGGAATTTAACATATTCTGTACGTTCCTTGAGAAACGAGGCTAGAAGCTCAACCATTAAAGAGGCTAGAAGGGGGATGTTAAGACCCAGGGCACAGTGCGTGTTAAGCCAATTGGAACCAGAGACAGAAAGAAAAACAAGTCCCCCACATACATGTTTTTATGTATTGTTAATTTTTTTCTAGAACATTTCACTAGTTTAAAAAAATATTGAAAGGTTTAAAAGTTGGTGTATTAAAACTGAAGATTCTTTTAAGTTTAAATGTTTTATTTATGCCAAAACAGAATTTATTATCATTTTGCTTCATCTTAGTTAAAAATTGTTTAACATCATCACTGGTCAAGAGGGAATCATCAAACATGACTATTCTCTCAACTGAAAATGAGATCAGGAAAACATAGATTTTGAACCTATTATTTTATTATAATATTAATGCTTCCATTAAAAATCCAGGATACAGATTTTTCCATACCCCAGTCTTCAAAATGGCTTGTTATGGTATTTGTCATTATTTAAATCTTTGCTATTTTGTTCAGTATGAATTTGGGGGGCACTGATTTTTATTTTTTTCTAAGATTGTATTAAAATAGTGTTTATCTCACTGAGTTTTGTTACTCCATTAAATTTTGCACCCAAGTTAAGTGTCTCACTCACCACCCTCCACCTTTATATCAGCACAGGGATGGCCTGGGGGCTTGTGACTATAAATCTGCTTTGTTTAGTTGCCACTGAATTCATTTTATTTTTCATTTGAACACCTTGAGGAAGGCCATGCTCTCCATTGCACCACAGTTCCTGTCATTCCCTCTGTCTAATACCCAGCCTGCACATTCTGGATACATCCCAAGCCCAAGGCAGGCCCTTGAGTTTGCAATGCCCACATCTAACCCAGTATACTTTCTCCGCTGGTGAAGCTCACACTTCCTGAGTCCTCTGGCTCCCTGAGTCCTGAAGGGCTTCAGCCTAAAGTTAGTGGTCCCTTTCATCCAAAGGTTCTCCTTACCATTCTGGACTGAAATCCTTTGGACCAGGAGGCTCAATGCTATTTCAAATAACTAAGTGCTCTCTCTTAGGACATTAGCATGTTGAGGCTTAAGCTCTGGCCCTTTCCTTTGCGGAGACCAGACAGCAGCAAGCTGGTATTTCTAGCTCTTCCATCCCTCGTCCCTCAACAGTAAAAAGGAACTTAAACTCACAAAAAGTTGGGGACCGTTGGCTTATACTCAAACACTTCAACCTTACATGGTCTTAAAAAGATGGAAACACAACTGTGATGATTTTCTGCAGTCATCTATCTGCTGACAATTCAGTAGGGAAAACAAAATACAAACAACAAAGCAAAACCTGTTCTTGTTTTAAATTTGTTTTTCCCACTTCAAGGTAATCCAGGTTGAGAAAAGACTTCCTCCTTTCCTTTTTCACTTTCCACTTTCCTCCTCTCCACCTCACATTCTCCTCAGGGAAATAGGTATATTGTGATTCTCCCTCCTCCCGTGTCTGAGAGGGTATTTCTTGAATGAGGGGGAATGTGACAGCAGGGTTATGTGAAAGGAGCCCCAACTAGTCTAAGAGGTAATTTACATCTTTACCCCAAAATATTTCAGAGCTTTTGTGTGGGTGACCAACAGGCTGTTGAACTTCTGAGTTTCAGCTGTAGAAATCTAAGTGTGGTATGATGCACCTGGAGGCATTTTATCTGTTACACATACACACGCACACACACATGCAAAGACTCAAAACTGTGAGCATATCAGAAGGTGGTAAGAGAAATTCAAAAAGTGAAATAGGTCTGTTTCCGGTAGACAGTCTTTTTAGAAGAACAAATAAATGGATACAGGCCATTCCTGGACACGATGCTACACCAGCTGACCACATGACGCACAACAATGGGGGTTTTAAATAGAATGTGCTTTAGCCTTTGACATGTTTCTTGTCCAAAGGATATGAGCAATCCCATGAGCATTACAGTCATTAGACTTTTCCTTTTAATTTCAAAGGAAAGAAAAACTCCTTTGAGAAGAAAACTCAAATCCTTTTGCATGATTTATATTGTTTAACGGAATTCTCACGTAATGTAAACAAAACTAAAGAGATTCATGTTCTATGGAAACCTCTTTAGTGAGCTGCATTATTATGAGAAATGCCACTGACACCATCCAACCCCAGACTCTCTACACATTCAGACTTGTAGCAAAATTCTAACATATTAAGTTGTAATTATTATAGTTCCAGACTATTACAGTTTCACTTCCAATAAAATCTGCGCTCCTTGTAAAAATTTACTAATAACAAGATACATCCTACTAGAATATTTTAAATTCTGAGTAACTAAAATGTCTGTCAGTTGTTTCTAGGGATTTTAAAACCATGTACAGTAGGAGTATCACATTTATGATGAATATGTTTAAACAACAACAAAAGCTATTAAAGAACAATAGAATAAGGAAATCTGTCTTTTTATCCAGAGTTAGCGTTTCTGGGCCTGTTAGATTAAGGATGTGCTTCAGAGCATCTATGACCCCTGAAGTTTGTGCAGAATTCTCTGTACACCTACATGAATCTGCGCATTTTTTCTTAGAGGACGGTAAAGAGCTTTCGCCAGGTTTTTAAGGCACCTATGACTGAGAAAGACCTTTTTATATGGTGGACTTTTTTAAAAGTATTCAATTAAAAGTCTGGGAAAAAATAGTTATGACTTTATAAGCTCAGCAGCCTTCTTGACATCAACTGTTATGAAAATGATGGCTGGCCAAGAACACCAAATGGTACCAACTAAATCTATTTTATATTTTATTATTTTATTTTATTTTTGACAGTATTTCAGATGTCCCTCAATGCTCCCTTACCCCCCTCCTCCCAGCCACTGCGCGCCCCCAGGCCTCCACCACGCCACTGTGCGTGTCCATTGGTTATGTGTATATGTATCTGAGTTCTTC